>NC_050461.1:11679977-11981227 GCF_903995425.1 Onychomys torridus
GCTGGGGTGCCTGCTGCTGCTGCTGCTAAGTTCTGGTGACATTTTTGCCAGAATATGGCTTTGTTCATGCAGGCAAAGATTTTAAAAATACATTCACAAATGTATTCACACTTCCCAAAGATCTATGGGCATTCATTCCACGAAAGAAAGAATATTTTACTTTTTACTAAAGTAGTACTCAAGTAGGAAAAATCCCCATGTACTTTATGCTAAGCTCCATTTTTTCTAAAAGAAGTAAAAGCAAAAGCACTCCAGAAAAAGGGACTCGGATCTCTAGAGCAGAAGGCTGATCATCGTGCTTCGTTCAATCTGTGCCCTGAACCTACAGCAGGGTCCCTCCCTTCCCCTCCCTTCTCCCTCTTCCCTACCCCACCCCCTTCTTTTTAGTATGCATGATGTTCCAGTTAGATTCATCTTGCAAACAAATGTGTCTCCAGGTTTAAGGGACAGACTCACCCCATCTTTTTGCTTCAACCCCACTAACCTGAGTTCTGCTGAGCTAAAGCAGTTCTCGAGGCAGTATGCTGGACTAACATCCTCAGGTGCATGGGGGTACACAGTAAGTGCTTTTTAAATCTCCCTGTGTCTGCATCTTCTGGCAAATGGGAAAGAGTAGGGGGCTCCTGAGCTGCCTGAGTGGGCCAGGTACTGCTACGCAGGGGCACAGCGAATGGTATGCGTTCTAGGACAGCAGTTCTCGCCTGGGGGTCATGACCCCTTTGGGCATCCAACAACGCTTTCACAGGGTCACCTAAGACCATCAAAAACCACAGGTGTTTACATTACAATTCATAACAGCAGCAAAATCACAGTTATGAGGTAGCAACAAAATTAATTTTATGGTTGGGGTCAGAACTGTATTAAAGGGTCACAGCATTAGAAGGCTGAGAGCCACTGAGCTAGGGACTCCTTAGATGATTTCAGAGCACAGAGATGATAGACAGGTGGTACTAAATAACCTATGACCACCCAATGAGAAATTCATTCCCTCTCAAGCTCTCAGGCGCTAAAACCTAGGGGGACGCTGCCATACCTGTAATGCCCAGTGACATCCGATGATCCTGCCTTCGCTAGGGACACACAGCCATCTTCTCTGACTTCCACAGCATCTCTTATTTGCAAGGATGGATTTCAATTTAACTTAAATGATGCTGGTTTCCTACTTGAGGTAATGAAACTTCATTTAAAAATTAAAAATAAAAAATTAACTTCTAATAGAAAGGATAAATCTGAGAGCCCACTTGTGTAAATGAAGATGAGGTACCCATATGACTCAAGTTTGGGAAACGCTGATACATACAAGCATAGCCCATGAGTCAGAGACATCCAGGTTTTAGTTCTAATTGCCACCAGGTAGGCAATAATGACTAATTTTATTGCTTATAAAGAAATAATTCTTTCATTGAAGGTAGCAGTTCTTCTGGCCAGAGAGCTGTAACTCAAAGAGAGCAGTAATATTTTAGTAAACTGCTTTGCAACCTGAATCCTGTCTCGTGCATAATATAACATGATTGAACATGAAGGTCCAAAGATTTATATTAATAGTAAGATGGTAATTAGAGAACATAAATATAAAGCAAGAAGAGAGAAGCAAAATGCTGCTCTCCTTGCACAGAATCTAACAAGGAGCCTCTGGCTGTCACTAGAATGTGAAAAGAGGGTAGGGAAAGCCTTCTCTGAGTCACACAGGCCTCTGCTGAGAGCATTCCAAGGCCATCAGGGGAATTAGATTACAAAGGCAATCTGTCATGGTTTGTGATTCCTTTTGATGTCAGGCTGGTAAGGCTACTGTATATTATTTCCATGGCACTCACTGATCAACAGAATCACTTCCAACTGTCGCCTCCTACATGAACTGTAAATCTGACGTTTTGTTCAGCTCTGATCCATCCCAGACACCCCAAACCCTTGAGTCTAACCTCCTGGAATAAGCATTACATTAATACTCATGGCTCCTTCCAAATTGAGAGCTCAGAAAGGAGTAACTCGACCAGTGGATGGTGTCTCTTCCAACAGTGCAAGTCTGCAGAAGCCCAACCCACTTTACACAAGCTTGCACACCCTTCTTGTGCCCTGCTCAAGCCTACCCTGTGGGTGCACCCAGGCAGGAAGTCTGCAAGGTCTACTCCCTACTTCAGGAGAAGACATTTGAATCAAAATATCCTATGCTTCTGACCGCCATTACAGTCCCAGCAGATGTCACTCCAGAGCTGGGATCCTCCCCGTGCACTGTTGTTTACTCGTTTTCAGCATATTTGTACAAAGCAGCCACTGTTCTCCACTCACTGCATCACTGCATGATACACTGACAAGCTACTGCTCCTGCATGAAGAAGAGTGTTTTCCCCAGTGAACAACGGAGTCGATTGGCACTGGGGACAAGTCTTGCCCAGCAGCAACTGCTGCGTGTGGCAAACCCGGCTGCCCATGGCCTCTCTACCCAGTGAGCCTGCAGAAAACAGTCTGCAGTTGCTGCCTCCAGAGGCCCAGCGTCCAACACACAGAACAGAGGGGTGCTTTTGCCCTGTGTGGCCTCACCGGAGAATTTCTTCACTTTTACTAAGTTTCTAGAAGGTCAGGGAATAAACAGACTTTATTTTTATTTAAGTCATCAAGTCTAGATTCAAATGCAAAGGCTTTAAACATAACACAGTATTTAGCAGCTGATTTGGTGGTGGACGTGGTAGTCACACAGCACAGTGTTCAGACCTACAGATGGAAGTGTTGCCAACACCGGACAACCAAGGTCAAATTGCTTCTGTACTTTTTATTCTAATGGTATCCAGTTCCACAAAGAGACTTGTGTGAGAACAAAGACACAATCAAGTTCTGCTCCATGGTTTCTCATACTGTATACACTTTTGGGTGGCTGACCCTATAGAAACCTGTTCTGCTCACAGCACCCTTACTGTATACACTTTTGGGTGACTGACCCTATAGAAACCTGTTCTGCTCACAGTTCAGCAGCAGGCCATGGGACTGTAGCTGTCTAACATCTGACTGGACAGAGATGAATAAATGACCCAGGAAAGAACTATTCATCGGTGGCTAGGAACCTACAAATAGTGTTGCTTGGCTTAAAATGAAACAGTTAAACCAATCAGATTGCTCTACAAGGAATCTGAAGTTACGGCGAATACCGGCTAGCTGCAGTTTGTGAAACCAGTAGATAATGCATACTCGGGTGTCATGGGATCCAGTCGGGGCCAAGGTCAAGCAAGGCTACAGCTTGGCCCAAAGACTGGGGCTTGGAGGAGACAAGTAAGATGATATGGAGAACGTGGGGGCTACAGATGCAGCCATGGAGAGTGGGTTCTGTTCTCACGGCTTTCTAGCCCCGAGAGGCTTCCTCACTGATGTTTTCTGTTCCTAAATTCTGTAAGATCTCTCTATGTAAGAGCAACAAACTCTAATGAGAACTGAAATCAACTTTACAGATCAGTGTAGTCCTTACCACTCCCCAAGGGAACTTCTCTTTGCAACAGAGACGATTATAAAAACCACAACCAATCAAAATACAGAGTTGTGGAGCCCAGTCCCAACGGGTCCCTCCAACCCCTGTTGGCTCTGGAAGTATTGAAGAAAGGGAGCAGAAAGACTAAGAGCCAGGGAACCAAGGGGTTTGCTCTGAGAATGCGCCTCCTAGGAATGCCAGAAGCCACACCCATAAAGTTTCAACAACTCGACTCCCTAAACAGCAGCTGTACAAGGACAACGTTCGTTAGATGTGCTAAAATGGAAGTGATGGAGCCCAACAGGCCTCACGACTATGAAGAAAATACAGGCAACATAATATACCCAAGAGTGGGAGAAATAGTCTTCCCCAGGGAAGAGCACACCAACTGGTTTCCCGATACCAAATGGCCAGCGCTGAAAAAATATATATACAAGTAACATTATACAGACCAATTAGGCTATATTCTGAATATATACATATTTAAAAATAAATCTATCTACCTATATATCTATCATCTATTTATCTATCTACCTACAACAATTAATGAAAAAAGAGGCCATGAATTTGAAAGAGCAAGGAGGGATACATGGGAAGGGGATTTGAAGGGGGAAAATGGAAGGGGGAAATGACGTAATTATATTATAGTCTAAAAATAGAATAAATAAATAAATAAACAAACAAACAAATAAATAAATAAATAAAAGAAATTTTAAAGAGCAATAATCTTTTTACCTGAAGTAACTTGCTGAAGCCTCTGTTCTGGCACCTGAAAACAAGTTCTGACCCAGACAACAACCCACAGGAGCTCTTACAGGCTGACGACCCCCAGCACTCATGACTGGAGAGAGAGCGAATGCAGAGTGACAGGAAATGTGGGAACAGTAGATCAGAGGAGACTGGCAGACCACGGGCGTGGATGGACACTGGTGGAATGAGGAACAGAGCAGAGGCCTCAGCGCCGTGTCTCCAGGGGTAGTAAGGGCCTTAGGGGGAGGGGCCAGGCTCTGGGGAGGGAGGCAGCACAGATGGGTCCTGGGGATCTGAACCCAGGGCCTCATGGTGTGCAGTGAGCATTGAACTGACCGAGTCATCTCTACAGCTGGGGGGGGGGGTGTCTTTTTTTTTTTTTAATTTTAGAGGACAACAGTGAGTAGAAAGGACTGCATTTGGGGCAGGAAATACTTACTATAACTAATTGTTGGCCCCGGAAGAATATTGGAGAAAAGAAGACTATCCACATGACTCCCTTGGTGGGTGGGAAAGGAGGGTGGCATTTGGTGCATCTGATGCACATAGACAGCTGCTGGCTTTCCAGGTAGCCCAGCGGACCAGGCATGCTAGTTTTGAGACCACACACAAAAGCAGAACCCTTTGTTTTAAGGGCCATCTTAGTGTGCGGACAGTGCTCAGATGTATGTACAGGGAACTGCATGGAACTGAACCTGCTCAAGAACTGTTTTCAAGAGCTTCCCGTATCCTCAGATGGATGTCGGACAGGCGAGGAGCCACACCGGTGGAGTGAGGAACAGAGCAGCTGCCACAGCGCCCTGTCTCCGGAGTAGTAAGGGGCGTTAGGGAGAGCAGGTCATGACTGGGCCGGCAGGAGGGGAGGGTGCCAGGCCACTGGGAGGAGGCAGAGCAGATGGCCAGGCTTCAGGGGAGTAGAGCAGAAATGCCCAAGGCAAAAACCTGGGACTCCTGCATCTAAATGACTGTGTTAATGACTCCCGGGGAGCGGGTAGGAGAGGGCTTAGCACATATGCCTTCTCTACTGTACTGGCTGTAAATAACCCATGTGCTCGGCTGTGCCATCTGCTTGGTGAGCATTTTGTGGAATTGTGAAGAGAAAAAGGAGGCACAGGGAGAATGGCTACTAATTCTTAAGTGGAAACTCTGAAGAATCAAATATGCTTACACAGCTAGATTATTACACTTCCTCTAAAGGGGTAATTAAGCCAGAAGTGTTCCTTTTTCCTTTTTTATAGGTGTGGGGGCAAGGCAGCTTCCTACAGGTCAAAGAGCAGGTCACAAAGAGAATGAGGCTAAAAGACAAACCTTCTGTTACTGGGTTTCACACATCTTGGATGAATTACTCATAACCAATCTAGGCTACCCCTTCATCCATTCTCCAGAGCTGTCTGTCACTTGCTGTCCTAAGAGTAATATTTTACAATTATCTCTAAAACACCAGGTTTAGATAAAAGACATTCTGAACACAGCATGTTTTTGTAGAGGGAGTCACACCCTCTATAAAGTGCCTACTGCACGGGACTGAGTATTAATTACCTTCATATACACAGTAAGGCTGCTCATACATGCTTTGGTTCCTCACAATTATACAATGTAAACAATCCATCCACCAAAACAACTACGCAGTGAGCATTTGGTCCACTGCTCACCACTCACTTTAATCAGGAGGGCTTTAAAAATCACAAACTTAGGTGCTACATATAATTTCCAAAGCTGGATTTCTATTTTCAAGCTAAATATTTGGTATTGTTCCTCCTATAAATCTGCAATTACCTATAACTTAGCAATCTGAGAGACTTTATAGATTTGAAAGATTGTATAAAACTCTGTATGAGTCAATGAGTCAAGAAATTTAACCTTGCCAAATTAGTTTCATTTAAGCATCTGTCTCATCTTGATGGGATCCCCAGAAATAACTTACGTTGAGCCCTACCAAATGCAATAGGTCCCCAGGTTGCTCAAACACTTCTGATGGCTTTCAATTTGGGCCCTACCAGAAGGGGCTTGGGAGAAAGGGGGAGTGGGTACAGTGACTAAGAGCTGAAAATGGTCCACTTAGACTCGACACTGTAGATGAGTAATCAGTCTAAAATGAGATTCCTTATCGCTCTAGACCTGAGTTTTATCATCTACAAAACAGAGGTGATCTAACCATCACGTACAGGATTCCCAGGAAGCATCAGTGAATGAGTGAAGGTCTTCACAGGGTAAGCTCACGATGCGTGTCATCTGGACCTTCACTGTGTGTGTACAAGAATGCACATATACTGGGCAGTGGTGGCGCATGCCTTTAATCCCAGCACTTGAGAGGCAGAGCGGATCTCTGAGTTCGAAGCCAGCCTGGTCTACAGAGTGAGTGCCAGTACAGGCTCCAATGATACACAGAGAAACCCTGTGCTAGGAGAAATCCCCAACACACTTCAAACAGCTAGACACAGCGACACAGGCCTTTGATCCTAGCACTCAGGAGGTAGAGGCAGGCATGTCTCTGTGAGTATGAGGCTACCCTAGTCGACGACAGAGTGAGCTCCAGGCTACACTGTCTCAAAAAAGAAAAGAAAGAAAAGAAAAATTAACTATTGGGTAAACTTTAAAAGTGGCTTAGGTTTTATGAATTACATTTTGATCCCAAAGACAAAAAATTGGGGAGGAGAAAGATAAGAGTCAATTGGCAGAGGCCACTTCCACCCATGTGGTCTCAAGTTCTCCACAGCACAAAGGAAACCCCGAAATGAAGAGGTGGAGGTCTGCTTCTTGTTTCCACTGAAAGCTTTAGAATCAGCTAAGAGAAGGGTATAAAATCACTAAAAAGTGAGTTTAATGGTTAAATTTTCATAGTCACTTTCATGGTTAAATTTTCATAGTCACTTTCAATTAAAAACAGAAAATAATTAAGAACCTGAAACAGGAAAAGGTGCACACAAAAAATATTTGCATAATATACAGAAAGACATACAAGTACACATGATGTGGAATCAGACTAAGAGAATCTAAAACTGAACTATGAATGCCACCCAGGGACGACAAATTTTCAAAGGCTCATGCTAAATGAAGTAAGCATTTTAAAATACTCAGTCGGCATGAGCTCTTAAACCGATTCCATCTTGATCTCTGGCAAGAATGGACGCTATCAGCCAAGGTATTTTAGACGAAAATGAACCCATGTGGACATTACGTAGAGAGGGTAGAGGCACCAGTGGAGATCTGACTGTTAAATGCAGAGGAACTGTCAGTCAGGAAGTGTAAGGAAACAGTCCACACCTAAGGCAGTGAACTGGCTGGAGCATCTTGTGCGTGCACTCTCTCCCATACCCTCCCTCCCTCTGTGTGTGCACGTGTGTAAAGTGTGTATGTGAGTGTGTGTGTGTATGAAATTTATCCTTTAAAAAAAACCTAGCATCACTGCATTACTAACTTCAACTCTTAGCTGTCAGGAACAGTAACCAGGACCTGGTGTCTGCTTCTGTCACCCTCACCTTCGAACCCATAGCTACCATGAGCCAGTGCACCTCTATCCACATTGACCAGGCTGGTGTCCAGATCGGCAATGCCTGCTGGGAGTGTGTCTTCCATTACCGCTCCCCCCTAAGATTTGATGGACCCCTGAATGTTGATCTGACAGAATTCCCGACCACCCTGGTTCCCTACCCTCACATCCACTTCCCTCTGGCCACACATGTCCGTCATCTAGCTGAAAATGCCTACCATGAGCAGCTTTCTGTAGCAGAGATCACCCATGCCTGCTTCGAGTCAGCCAACCAATAGTGAAATGAGACCGTCACCATGGTAAATATATGGCTTGCTGCCTATTGTGCCGTGGTGATGTGATTCCCAAAGATGTTATTTCTGCCATTGCCACCATGAAGACCAAGCACAGCATCTAGTTTGTGGACTGGTGTCCCCCTGGCTTCAAGATTGGCATTAATTACCAGCCTCCCACTGTGGTACCTGGTGGAGACCTGGCCAAGGCCCAGAGAGCTGTGTGCATGCTGAGCAACACCACAGCCACTGCTGAGGCCTGGGTTCTCCCAGACCACAAGTTTGATCTGATGCATGCCAAGCATACTTTTGTGCACTGGTATGTGGGTGAGGGCATGGAGGATGGGGCATTCTGAGGTCCGTGAGGACATGGCTGTCCAAGAGAAGTTGGTGTTGATTCTGTTGAAGGAGAGGGTGAGTAAGAAGGAGAGAAATAATGATCCATTCTTTCAGCCGCTGGATCACATCAAACTCCCGGGACTTGGGCTTCAACATTAGCCGACAGACACTGATGCTTCTAATTATGTTCATTTTGTGATCATGTCTATCTTTCCATGTAAGGTTTCTTCCATGATGTCTCAAAGTAAAAGCTTTAAGAAATAGAAAAAAGAAAGAAAAATCTAGAAAGATTCAGAGTGGATGCCTGTCCTAGAAGGCTGCACTCAGACTACAAGACTCTGCATTCTCCTGGGAGCAGTGGTCAGTGGTCATGTGGACTGTCTTCAGTGGCACCCTCCTCCAGCCAATCAACCGTCTGGACACTTGCCAAATAAAAAAGACAATAGTCATATTATTGACCTTGACTGCATAATAAGCAGCAGATTTGAACAATGAGTTAGGAAGAACTAAAACATTCATAATTTTAAATTGTCTTAAAATATTTTCAACAACATTTAATCTTCAGTCTAATAAAACTTGGTACAAATAAATAACACAAACAAACCATGTCCAGAAAGGGAGAGGTTGAGAGAGAGAGAGAGAGAGAGAGAGAGAGAGAGAGAGAGAGAAAGGAGGAAGAGAGGAAGGGAGGGAGGGAGGGAGGGAGGAAGGGAGGGAGGGAGGAAGGAAGGAAGGAAGGAAGGAAAAGAAAAAGAGAGGAGGAGGAATGGCCTGGGAAACCACTTCCTCTCATTGCTGAATAATAAGATATACACATTTGTTCTCATGCAAAATGTGGCATCTGTTTAATACAGTCCCGCTTCTATAAAGTATGTAGTCAGACACAGACACTGGACATTTCTGGATGATGGAATTTCAGTAAAAGAGTTAGTTCTATCCCTTTCAGAGTATTTCTCATCATTGAAATTTCCAACAATATAATAAATTTCCCTGCAAGAGAATAAATATAGTGTTTTATTATCTCAAATGTCATCAAGAGTATGTGACATCTTTGTCTCACAGAAGTGCCTAGCTTCACAAGGTGGGCACCCTATCCCTGTAGCTGTAGAAGCAAGCAATTCACACATGAGGGTGGGACCTGGAACTCAGCTGACTGTCTCATGATGGTTATGCTACTGCTGTACTGCACACGGGGCTGGTGGGGAGAGGAATCCCAATTTTTATAAAAATACACCAACACTACCTAGCCAAGTGGCAAGCTAAATGGAGATAATATACTTGTATGTATCTGTAATATTTATTTTAGCTATCCTCTAATGCCTTTGATTTTGTTATATTTTCAAAACTATGGCATCTATTTGAAAACAAAAAGAAATTAATCAAATTATAGAAATACAATTAAGTTCAAAGGGTAAATCTTACCTAAGGAAGATTCATTACTGGTCTGAAACATAATCATAGTTATCAATGTTAAAACCAACTCCATTTAAGGTAGTAAAAACATTTATAACATCTGGTTTACCTTTCTTTAACTCCAAGATGACCAAGAAGAAGGAAATAACCACAACAAAACAAAAACTCTCTTTAGGAGGAATAAAATGAAAAGAAACCAAAGAAGTGGTACTCCACAGGTCATATGGAGGTCACAATCTCTCAGTAAAAACTTCCGTTCACTGATACAGAAGCTTGCTGCTATGTTGTCAGAGCTCAGCACAGTGCCAATTGCATGGCCAGAAGAAAAAATAAAAATAAGTTTGGTGAATGGACAGCACTATATATAAATTACTAAGATACAATTACACCGCTGAATTTAATTTTTTTTTAAATATGAGGATCTAGATTATTCAGAAACTGTTTTTTTTTTTTTAATGGGGCCAGGTGCTGCAAGAGTAACAGAATTCTGCCATCTGGTGAGGTGTTGTCTGGACTTTTTTACTTTTGTTTTGTAATAGAGTGTGCTGGGCATCTTTGTAATTCTGTTCAAATGAGTGCAGGACCTAGAAAAGCTGTTGCTGCTATCGATGCATAACACAGTGCTGTTATTAGCCTTTTTATATAAATGTCTACATGGATATGTCATTTGAAGATTTGGAAGCATTTAGCTGTGCTGTCAGATTTGGGAAAAATTCCACAGTTTACTGAGTTGAGTTGGCATTGTACATAAATTAACAGCCCTACTGATCTAGAAACATTAACATTAATTTTTTCCATTTTTAAAGGAATGGTGCACTGTACTAAACTTGCCAGGTCTTGTCTACATGAGTTTGATTACAGAAACTTACAAAGTATTCTTTAAATAATGAAAAAACTGTAATGTAAAACTATATTCAACATCCAAGAGTCCACAATGCTTCACTAAGTGTTCAGAATCAATTGTAAACTAACCTACAACTCCCATGTAGGAAATCCTGTCTCCCTAGAAGCAGATTCCTAGGGCAGAGGATGGGATTTTTCACTTTTTTCTCTGCATTTTTCAGTACTGTTTGGATTTACAAACAGACAAATAGTACCCACATGCGCTCTATTAGGTTGGCAGAGGTCCTGTTCTTTAACTGTTTATCCCAACCACTCAAGCTTTGGAAGATGGTAACAGTATCAAGACATAGTTGACAATGAAGACAAACTTCCATAATGTCTTCCTGGTTTCTCAAATATTCTGTATCTGAAGTACTCTCTTTTTGTGAGTTACTCCTATAAACACACCCCAAACAAGCATTTTAGAACAGCTGCACAGATGGGCCACACAGTTACCACACAGATACTTTACCAGTCTTGACACCCTGTACCTAACCGCTCTGAATGTGGCCTTCTTAATTTTCTGGCTGACCAGCACAGCCCAAGGATGATCTCCGGGCTCTGTATTTATCTAAATGTATTCACCATTGATAGTCTCCATCTGTCGTCAGCTCCACACACAAAGACCTCAACTTATTTGACAAAGAAATACTGCTTTTTCTTGAAGGCTGGATAAGTGTGAAAGTAGACAGCCTGTACTAATAACTAATGGTTTCTTATCATTCTTTTCTTCCATTCTAAGAGAAAATGCGAGCATTGCCTGATAAACAAAAGCTAAGTGTCTCTTTTCAGATTCCATCAAGAGCAATGTGTGTCCTTTACTGGGGTGCTAGCCTGGTTCCTACAGTGCTGGGCTGCGGTTCTGGCCAGCCTCGGGCTGGCCCCTGGAACCCCGTATCTATGCACGTGTGCCCTGAAGAATCAGCCAACTGTGAGAAGGGCAGAGAGAACACAGAGGGACTGGTGACTGGCAAGCGTCCTACTCTGGGTGCCATTTATCTGAGTAACTGAAGTGTGATGAGATCTACTCATGCCAGCCTGAAGCACGGGGTTCACTATACTAAGAATAAGCTTTGAGTTTCAATCCTAAGCAGAGACGGCAAGAGGGAGGGTTGAGAGAAACAGAGAACTATGCTGGCCACACACGTTCCTTCTAGCACCCAGGTGTGGTATCAATACAACAGGAATGGGGCATTCTGAACACAGCTACAGCATGTGCCGAACGTGCAAATCATTCTGTATGCCTGAGGCACAAGAGCGGCTGGGTTAATCTGATCCAAATGTCTATGGCCTTAATGAATTGACATAAATACTTTTTCCTCTTCTTTTTGAGATAGGGTCTCACTTTGTAGTCTAGGATCTCTTGAACTAAGCAACACAGGCTGCTCTATTTTTCTTTCTTTTTTAAAGACATGTTGGCATATGATAATAACCCCAAGGTGTGAGTGCTAAGTTACTTTTCCACTGGAAGGACTGATCTTTGCAACTGTGCTCAACTGACACCAGTAACATTCGTTTACAAGAGGCTGGGGGACCTACAACCCACATTGTCCGAGCCCCGCAGATGGCTGACGTGGAGCCCTGGCCGTGGGTTGCCTCAGACACAGGACCTGACCCTGAGCCCTGCTGCTGCGCCACCGCCGACTGGTTTTCTCTGAAGCTGCCGTCATGTGCCTTCTCGACATGAGCTGTCTATATGTGAGCCACAGTTATTTCCTACGGGATGAAACTGCAAATAAACAGCACAGAACATGACCTCCAGCTGTCAGGCTGCTGGTTTTGTTTTGTTTTTACAAACTGTGGCATTTCTGCAGTTCTGATTTACAAGTATCCCTTGAGTCTCACTTTCTTCTTTTCCCATTCCCTTATCTGCCTAACCCAGTCCCTGGGACCGTCATAGTAGCCCACCAAACCTCACCGGGACCATAGCTCTTGGGTTCACCAAACTTCAAAATGTATTCTTACAAAGTTCACCAGCAAACCCTGGTCTTCCCTGCTCCCAGCCTCAGGCCTGGCTTTTTTTTTTTTTTTTTTTCATTTTTCTTTATTAAGAAAATTTCTACTCATTCCACATGCTATCCACAGCTCCCCTCCTCCCTCCTCCCACCCCCAGCCTTCTTTCCCAAGCCACCCAGCATCCCCACATCCCCCAAATCAAGGTCTCCCATGGGGAGTCAGCAGAGCCCAGCACACTGAGGCTAGGCAGGTCCAAGCCCCTTCCCACTGCACCAGGCTGTGCAAGGTGTCACACCACAGGCACCGGAGTCCAAAAGCCTGCCCATAGACCAGATCCCGTTCCCTGTGCCTGGGTGCCCCCAAACAGTTCAAGCTAAACAACCATCTTCCATATCCAGAGGGCTCAGGCCTGACTTTTCAGACTAAATGACTTCCTTCACCAGCCTGACTATGATCCACTCTCACTGAAACCACCTCTCTCTTCCTTGTCATCAGAGGCCCAGGAACCGGGAGCAAGCCAAGCGGTACACCCAGCCTGCCTGCCACCAGCAATTCTGCAGTTAAGTCAGATCAAACTTCCCAGAGGAGCCTGTAAGTTCCAGGGCGCTCTATAAATACAGGGCATTGTATGGACACAGCCACTTCACTTTTTTTTTTAATGCTCATGTCATTTGAACTCTGATTCCAACATGGAATCTGGGCTCAACATCTCCAACCAGACCTCCAACTGTTGTCTGCTAGTGACAGCTCCTGATACTAAAAATTCTTTCCTCTCCACTATCTTAAGCACAGCTCTTGACCCACTTTCTCTAGGACCTTCGCCATAGTAAACAGAGCTTTACCACACTGTAACCCTGAGGCAGACTTCTCACACACACACACACACACACACACACACACACACAGCAGAGGCCTTTGTGGATCCAGTTTCCTGTTTCTTTACTGTCAAATGTATGCTGATTTAGTTTTCAAGTTTGTGCAAGTACGGGATTGCATGATTAATGACTCCAACTTACTCCTGATAACAGTCCAACCTCCCCTACTTTCTTAAATACCCACATGAAATTTTACAATATTCCTACACACTCACCCTTGGTGTCTCCTCCAGACGGCCTGGCGATGAGAGCTTTTGAGACTATTTAAAAGTCTCATTTCAACGCAGGAGTACGAAACTCGTCCACTTCTAACAAAAACAGCTTAAGAATCAGCTACACACCCAAGTTACTTTCTTCAGCCCATAAAGCCAAGCACACCACATAACCATGACACAAGCTTGGAAGGCATCCCACAGCCATCAGATGATAGATGTTTTCTTTGCCTTCTTCTTTAATCAGAGCTCTTAACAGCAGCAGGACACTAAATGAAAATCCTCAGCAATAGACTCACACTGTATCTGACAAGGCTCGCTTCATGAACCTCAGCTATTTCCTAGTGAAGGGACTCTGTTTTACAGAAGCCCTGTTTACACAACCACTGTGCAGTTATACTCCCTTTAAAGACAGATGACACTTTTATGAAAAATGAATTGCATACAAAATACTATCTGCTTTGGTAAGGTGCCAAAACATAAACTTGTTTAAAATATACAAAACCAAACCACCAGACGCTAATACTTCTTACAACCAAAACAGGTGACATGCAGACTTCTCCTCTGAATAGCAGGGTGGTGAAAATCTGCTATTGGCTCATCTTAATGACGACAAAATTAATTCAAAATCATTAGGAAATGACCCGAGAAGCAGATTAACTGTAACTCACAATAAATATACTAATAAATCCTGACTACGGTGCTTAGAATATTTAAATTTAGATTTAAGTTATCATATAAATTTTACATGCAAAGCTAAATTAGAACGCTTTAACCAAAGGGACCAAAGCACCACATTCACTTGCTGACTTAGTGAATATGTACCGACAGGTACTCCAACAGAGGGAGGTAGGCAACGACACTGTTTCAGACAGCTCACAGTTCCAGGGAAGACAGACACACGATCATAAAAGCAGCAACAATCTAAGTACTCACTGTGATTACTGAAATGCCGTGCTGAGAACGGCAACACTCAAGTAACTGATGCGGCATAAAGGACGTGAGGCAGAGACTGATTTGTGCCAGGCAGCGCCATCACTAAGTTAGAAAACAGCACCAAAACACGATGCTGCTTATGTTCAACAACAAATTACGCTATGGGGAAAGGATCAGGAAAAGAAAACACATCCAGGGATTAATCATGGTTAACTCTGAAAAGGTTAAATTTATTTTACGTAAATGAGTATTTTGTCTGTACGTATATCTGTGCACTGTGTTCCTATGGAGGCCAAAAGAGGGTGTTGGGTTCTTTGGAAGTGAGTTACAGGCAGTGTTGAGCTGCCATGTGGGTGCTGTGAACTGAAACCAGGTCCTCTGAAAAGCAAACAGTACTCTTAACACTAGGTCATCTCTTCAGCCACAAAAGTTGGTTTTAAAAAGGACTGTCTTTTTTGTTGTTTTTACCTCATATATATATTGCTATATTATCTGATTTTAAAAGTAATTTTTGGTGTAATACTTGAAAAATTAATATTATCATCATCATCATCATCACTGAAGCAGACAGTGTGGGAGGCAGCAAGGTAAAACACTGCCTCCTTCGTGTCCATTACAAAACTCTAATTATCATGTGTTGTGAATGACAACCAGTACCTGTGGCCAGAGACCACAGCTGGGGGACTGAAAGGACAAGACAGAGCCCAGGAACCACTTGTGGGAGGAGCCAAGAGGCTGGCTCCATGACGGTAATCGCCCTATTTCATAAAAGAGAGACCATAAATATATCTTATTTGTTTATTTTGGGTCTTTCAAGACAGGGTTTCTTTATGTAACAGCTCTGGCTGTCCTGGAACTCACTTTGTAACCCAGGCTGGACTTGAACTCGTGATCCTCCTGCCGCCGCCTCCTCCTCCTCCTCCTCCTCCTCCTCCTCCTCCTCCTCCTCCTCCTCCTCCTCCTCCAGCAAATCCTACTGGTATGTGCTACCATGACCGGCTTATTATTTTTTTAATATGAGATATCTTGATTTTTAAATGATGGCTCAATTTAAAAAACAAAACAAAAACAACCAATCAAGCAAAAAACGACAAGCCAGGCGGTGGCGGCGGTGGTGCACGCCTTTAATCCCAGGACTTGGGAGGCAGAGCCAGGTGAATCTACACAGAAAAACTCTGTCTCAAAAAACAAACAAACAAACAAAAAAAAAAAAAAAAAAAGGAAATAACAAGAAAAGAAAACCAACAACAAAACAAAGCCAAAAGCAAAACAAACAAACAAAAAAAACATAATCACAAAATCAAAACATGTCTGTGTGCTACCTCAGTATTGAGACTTCCTAAAGGCTTGAAGCTGAAAAGAAAATGTCAGGTTAAATTATGTTATTCCTTCTTCTTCCCTCTTTAGGAATGAAAATTTTTCTTTCCACGGTGCTCTTCCATACTTTAATCATCAGCACCATGTGATGAAAAAGCTCCTCCTCCTCCTTTCAGGACTATACCCTCATGCTCTGACCTCTTACATCATGCTAACATTAACAGACAGCTGAGGTCTGTAGTAAGTGTTAAAATATGTGTCTGGGTGGGACTCACAATTAACTGGCAAATTTTTAAAGGGAAGCATAAGGAAGGGCAGAAAAATCCCACACAAAATATCTGAACCTTCGAGCTAACTTTCAGTTTATCAAATTTCCTCAGGAAACAACTTCCCATTTGTATGTGACTAATACTACAACACACCCAACAATTTCATTAGAATGCTATTTTTAATCAGCTCAGTGTATCACTGCGCCTCAGGACCTGAGAGCAGGCACATGAAGTCATTGCAGGTCACTGGGAAGTCACACTGGTCACTGAAAACAGTTTTAACAGGACAGCATCTTTGCAAGAAAATCATCAACAGCTGACAACCCTTGTGCATGTGGTCTTTAAAGTCTTCCCTGCAAACCCTGGAAAATGGCAAGGCATCTATTCTAAGATGCGTGTTTAGTAAAGGCTCCTGGGCTAGCATCCTTGGGTGAGCTGTTACTACAGGTCCTCACTGGTCTTCCTGGTGTATTAGGAGCCAAACTTGGATGATAGTAAATGTGTGCCCTACTTGCAAGTGACCTTCCTGGTGGAGCCACAAACACAATCTCAGGCAAGTGGAAAGGCACTTCTCTGTATACCAGACTGAACAGTCTACTGAAGTCCGTAAGAGAGCCCAGCCGGCATCCTCGAAGAGAACAGAGGCTGCCCTATCTAGTTAGCACTGGGAACATGGTTGCCGCCTGATTCCTACCCTAGCCTGTGCACCATGCATTCCTGTCTCCCCCCTGTCTTCAGTTCGTACTCAGTCCTGCTCTGGCTTATCCCCCTGCCTAAGCCACCTCATCTTACTTGCTTTCATTATTACCCCATCAAGTCCACAAGTTCACACAACAAACCAATGTATTTGTCAGAAACCATCTTTATCCTCCTGTACTTGGGAGGAAGACCTGCCTGTCATGTTCTCTTTGCATTGCAAGTGTGGCCTTAGCTGTCCAGACCCACTACTAGCACAGTGTTGGCGTTAGAGACCGAAGGAGCCCAGAACCTCTGGTATGCTGGAACAGAGCTCCATGGAGTTCCTAGGATCTCTTTAGACTGAGTTTTCAAACAAGACAAAAATTCTACTTCCTAAGGCTTTGCCTGTAGGGTTCTGTTGTAGAAGTTTTCAATTGACCTTCCTCCCAAGATGGATGCTAAAACATATTTAACTGTTTCAATGCTAACAGCACACAGATTTTGATCTGGCAGTTGACAGAATGTGGAGTATCAAACGTTTGTGTTATTTAGAGGTCGCATCATGCAGAAGATGGATGATTTTAGAATTAGAGACCTGGGCTCCAATGCTAGCACTGCTCAGGTACTTCATGTCTGTTAACTGAAGACATCAACAGCTGCCACACAGCGTTTCTATGAAGATTACATTCCATGAGGTGGTACAGAAGAAAGCCTAAGCACACAGCTGTCAGCAGCTGGAAGGAAATGAACAACACACACTCCCATGCTGTCACCTTGCAGCACAGTGTGACCCTGGAGCTTTCCTCTGCTGGCCCTTCGGGAAGATCCTTCCTAATCTTGGCTGTTTTGTGATGTAGAATCAAGAAGAAAGGTGGTAGGAAAGTGAGCCATGGTTAGGAAAGTTTGGGGGACACACATGGAAGAGCTGGAAAGTGTGGGTGAGGCTGGAGGGACAAAGGCAAACTTGGCCTGTTGTAGATTCTGTAGCCTACAATGGCGTTGAGAAATCCTGTAAACAATTTACTGTTTTGAAATTACTGTCACTAGACTATAGAACACTTTACACTAACATTATAAAATGATACAGAAGGGCTGACATGAATAGCCTGTCCATTTTTTTAAACTAATCATATAAACGTGGAGGTGGAAGTGATCCACAGGCAAAGGGGAAGGGTGAAACCCGGCCTGTGGGTCTGGTGAGAGGAACTGGGAGGCACAGGAAGGTGGCCATGGTCAGTCAGAGGCTGGAAGCCAGGCCCAGTTCCCACCCCTGACTCACTGGCTCTGGTGAGTCATTAGCATCTGTGTGTTCCAGTTTCTTCCCTTGTAAAATCACAGGACAGGAGGGCTGCATTACTATGGCATCCCAGTTGGCCTTTAAAAACTGGTTTGGAAAAATGCCAAAAGCTGAGCTCTCTGTGCTTTGGCTTCTACTGAAGCTTAGGCAGTAGTATCATGCATGGATGTGCACAGATTTATACATCTAGATGTGTGGGCACATATGAGAACGAACACACACACACACACACACACACACACACACACACACACACCCCAGAGGTAATCCTGCACAGAGAGTTGATGAGACTGTTTAAACAGAAAGCTTTCTAAGAACCCTATTACTTGACATGATAATACCCATTTATGTCCAAATAACCCTGTATCTAAAATAAATAGATTTCTTTTCCTGAAAACCTCAAAGGAAAGGCTAACAGCCTCCCCACACACCCGCATGCACCACATGCCTGTATGTACCATACACCTGCATGTACCACGTGCCTGCTCACATTCCCCATTTCCCTTACCGGGATACTTGGCTTTCGTGTAAGACAGATGACCTGTATTTACACAACAGCAAAGCCCCCACGGAATAATGACCGTTTGCGTAAGTGGCAGCTTTCGTCTAAAGATCTCAGAACTTATGAGGCCCTCACGCTACAGTGTGAGGTGTCATTATCTGTTCTCAGTCAAGTGGGATAAGAAGCTGGGCACTCCTTGACCTTACCGCAGGCTGATTTGAAGACACTTTGGGGCATGAGTCCTCCTTATAGTTTTCCCCATCCTTATCGACATCAAAGGCAGCTTTCTAAAGCTATTACAGCAACAGCAGTTTGTCCTCTCTTAGGTACCCTACAACTGTTGCAGCCCATGCTAATTTAGGGTGCAGAGAAAGGGCAGACCTCGGCACTTGGGGCTGGGCTATGCCATCTCTCCCTCGATCAACAGAGCCTGGGACTTCTCGAGCTTGTCCTGGAGAAAGAACAACCACAGGCACATTTGAGGTCTGTGACAGACAAAGCACTTGGAGGCTTTGCCTACCCACACAAGTACAGTGCTCCCAACTATTCCTCGGTTATTTAGGACCTACACTGCAGGCCAATTAGAGGAGCTCAGACAGCAAGTCCTTCAGAGGAGTCTGAGACCCGGCCAGACGACATTCCTCCTTCTTCCGCCTAATGGCGGAAACAGTGGGTTAGAGCAGAAAGCTCCTCATCACCAAGCTACTCAAGCCCTGGTCTCACAGGCAGGAGGGCCCGCCCTCTTTCACAACCCTGACCTGTTAACAGGCTAACTGGTGGAGACCAAAGGAAACCAGCACCACAGGGCCCAGCTCTCCCCATGCTGAGCTCACAGCCCTGGTCTCTGTGTCACAGCTGGTGGGGGCATTCTGTGAGCTCCTCTCCTCTACAGTTTCTGAGACTATGTTGCTCACCTTCTACTCAGGCCAGTGACATCATGACCCAACTCCCTAGCCTGACTCCTCAGGCTCTAGCCCCTTGGAACAAGTGGGGATTTTTACTAAGCTCAAGAATCCCCAAAGATTGTTTGAGACACTTTCTATTTCATGTGAAAAATAATTCTGCGACCAAGTGAATTTAAGAGACCTGTTATAAAACACTTGAAACAACTATGGATTCCAAATGTTTAAAAACCGTTACTATAGTGTCACGGTTTGTGAGATGTCTTCCAAAAGGCTCATGTTCTGAGCACCCAGGCCCCAGATGGTGGGGCTATTCTGTGAGGTTCCAGAAATTTTAGGAGGTCAGATCTAGCTGGGGGTAGGCATATCTCTGGCTCTTCCCTTTACTGTCTCTGTCCTGGACATTGTTGCTGTGAGGTGTTTGCAAATACTACACGATCCACTTAAATGAGGTACCCAGAATGAGAATAAACACAGAGAGAAAGCAGAGTGTCTGCCATGGGGGCTGGGGAAGGGGAAGAACAGGAAGCTGCTGTTCTGGGGGAACAGAGCTTCAGCTTTGAGAGGTGAAATGTCACGGCTGCACAGTACCATGACTGCACCTAACGACACTACCACACACTGCCAAGTTTTCTGTCATGTGTATTTCACCTCCAATACATGAGATGGTGATCTTTAAGTACGAACTTTTCAGAGCCCTTAAATGCTATGTGCACTAGGAATCCTTGACACCGGAAATGCATCAGCTCACCCTGCGGTACAATCCATTTTTCCCAGAATGCCTTCTGGGACCGTGTGCTTCAGAACTCACTGTAGGAAGGAGATACTGAAGGAGAAACTGCTAGAAAATATCAACTGCATCACTCACCAGCTGATGGCCTGGAACAAGTACAACTTTTGGCCTTCAGTCCCTTTCCTGATAGGCAAGAACAAGGGCTGTGCGACTTTTTTCATTGGCTAATGGTAGAATCTAGTTTTTTACTAAAAAGAAAAAAAAAGTACACGAAAGAACTTGAAATATACCAAAGGCTCTTCAAGATGAAGCTGTTGGCTGAAGGCACCGGCAAGCCTCTCCCCTCATCGTCTAAGGCGCCAGATACCAATAAGCCCAGCACCAGAAAGGAAAGGCCCGTGGCCTGTGTGTGTGCATTATAGCAAGGGGGGGGGCGGCGCTAGGAGTCAGACAGCTCAGGCTAAGAAGCTGACTTTCTGCTTCTGACCTTGGATGGGCTATTTGGCCACTGACTTAAGGCTTGCTTAGCTGTCAAAATGAAGTAGCTGAGGGAGACAATCTCCAAGGTTGCTCCCAGCTGCACAAGTCTATGATTACTGAGACAAACAAGCTGTGGGAACCTGTCCAACCCCCTCCTCAAGTATTTAGGGGTAGACTCCATGCTTGGCTGGGTGCTAAAGAGAGGAACAAACCAAAGTCTCTGTACTCCCTGGTTAGCCAAGCTGCCACCACCTCCTCATGGCCAGCATCAGAAGAGGATGCTGCCCATGCAGGGCAGCCAAAGGTGTATCTTCTAATTCTCTTGGTATCTCTCCTCTCAAATTTCTAAAAGTGTTCCAAAACTATATTGAGCCACTGACCCAATGGAGCAGCATGGGAGAGCATGGGATAGCTGCTGAGTGGGCAGAGCCACAGGCCTCCACAGGAACAAGGATGCTTGGTTGGGACCATCTCCTGCAAAGCTCAAGGACGATAGATACCCAAGCACTGTTAGAAGGAACCTAGAGAAACTGGATGGTGGGAAGGGGGAAGGTTCTGCATCTGCTGTAGAGAGTGACAGACCCAGCAGAGATGACAAGGAGGTGGGAAGCAAGACACCATACATAGGAAGAACTCAGATGGCAATGTATGACTGAGTGAGGGCTGTGCACAGGAGTTTAGGGATGGAGGTCCAGGTGCCAGGAGACTGGGACAGTTTCAAAGGACAGGAGCTGAAGGCCTGTTGAAGGTAGTGCTGGCAGCATAGGGGATCAAAGTGTCAGTGTTGTCAAAGGAGCACACCACACGAGGCCACAGGGCAGAGGGAGAGGTCTAGGACAGTGTATAATGATTGGGGAAGTAATGGAGTGCACTGGAAACCACGGTAGCGGAGAAGAATCTGTCATATCGAAACTGGAAATGAAGATAATTGGGTAAAAGTGCCTGATGACTATAGGCAAGCAGACTGTAGGCAGGCAGGCTTCTGAAGGAGAGGTGATGGGGTGCTCAGCAAATTTGTACGATTTTCTCTTCTGGAATGGGTTTCTATCTCCTCTCTTGAATAGGCATTTAGAGTATCCAGCTACTTTTTGAAGTGGTATTTGGCATTTGAGCTTGGACGCTTTCTCTCCTACTTGCTTGACAAATCTGCTATGTTAGAATATATTGAGATTAATGTACTATGCTGGTCGTGGTGGCACACGCCTTTAATCCCAGCACTCGGGAGGTGGGGGCAGGCAGATCTCTGAGTTTGAGGCCAGCCTGGTCTACAGAGTGAGTTCCAACCAGGGCTACACAGAGAAACCTTGTCTTGAAAAACCAAAACCAAACAAAAAACTGTACTAAAACTAATTATCACCAAATTTAAGAACCAGAGTTCTATACCTGCTGTCTTATCAAAGTTAAGGTATAAAACCCCAAAACAGTTGACATTGCCAAATACTTCATTCAGAAGGTTTAAAATTGAAATGTTAAAAAGCATACTTTTTGGTTTTGATAGGGTCTTGCTACATTGTCTAAACTGTCCTTACAGTTGAGCTCAGCCTCCACAGTGATGGGATTACAGATGTATATCATCATGCCCCTCTTAAAAGCATATTTAAAACCTTTCAAGTACAGGTTCCTTCTAAAACCTAGGTGGCCTTTCCCCACCTGGATTTGTTAATATTCACAGCTAAATCAAAGACTCTGCCAAGAACAGTCCCTGGCACTACTTTCAACAGTCACAGCTTTTTAGTCCCCCAAAGTGATGTGATCAAGTAGATTGTGCAGTAATGACGATAACTGTGACATGCCCATGTTACTATAAATAAGTATAACATATTCTCCCAAGCCATTTAATTACCTCTCGGGTAAAGCAGTGCAATTAACAAAACTGTCTGAACTCTGAAAACGGGAAAAGCCCTCCTTATCTCTCTCAGGTAGTTTTACAATCCTAACAATAGACTTACGGAACCTTTTAAAAGAAAGACGATTATATTAAAATGACAGAGGCATGTAAAAATTCATCAGAGAGATCCCCCTGTTGTTTAATGGGCTGAATGCTTCATCATACCCTAGAGAGGAGGAAGAAAGGAGAAAGAGAGATCCTAAGTCACCAGGGACTATGCCCCACACCAGAAGGTCAAGAGAGACATGCACAGCCTATGGGACCATGAAAACTGGGCTGTGAGGAACTGTGGCCTTGCATATAAAGGCCATTCCCACCGACCCATCTGTAGAAGACAAGGACCTGACTCAGGGCCTGGAACCTGAAGTGACCAGAACTTTTTGTTGATCTCCTATAACTTTAATTAGTTACACATCTCAAGATGCTGACACTTAAAACACACGATGGAACTACTGAGTCATTTTTGGACTTGGGATCAGAGGGCCCTTAGAGACTATATCTGTCATGTGATTCTGAAACTGTGGCTAAGCATGCCCAGTAACTTGTCCCATGTCAGGCAGAGAAAGAGGAAGAGTCTGCTATTCTGTATGGGACATAAGCTAGAGTCTTGGATGCTACTCTGAAAAAGATCAAGAATGTACCTCTGGCACTTGCTCATTTAAGGCACAAAGTCTGAGGCTCTCAGTTGCTCCAAGTCTGGTCTAAATAGACAGAATAGCAAACTCATGTGAATATGGGTTTTACTGAACACATAGATGCTAAAGGTGTTCCCAAAACCCAGGGCAAAATTACTCAGGGTTTCTAGTCCATCTATAGCTGGCTACTACTGTTCATAAATGGGTTTTACTCTCTGTCCTGAGTAAACTTTCTCTGAAGTACAGGAAACACAGCATCTCAGTGAGCATCTGTGGTCCTGTTACCAGCAGCTTGGTGATCTCAGCAGCACTGTGGTCTTGAAAACTCAGTTTAGCACCTCTGGGCTCACATTCAGCCCTGGGGACCTTAGTCAGCAGTGCCTTCTTTTCAAAGAATTTGACAGCGCCAAGAACACAAGCCTGTTTAGCAAACACACACAATCCCTCCTCACCAAAAAGGCAAGCTAACCTGAATGCCCTTGAATTACTAAGTATATTTTGGTCAAAATACACCTATTTAAACAGTTGAAAATTTTAGTTTTAGGAAGTGCAGGTGTTCAAATTTCCTCTCTTGTCATATGTCTCAGTCACTGTTCAACTACTGTAAAGAGACACGATGACCAAGGCAACTCTTTGTTTGTTTGTTTGTTTGTTTTGGGGGGGTTGTTTTTGTTTTTGTTTTTGTTTTTGTTTTTTTTGAGCTGAGGATCAAACTCAGGGCCTTGTGCTTGCTAGGTAAGCACTCTACCACTGAGCTAAATCCCCAACCCGGCAATACTTATAAAAGAAAACATTTAATTGTGGCTTGCTTACAGTTTCAGAGGCTTAGCCACTTACCATCACTGCGAGGAGCATGGTGGCATGCAGGCACATAGGGCAGTGGAGCAGTAGCTCAGAGCTAAATCCTGAGCCACAGGCAGAGAGGAAGAGAGACTCCAGGTGTGGAATGGGCTTTTGAAACCTCACCGCCTATCCCCAGTGACACACTTCCTCTAACAAGGCCACACCTCCTAATCCTTTTAATCCTTCTCAAATAGTGCCCCTCTCTGATGACCAAGCATTCAAATATATGAGCCTATGGGGCCATTCTTATTCAAGCCACATCATACAAGGCCAAGTATTCATTCTTACTCATCAATCGTTTCTCTAAAATTATCATCAGTTGCCAGTGCTAAAAGTCCCAAGAGGGTATAATCAGAGATGGCCACAACAGGACAGAAGAGAAACCACACAATAAAGGACATCACTCATGGCTTCTGGGTGAGGGCTGGGTGAGGACTGGGTGAGGCTAGTTTCACCAGGGAAGGGGAAACAGGGAAGAATAGAAAGCAGAGTGGAGAGACGGGGAGCTGGCGAGCCAATTGGCAACAGCCTTGTGAGTAGGGTAGATAAAACATCTTTTAGTTCCTGAGGCAGCCAGTGCCAAGCAATGAAACTTGTCCAAGGTCAAACAGTCAGGGAGCAGCAACTGGAATCTAGACTGTCTGCCCTTAAACTCACTCTTTTAATTAATTTTATTATAAAATTACATAACCACATTAGCAAACATAAAGAAGGAAATCCCATAATCTCAGACCCCAAATACAACTATCAGCATTTCAGTGTGATTTCTGTAGGCCTTTCCCTCATAGAAATTTTGTTTTCAAAATTAAGCTCATAGTCCACAAGTGATTTCCTATCCTGCTTCCTCCTTATTTAACATCCTAAACACCTGTCCAGCTTACTTAGTTATTTGGGCAATCAAAATCTTAACTAAGACTTTTTCCTTTACCCCATGGACTTTTACAGTTTACATGATGCAACTTCAATTGTGGGGACATTAGGGGTCCTTCCCATCTTTTTGGCAGTATAAACCTTAGTTACAGAACACCATGGTGCTTCCTCAGATTGGAAATGTCAGCATCTAAAATTTCAAACAGGTGATACTACTAGTCAATACATTATGAACAGTCACGATGTATTTATCTTGAATATCCCAGCATCAGTGATCTCTCTGGCCTGGAATCAAATGCATCTGATGAATGTTATTAATGAAGAGGGTCCAAAAATAACAAGTTAAAAAAAGCCACCCTTCTTGGCCTCTTGAGGCCACGTGTTTTTAATGGTTTAATGCTCCACTTTCCATTTCAGTAATAGCAACAAAAGAAATTACCCGTCCGCAGATCTACATTTGGAAAAAATGGGAATTCATTGAAAAGCAAACATACTCCTCTGGCTTAAAAACCAGGGTGGTCAGAACTTGCAGTCAATTCGATCACTAAGGACTGTGTCAGAGCTCAGAGTAATTCGCTATTCATCATGCAAGAGATTTTTTTAAATTTAATTTTGCTTTTTTTTTTTTCTCATTTGGGTCAGGTGAATGAGCAGTCCCAAGAAGTTCTGACTTTTCATCAGGTGAAGCTAGGAAGCAGAAGAGACAGCAATGTCAAGCCCTGTGTTAGCTTGCTGACCGTGAAGGACGAAAAGCACGCTGGCAAACGGGGCTATGTGACTGGAAGAAGGTAACTGTCAAAATGTTTGCATGCTTCTGTGGCTATCTGTCTTGAAAGCTTCCTTAGACTCCACGTCACTGTTAGTTTGACTTGGAAACACACAAGTCAGCGCCTGACAACATCTGCTCCCCAGCCAGTACCCAAAAGGTGCTGGCCAGGGAGAACCTGGTGAGGAGAGAATTGGGCATGTTGACTCCGAGCAAGACGAAATCTGCTCCTTCAAGGCAATGTGACTCCTGTCCACTGCTTCCCCAAGGATAATTGAAAACCCAAGTCATCCTCTTCATTATCCTATGGTCACTCCAGTTCTCAACAGGAAGTTGTACTTCACCAGACCCCAATGACCTCCCTTTCCTCTCCAATGTTTAGTCAGTACTGCTTTCCACCTTCCCTCTAGATTTCCTCTCCTCTTAAGTTATGGTTTCTTCACAGGCATGTCAAACAGTATAACCACACTGTGGAAACAAATCTGGCATTATCCAGTCAAGTGCAGAGTGCCTGTATACAAGGACTCAGGGATTCTTGAGCATTCTCTCACAGGGAAGCTTCAGCAGCGCACACACTCAAGGATGTTCACAGCAGCACTGCTGATGAACAGGAAAAAAGTAGAAATAACTCAGATACCCACTGACAGGAGAAGGGATTCATACACAGAGGTGCATTCATACAATGGATACCATGTGGGACAGTAGGAAGATAAATGAATGCCATGCATGGTACACGGATGAATCTTGAAAAAGGCAAATGGTACAAGAATGCCACTTAGTTTGGTCCTTAGAGAAACAAAACTTCACAGCAGGTTATTTGTGGAGAGTGACCCAAGGCCTTAGACATGCTAGGAGAGTACTCCAACCACTGAGCAACAACTCCAGTTCCAAATTAAAACTTTCAAAGAAACTATTTTCAGACCAAATGAGAGCTGGTGAGATGGTGGAGCGGGTAAGGGCCCTTGATGCAAACGGACAACCTGAGTTCTACCCCTGGTTCCCACATGATAGAAAGAGAAAGCTGACCTATAACCCCTGCATGTGCATGCGCATGCGCGCACACACAAAAAATAAACAATTTGTAAAGCAAATAAAGTCATCCAATTTTTATTCCTACTTAGCAGCCACATAAATCACACAATAACATACATCATAACTACTAGCTCCAGGTGGTCTGTTACTTCTTCAAAATAGTTCACATCATCTGTATCACAACATGGGAACAGAGTAGCACATCTTCCTTTTCCTCCAGTGAGTTTATTTCCACCAATCACAGAGACCATGCAGACCTGAAGCGTGAACGTGAAAAGGGATCACATTCGAAGTGAGGGAAGGCTGGTGTTGGGTAGAGGGGCTCTGTGGGGCGCATGAAGCGGCAGCTGGAGACAAAGCCAGCTGGGGTAGAGCACAGGGCTAGGCCTGGCAGTCTCCGGGAGGGAATCCTGAACGCCACAGGAAATGGTAGGAGACTGAGTGTAGACTGATGGAGGAGGACTCAGAAGTCACCAGGGACAAAGCTGGGACAGGGAAGGCTGTTGGAGAAAAGCTCCCGAGTGAACTACACTGCCAACCGTGATCGAAGACAGGCTGAACTGAATGAATGGGTGCTCACAGTCTAAACATCAGGGTAAAGGCAGTTGCCTAAAGTTTTACAAAAACAGGTGTAAGGTACTCACTGAATTGGGTTTTACCTTCCAGAGACAAAGAATTTCCAACAGATAACAAATACTTTTTCCTGACAACACATTTTGCTCTGCTGGGTTTGAAATGATCATTTCCGAAGCTTTGCCCGCAAACAGCCTTACTCTGCTACAGTAAGATCTACAAAACAGAGACACCTAATTGTATTTTTTCTTGGTTGCTGTAAAAACAGATTAATGCAAAAGTCACTACATTGACTAGTAGCCAATATTAATTCAATCCAACTAAGAGGAACTACAGCAAATACTGCGGGTTTTTTGTTCTGGCAGTTGATGGGCCCTGACAGTTGGCCCGTGCGGCCTGTTGGACTAATAGCTCGAAACGGGTCACCACCACCACAGCAAGTAACCGGCCATAGCCAGGGCTATTCAAATCTTTTCCCATTATTTGTTTTCCATATTTTTCCACAAGCAACACCCGAATGCACATCCAGCTCTTTCACAGAGGAAAAATGTGCTTCTCCCATCTGATAACAACAGTATGGTCGGCAAAATGGCAGTTAATTAATTTTTCAAATTATTCTTTCTCCAGTCTACAAGGTCTACCTTTTATAATATTCTTCTAAAGGTGAACAAAACCAGCCCCAGACAAAGGTTCTGTTTGCTTGTTTTCAATGAATGTACCACTACATCTTGACAGGCAGCAAGAAAAGAAAAGCAGACAGAAAAGAAGACTTCCTCTGGCCCGTTGTTCAGATCTCCTACCCATCAAAGCTGGAAACTAGCCAACCCGGGGGCAGCTTCTGCCCAATGACAGGGGAAGGGCAATCTGTGGCCCAGCTCCCACCTGGGGCTGGCTTACTTCTGTGTGCTGCAGTTCAAACACTGCCTCAACACGGCATCTGTGATCACCCACCCGACAGCACTACCTAGGGTCGGTGCTGAGGGAGGGCTTATCAAGAACCTAGTTCCACACGTTCTTATACCACCATCTCCTGCATCACACCACCTGAAGTGTGACTCTGAGGCCACCTCACTTGGTTCAACTCTTATTGGAGGAACTATGCAGACGGGCAAACTGTTGGCTCATCCCTGTTAACGACTGTACACACAGAGATTCTCCCTTCTCTCTTTTCACTTTACATTCTAACTATATCCAGAACTGAGTGGCATACTTCATGATATATCTTCCAAGAGGTAACCATATTTACCTGGTATGTGTTCTCTACAGACTACACATACCATAAGGGTGAGTCTTTAGTAGAGGTGAGCCCTTTAAAGAAATACTGGCAGATGGGGGTGATAACTGGTAAAGTGCTGGTCTTGCAATCATAAAGACATTACCTGCGTTTGACCTCCAGAACCCACATAAAAATGCCAGATGTGTTAGTACACACTTGTAATCCCAGCACTGGGGAGGCAGAGATGGCAGAATCCCTGGGCTCCCTGGCCATTCAGTCTGGCCTAAGTGGTAAACTCCGGGCCAATGAGAGACCTTATCTCAAAGGTGGTAGCCAGCATTTCTGAGGACGATGTCTGAAGTCTGGTCGTCCACATGTCTATCTCTCTCCGTGTGTGTGTGTGTGTGTGTGTGTGTGTGTGTGTGTGTGTGTGTGTGTATGTGTGTGTGTGTGTGTCTCCCTTCTCTCTCCCCTCCCTCTCCCTGTCTCTGATTGCCACATCTGAGCACAGAATTCCAGCCCCTCCTTTAAGAAAACAGAACACTCCCCACCTGTGCTGGTGGGTTTATGCCAACTTGAGAGGGGTGAATCTCAACTGAGAAAATGTCTCTACAGATCAGGCTACAGGGAAGCTGGAGGGCATTTTCTTAACTAGTGATTGATGTGGGAGGGCCCAGTTTACTGTGGGTAGTGCCACCTCTGGGTCGGTGGTCCTGGGTTCTCTAAGAAAGCAGGCTGGGCAAGCCACAAGGAACAAGCCAGTGAGCAGCACCCTCCACGGCCTTTGTCTCAGCCCTTGCGTCCAAGTTCCTGCCCTTTCTGAGTTCCTGTCCTGACTTCCTTCATGATAAATAGTGCTGTGAAGGTCTAAGTCAAATAAGCCATTTCCTCCCCAAGTTGCTTAGGTCATGGTGTTTTGTCGCAGTAACAGAAACCCTAATTAAGAAACCACCTACCACTTGACTATGTGACAGGAAACAGGCTCACAATTTAGTACCACAGACCCCGATGAAGGACCTCCCAGCACAGTGGCTAACCAAGAACCCTCCCTCTCCCTCTCCCTTATCACAGACACAGGTCAGGGCACTGTCAAATGACTATTAGGTGCTAGATCATGGGCACAGTACACCTGGATGTCAGCAAAGCAGCGTTCTAACTAAGCATGATGGTAGATCCTGGAAAAGCAATGATTCAGCTTGGTCGGCTGAGGGGAGACTAGACGATTACACCCCAGGGCACCAACACCCCCAGAGAGCAACATTCTTGGGACAGCATTTGCACATTGTTCCTCATCAACATTTTCATCAAGGTGTCCTTATAGAAACCGTGAATAATACACAGCTAAAAAGAAGGGAGGAAAGTTAGACAAAAGAATAGATTTCAAAACATTTCAGCATGTTAAAATAATAGCCAAAGCTGATCCAGAAAACAAACACAAGCACATTTTTTAAAGCACTAAATCTGCTTTTAACTTTAACAAGTCTTTGTGTAGGATGGTGTCATCGCCTGCCTCTCACCCTGCAATCTGCTCAGCTAGACAACTCACCTTGTTTACCAGCTCTGCCAGTGACTCCCTCCCAGGATTTGAGAGGATGAGGATCTGGGCCAAGGACACTCAGAATGACATCAAGTCTGTGGCTGTGACATCAGACTGGGGCTTCCTTTTACTTTTTAGGCTCAAGCTCCTACCTTGTGCCTTTCTTTATTCAGTAGGTACCGAGATGGTCTTTGCATTAGCTTCATGCCTGTAGCCCCATGACTTGCTCAGCCAGAGAATTCTGCTGCCAAACATCTGTCCATCTAGATAACACCTAATGAAGAGTCTCCCTCATGCCAAGCTTTACTACACTATTTAAACTGCCTCCTGTTCACTATGTTCTAGGACCAACCCTATGAGCAGGGCCCAACCCACTGATGTGTTCCTCCTCTGAATCCTAAGCTGATCACATCTGGCCATTGGCAGGGAACCAGATCTTCTAGCAGCAAGAAGAACAGAAATGCTTAAGAAGGATTGTATTCCAACACCAGCTCAGTGCAAACCAGAGGTGCTTCCTAGTGAGTTACCATGGAGCTTGGCCCCACTGGGTACCATTTGTAGAAAGATGCAGGTGATGGGATGACAGAGTACCCAAGAAGAAGGGGACAGAAACAACAGGGACAGGCCACAGCCGAGGGACACCTCAGGCTACCAGAAGATGAAGAAGAGAAGAATGAATTCTCCCCAGATGCTCTGGAGGTAGCCTGAGCCTGCTGACAACCTTAATACTGAACTTCTGGTCTCTAAAACCATGAGGAAATCAGTGTGTCATTTCAAGCCACCAAGTTTGCAGTAATTTGTGACAACATCCACAACAAACAAAAAAGGTTTTCCGCTTAAATAAGAATTGGATGTGGGTTCAAAGTGGACACTAACAACCTTCTTTAAAGCACACTACTAACTGTGTGTGCATTTTATGATTCCTAGCTCTGCTGCTAGGAAGAGTCTGAAGGCAGAGACAAAGGCCTCTCTAAAGCTGCCCCTTGTATGGATCTTGTACGGATTTCATTAATAATCTTTCCTTCACATGCAATTTCTGCAGACAGACAACCAACCATGCCAGCCTCTACCATACAGCCCTGGCTGCAGCAAAACAAATCACACACTAGCTCACAGCTCTTGGGGAAGGTATCCATGTAGAAACAAATGGAACCAAGTAGGCGAGGGCTTGTGATTCTCTGCTGTAAGGAGGGCAGTATTTCCCCCAGAGTCCACATCCCACTCTGGAATGGTGAATGCTACTGAGGTGGAGAACATAATAAAAAGATCCCTCAGCAGCAGGAAGAGGCGAATACCCCACAGGCTTCCCATACCGACTTACTGCCTGAAGCATGCTGTCCCCCCAAATCACTCTCCTGCTGTTCCAGGAGACAACCAAGGAGGACCAGGTCAGGTTTAAAGGGGCAGTTGAGGGATTTCTCATTGTTCCTGATTTAAAAAATACCATTACTATTTTTATTACCATAAATAAGGGGGAAAGTTCCTTTAAATTTAGTAAAGAGGAAATGAAAGATGAGCATAGCCCTGCCCGGTAAATTATGTGGCTATCTGTCTTCTGTGGACGTCAGTGCAGGAGCAGAGTGGAAAGAGAAGAGAGACCCAGTCTGCGGGTGCTTTGGGGTCTGGCCACCTCCTAGTGCCAGCCAGTCCTTGGGCCAATCATTTCTCTTCTGTTGAGCTTCACTTTACTCACAGGCCCAAATGATATAACCAGGTATAACAATACTGACCCGGAACAGAGGCGGACCCACTGCTGTTTGATAATGGTTCCAGAATGAATGGATAAAATGTTCTCTGTCAGGACTAACAGCTCACTGCAAATTGTTCCTCTTTCCTTGAATTATAATGGTGACATTTTATTTGTAGCTCTTCTCTTCCAATTATCATCAATATTTGCCTGGGTTTATAATGTCTAGAAAGAGGGATTGTTTATTCTCTTGGAAAGTTTGTTCTGGCAGAGGGCATGTTTTTTCTTCTTAGACAGTAGCACTTTTACAATCCAGAGATTTATGTAAGAGAATGTTGGTTGGTTATTATGGGTGATGCATAACTACTATTTTTGGCCCAGGACTAAAAAGCACTGCTTTTGAGTCTAAAACAGAGATCTATGCACGCTCCTTCATTCAAAACTTACTGTCTCCTTTCCCCCAACTCAAAGCCATTATCTTTCTCTGACCCCCAGTCAGCAGGAGGGTGGGCTGGGTGGAACTGTGATCTTCAGTGACACACTGAGGTGGGATCTGTCCAAGGCCCTACTGCTAGCAGAATGGGTCAATCCACCTGTGAGGGTGGGGTCAGAGGCAGGGAGGATGTAAGCAATCCTGGCATCCTACAGTCCCCTGGGCTGGGCATCCTTAAACACGTGTGTCAGACGGCTAAAGGTCATGCACACCTGCACACAGAACCTCCCCTCTCCAATCCCCAGCAGTGGGCAAGCAGGACAAGCTCTCCACTCCATCCAGGAAGTGATAGCTTCCTCAGAAGGCTGGGGACTATGCTGGAGCTCCTCTTCTCTCTCTCTCCCACCTCCCCACACCCCGGGGGGTGGGGGTGGGGTGGGGGGAGTGCACTCCAAACCATGCCCACTGGCACTGGAGGCAGACCTGCATGTCACCCCAAAACTAGCATTTTGGAGCAGCTCCTACAATAACTCCACAACTATAATGGCAGGTTTGAAAACACCCATAGCGATCAGCCATGAGCTTGGGTGGGGGTGTCATGGGATAGCTCTTTGGAAAATGGCACTGCTTCCTTACAACGTACTCATAAAATGTTCCAGAAGGTGGCACACAAATACATTGACTTAAATATTATATCCATTCCAAGGTAAAGTGCACTATGGGGAAAAGGTGGTTCTGGATGCAGACAGACCTCACTGAAATTCCTGATAAAATCACAGTACCTGGAACAGCTCATAGTGGGGGCCATGTCCCCATGGTTTGGCACTACTAGGTCAGTATAATATACACAAAGCACACTATTCAATTAGCTAACTGACATCAAGTAATTCAGAACTGATGTGGACTTATTGTGAGCATCAGCATTTAAAATTAAGTTCACTTCTCATACAGAGTTCTGTCTTCACAAAATCCACAACTAGACGAAACCAAAATAGCCATTTTACAGACAAACACTATGATGCCAGTGGCTTTTCTCTGCTCACAGGGTTATCAGGAATCAACTGTTTATAGAATGGAGGAACTCCTGTACCAGACTGACTTGGGCATGCATAAACATCGTCAAAAGGAAGAGCCAGTACACTGAGCTCATCGCCTCCTAACAGTGATTGAGAAAGAGTCTGAATTGAGGTTTTGCAAAAGGTGAACTCTCTTAAGGCATTAAGTGATTTTCAAGTCATTAGGTGCTTGACTGAGGGTACAGGCAGAGCCCTTTAGAGGCATCTAGAATTCACTTTACCATCTAAGAAGTATTTCCTACCTCTCACTCAGCACCCTTTATTCTGTAATCCCTACAATGTGGAGACGCCCGAAGGATAGTCAGTCAGACCTGCTCACCACATGGCCGGACACTTGGGCTGCTGGCCACATACTTGCAGGGGCAGCAAGCAAAGCCTCGCCTTCCAGGAGCCCCTCTCCTTAGAGACCTTACTGAGAATGCTGTAACAGCCCTTTTCCCATTTTACTACAATACCTACATGAAAAATTAAAGACACATATGGTTTGTGTTTCTAAATTCAAAACAAGGATAATTTTACTTAGTTCTGAAAGGGCGTCAGGGAGGAGGAAGGGAACGGCAGGGAGTGGGAGTGGGAGTGGGAGTGGGTGTGTGTGTGTGTGTGTGTGTGTGTGAGAGAGAGAGAGAGAGAGAGAGAGAGAGAGAGAGAGAGAGAGAGGGATTCGCCTGTCTCACCATGGACCATTGTTTGGTCTAGAACTCGGAGATCCACCTGCTTCTGCCTCTGCCTCCTAAGTGCTATGATTAAAGATATAAAACAGGGCTGGAAAGATGGCTAAGAGGTTAAGAGCACCAGTTGCTATCCCAGAGGACCCAGGTTCAATTCCCAGCATCCACATGTCTGTAACTCCATTTCCAGGAGATCTCACACCTTCGCACAGATATACCTGAAGGAAAAACACCAGTGCACATAAAATAAAATAAAATCATTTAAAAAAAATTTAAAAAGATGTAAAACACTATGTTCATCTGGGCCCACTTTAGTGGTGGGGAAAATGAGGTTACAAGAGCAATAACTAGCCTAAGGTCTTACAGAGAGTTAAATACTGAAACAAGGGTTCACTCCTTCACCCTCCCCTTGATCCCACATACCAAGCCCTACTGTCTGCCTGGGATAAGGGTCCTAGAGTAACTTCCCTGTGGTTGCTACAGGGTCAAGTCCTGAGAGATCAGGGAAAGCTCACAGCCTGGATAATACCACACATCTCCTGGGCAAGCCCTGAGGTGTCTTTGGGCACCCAGAGGTCCCGTCTGCTGTGAGCCTGGCCTGACTGATGGAGGTCACAGTGGACTGACCTTCCATAAGGGACAGGCTTTTCAACTCCTGACACCAAGTGCACAGAGATTTCCAAATGGCATCCTCTGTCTTGTCTCAACTAGAGCCTTTCATTTCCCTAAGACCCTCGTATGTAGGAGCTGAAAAGCTCATGAACGAAGTAGATCATAGAAACAAATTCTGTAGCGGCCAGAGGCCTGCATAAGAGAGGGCCAGGATTGCTGTAGATCAATGTTTCAATGACTCTCTACATCGGCTGTTCTCACCCTTCCTAACGCTGCGACCCTTTCAACAGTTCCTCATGCTGTGATGACCCCAACTATAAAATGATTCTGTTGCTACTCTGTAACTGTAACTTTCCCACTGTTGTGAACTGTAATATAAGTACCTGATATGCAACCCAAGGGGGTTGCAATCCACAGGCTGAGAACCACTGCTCTAGATCAGTGTTTCAGATAATGTATTTCCTTAAAAGAAAAACTCTTCACCCAAATTCAAAGGGGCTTTAGGTCAGGGAGGAGAACTTCCCCTGATAATCAAAATGAGCGCTAACTCCAGCTCGCTTCAGATGATGATGGAGGGGCCAAGGTGAGGAATAAACTGAGACCTGATGAAAATTACCATCCGGGCGATGCAGCTGGGCAGAAGTGGACTCCCCAGGAGTAGCCAGTATGACTTACATCTGGTCAGGAGAGAAGAGAATCCAGAACAGATGCAGCCACACTTGTAGGAAGATTGAAGAGTGGCTGCTCACACAGCCCACTGGATAGCTCGCCCTTTCTAGACTTCCAGAGCTGCCCCAGTGCAGCACCATCACAGGGTAATGTAAGGACCTATGCAGGTCTTGTCACAACTGAGTGCAGTAGCTAACACCCAGCGTGGACGTGTGTGTGTGTGTGTGTGTGTGTGTGTGTGTGTGTGTGTGTGTGTGCACGCACACACACGCTAAACAAATAAAAGAATGACCTATTACACAGTGGCCATAATTCAAAGTTACAACTGGGGCATAGGAAGCATTAGTCATTTGCATGTAGAAGTGACAGGGAATGGGCTAACAGGGAGGCCCCTAACTGGTCTAAAGACAGAGCACTGTCCATCCTGGAAAGTCTGGACACACAGCTGGACCACAGCTGTCCCATTTTACTTAGAGAGAGGAGACATAACTTGGAGATAAAACATCTGTTTTGATCACTGTCCAGACTGAAGTGAACTAGGGTTTTCTTCATATTCTGTATGCCAATTTTTATCTACAAGTCAACTTCTATCTTAAAAACCTATGGAGCTTAGTGGGGGATGCCTGTAATCCTAGCACTTGGAGGTAAAGGTGGGAGAGTTATGAGTTCAAGGTCACCCTCAGGTACACCCTCAGGAGTTGGAGGCCTCCATGGGCTACCTGAGACCATGTCTCACAATAAATAAATACACAGGAAATAAAACCATCCCTACCATCCAATTGCAATTACAGGGTTCCACCAAGAAATGCTTTCTAATTCACGAGGCACCTGCCTTCAGCACAGAACTTGTCAACTTACTTTTTCCACGTCTAGATCAGCATCCTGTTCTTTCCAAACACTGCAGAAGAAAAAGAAAGACGGACATTAGAAAGAAGAACATTAAAACAGAACCAAATGCGTTCTATAGACAAACCACCACAAGACACCACCAGACAGTTCCCATCTGTTGAAGACAAACTGTCCACAAAGTGTCTTCATTCACATAATGGCCAGTTACCGCAGACACCTGCCCGTAACTGCAAAGTCTGCCACCAAAGGAAAGCAACATCACATCTTAGTTTCTAGGGACAGGAAGGGTAAAGGAGAGAAACCATGAATGTACAACCATACGCTCGTGCACACACACATCCCTCCTCAGGGTCTCGACACGTCATCTCGGGACACATGGGGCTCAGTGAGATGGCGCACACCCGCCATCGAAGCACTCAGGAGGCTGAACCAGCGATCAGCCCGGGTCAAGGAAAAGTCTGGCTATAGAATGAGACCCTAATTCAAAGGAAAAGAAAAACCAAAACAAATCTCTCTCCAGGCCTCAGCCCAAATTTCCTCAATTCTCCTGCTCTGTTGAACCAGGGTGTCTTTTCCGTCTGGAGACAAAGTCTCACTCTGATGTGTAAGGTGGCACTGAACTCAAGATCCTCCTGCTCGGTCCACCACTCACTGAGACTGCGGGTATGGCCACAAAACCTGTTCTTTGCCATGGCCTGTTTCCCGAAAGCCGCAGCTCCCTTCTGCAGGTCCACTAACTCAGCCTCTACCAACCGGTCTACGGCATACTAGCCCCAAGATGCCCTTAGGACATGGTGCCACCACCCCTGACAAGCCTGGTGCTGATTCTGATGATGCCGGTGCCCCTTTACATTCCCCTTTGCAGTCTAATAGGTGAAACAGGAGCCCTCCAGCTGTGTGTAGTTGCCTACAACCTGTCAGTATTATGGTGCATGGCTTGTTCCTTGCCTACAACCTGTCAGTATTATGGTGCATGGCTTGTTCCTTGCCTACAAGATGCACGGCTTGTTACCTGCATACAACCTGTCAGTATTATGGTGCATGGCTTGTTACCTGCCTACAACCTGTCAGTATTAAGGTGCATGGCTTGTTACCTGCCTACAACCTGTCAGTATTAAGGTGCATGGCTTGTTACCTGCCTACAACCTGTCAGTATTATGGTGCATGGCTTGTTACCTGCCTACAACCTGTCAGTATTATGGTGCATGGCTTGTTACCTGCCTACAACCTGTCAGTATTAAGGTGCATGGGCTTGTTTACCTGCCTACAACCTGTCAGTATTAAGGTGGCATGGCTTGTTACCTTGCGCTACAACCTGTCAGTATTCATGGGTGCATGGCTTGTTACCTGCCTACAACCAGATAAGTGCAGGCTGTACTGCCACACTGTCGATTAGGTGCATGGCTTGTTACCTGCCTACAACCTGTCAGTATTAAGGTGCATGGCTTGTTACCTGCCTACACCTAGATTCAAGTGCAGGCTGTACTCCTACAACTTCATATATGGTGCATGGCTTGTTACCTGCCTACAACCTGTCAGTATTAGTGTGTTACTGCTACACTGCAATTGGTCATGTGTTACCTGCCTACAACCTGTAGTATTAGTGCATGGATGTACTGCCTCGTGCATGGCTTGTTCCTTGCCTTTAGCTGTCTGAATAAAAGTCCTGTTTAGTAAAATATCTTAAAAGAACAAGAAAAATGGTTGAAGGATTTATGCAGAATGTGTGAAGTCTGAGTTGAGGTATCAGAGCAGAAAAGAACAAAAGCACTTTTTTTCTATCTTAGCTGTGGCGCTCACGCTTTTGCAGTACGGTTTTTACCATCCTTCTTCCTGGTTCATGGTTTAAAACACCCTCATAGTGAATTACTGTTCCCATCAAAAGCATCCCCTCCCACATGTACACAACAGAAAGAACTTCTGTACCATCTGAAAAGGTGCATAATTAACAGGAGCATCACTGTTTCATTCATCAAAGATGACTCTGACCACGGGGAAAAGAATTAGAAACTCATATACTGTCCTCTGCAGTGGGCACTGAAATCATGAACACACAGCAGACAAGCAGGAGGCCCATCTCCATGGCTCCTGAGCCATGCTGTCCTGCCCAAACCATGAAGGAGCCAGTCTATGGCCTCTCTGGTGGTTAGCCCACTGGAGGTTGACAGCGCTGAGCTGTGGCACTGTGATTCTCTCTACCCAGGAACTTTAACTTATCTCCTGATAAGCAGAGAAGGGTAATTCAGCACCACTAGGACGTCTGACTAAAGGCAACATTTATATGAAACGCTGGCTTCCTCTGAACACTTCCAGAGGCTAGGCGAGTTGGTCTGACTGAAAGGTCACAACTGAAAGTCTTCTGTTTTCAAGGGAATGGTTCCTTCCACTGATATAGAGCACTTCAAGAGTCCTCACCCTTTTCGAGCACAGGAGGAGAATTTAATACTCCCCCTCACGCGTGCACATACTGCAAAACTGCGCAACCCCGGATGCCCAATCCATACAGACTGTGAAATAATTCTCTTCCCTGCACAACACTCCAGCAACTGGTACCAACAGGAAAGCTGAAAGCCCATTTGGAGCTGGAGCTGCTGGCTCACTACTGCAGTCTTCTCCATCCATACATATATACATACAGCATCATCCAATTTCTCTTCCAGGCTTATTAAACAGATGGTTAACTAACAAAGACTCTATGAATCTACAGCCATAAACCCAAAGGGGGATGCCACAGTTTTGACTTCAAAGCCTCCCAAGCAAGACAGCTTGGCATAGTGTTAGGCTTCATCAGCTACCTTGTATCAAAGAGAATACAGTTGGATAAAACAAATGTGGAAGACAAATTTACATGGCAACCCCATCTAGAATGAAGAGTGAGTGGCCTTTGCCTCTAAAACCACATACTGTTTTTCTTCAAAGCTATTATTTTTGAAAGTTAGAATATAGAAAGTAGCTATAATGTTTAAGTAAAATGGAAACATTTTACCTGCTTTTCTAAGATCATTAAAAAACTAGCCAACTCTTCTGATTTAACCATATTCAAGTCTGACTGTAGGAAATCCAAGTTTTAGGTTTCCAGGTTTAAGACAACTCCCTGTGTGTGCATGTAGATAGAGATGCATATGTAGACAGAGATGTGCAGTGACGGAGTAACTGATGAAATTGTACTTGTTCACCCATGATAAATAGTTGCTGTGTATTCAGTTGTGGGCTTTGGGAGAGTGGGATACTCTCCACGTTTACATTCTTTGCTCTGGTAGTCCTGATGTTTCAGACCACAGACCTAACTAAAGTGATCCTGACATGCTGTAGATATCGCTCTGTGTAAATAAAGTTCTGATTGGCCAGTGGCCAGGCAGGAAATATAGGCGGGACAAGAGAGTAGATAATTCTGGGAAGTAGAAGGCTGGAGAGAGACACCGCCTACCGCCGCCATGAAAAGCAACATGTAAAGACACTGGTAAGCCACAAGCCATGTGGCAAAGTATAGACTAACAGAAATGGGTTAATTTAAGATAGAAAAGGTAGATAACAAGCAGCCTGCCATGGCCATACAGTTTGTAAACAATGTAAGTTTCTGTGTGCTTTCTTGGTTGGGTCTGAGCGACTATGGGACTGGCGGGTAAGAGAGATTTGTCCTGACTGGGCCAGGCAGGAAAACTCTAACTACACTGACATGCTCATGGAAAAGGTGATCATAATACCCAAACATGTGCTCTATTGCAGGACTGGAGACCAAAGGTCAAACCTACCATAGCGGCTGTACAGACAACCGCTTAGATCATAGAACCCTCTAACCTTGGGGGTTATCCATAACTATAACAATGAAACCAAGATCTGATGTGGTGGTACAAGGGTATAGCTCCAGCACTGAGGGGAGGTGGGGGAACCCGGAGTTTAAGCTCACCTTTGGCTTCCTGGTGAATTGGAGGCCAGCATGGGCTACATGAGTCCCCATGTTTAAAAACATAAATAAAGAGCAACAAAATGAATACCAAAAGTTACCAACTTCGAAGTCTCTCAACATAGCCATCTTCCAGCTTCTGCTGACCCAGAGCTTCCCAATGCCCATGGCTATCACACCAGAACCTTGCAACAGGTATTCACAGAATTAGCAGGGCTCAGTGGAAGGAACACAGTATTGGCAACGGCTTGGGAGTTCGCCAGAGTAGAGAGACTGACTGACAACAGGGTGGAGGATGGAAGGTGGGAAACTGAGGGACAGACCAGGCTGTGAGAGAAGGTATAGGCCAGGCTGAGAAGTCTAGAGGTAGGAGCATGTTCTGCTCCATAGTGTTGTGTTCTCCCCTGTCCCAGGACGTGGCACAGAAAGAGATGCAGCCCAAAGGCTTCACTAGCGCTGGGTGAGCACCGTCACTCCCATCTCACCCAGCTTGCAGGGTGAGTATAATCTTCTACTAATCAGTTTGCAATCATCTTTGAGTTTTCCTTTGCCCACACTTCTGTGTAGAACCAACTTTCCCCTCTGCTGAGCTCTTACTACACTTTATCATGTTTTCCTGCTAGGCTGGCAGCTCAGGGAAGTACTGAGCCCTGTGCCTGAAGCACACAGGTGCTGGTGTGTGGTGAGATGGACGAGAGCAGCGGTGAATGGGGCAGGGACCGAGTGCCTAATGACCTGACCGCACTCCTTCCTGTACAAAGAGCTGTGTGTGTGTGTGTGTGTGTGTGTGTTGGATGGGGGGAGCAAAGTGAATAGAGAACATACTTCCCTGCAAACTCAACCAACAATTAACCAGAAGACCATTTACCTCTTTAAATTTAGTCCTGAGGGCTTATTTTTAAAATAAATGGCACACATACTATTGAGAAATTTTGCTTCTTCATGAATCACTTTTTGGTGATTCTTTCCATTTTTAAAAAAGGTAAATAAACTCAACACTATGCTCTAAAATATATGAGTAATAAAGAAAAGAAGAGAAGAGAAGAGAAGAGAAGAGAAGAGAAAAATAATTAAGAGGTGATGAAGGAGGCTAAAGAGATGGTCCAGTAGATAAGGATACCATGTGAAGCAGAAAGGCCTGTATTCAAATCCCAGGCACCCACATGGAGGCCAGGCAGGGCCAGCTGCCTGTAATCCCAGCACGGAAGGGAGGAGAAAGGGTGCTCCCAGGGTAACAGAAACACTTAAGTGAGAGATTCTGCCCCCACCCAAAAACTGCAAAGTGCTAGGGCAAGACACCCAGCATCCTCCTCTGGCCTTTCACGCTCATGCATGGGTGTGCGTGCACACACGTGCACACACACAATGACTGAGTCACTGCAATTCTCTCAACTACTGCCATAATCATATCTTCTAAGTGATGAAGGAGATTTAAGGGCCGTGAGAAATTAAGAAACTAAGGCATTAGACTGGGGGATAAAGGAGGTGAGCTTTTCCCCCATCATGGTATCTTCTTCTCTCCACTTTCTGCCCTTCTCACTACCTGCAAAAGGTTTAAAACATTCATTGACCTGTCAAAACCATCTACACAGTACTGGACACACAGTCATATCTGAATGGCTCCTTTCTGCTCCAGTGATCACAGCTCTATTCAGTCACAACTAAAGTGGGGCCTCAGAGCTGTACGTGCTGTGATGTCACTGGCAACAGAGGATAAAATAGCCATTTGATAGCAACTTGGATATCAAGCCTGTCAACAGGGACAAGTGTTCCTTCGGCTATTCTTAACTCAGAATCCAAAGCACAAAACAAGACCAGGCAGGGCCAGACTCCGCTGTAGTCCCACAGAAAGCTCAGGGACAGACAGAACACACACACAAGCTCCTCAATGCTCTTCAGTGCAGGGTGGCCCTGGCTCCCTGCCGGGGGACCAGGAACAGGCCCACTTTGACAGTGGGATCCCCAAGGCCTGTGCAGCTGCGGACAGACACACAGTGTCTGGAACCATCCACGTTCGTGGCCTTGATTGCCTGTGTGCCCAACAGCTGGATCAGGCCCCAGAGACAAGTCTCAGCTCAGACAAGGCCCCTTATTGCAAGGTTTCCCTCAGCACCCCACTTCCCTAAGAAAAATGACTTTCCTCCAACCATTCATTCTAGCTCCAACCTAGCTCCTTCTCCTAGGCTGTGCTAGATACACAGAAGGTTGAGCCTGATGCCAACTACTGCCTCTTCACCCGACGTGCCCACTCCAGTCCAGGCACAGTGACTAAGCGTATGTCTAAATGGTGACTCAGGCAGTGACAAAGTTGGAGCATAACGATATGGCACACTGGCATCAGGGGAAGAGCCTAGTCTGTCACGGAGGCAAAGGTGGTGGGGATGCCTCGAGTCTCTCCTGTGTAGAGTAAGACAGAGGGTTCAGCCAATGCAGTGTGTGCTCACATAATCTTTGCTTACATAAGTAGTATTCACTATGCCTCCTTAAAAAGGTAACAGACACACTGAAAATTTTGTGAAATACAGAAATCGGGGGCTGGCAGATGGCTTAGTTGGTGGAGTACTCCCCTTATGAACACAAAGACCTGAGTTTAACCCCCAGACCCCACACTAAACGAACAGCTGGGTATGGTGGCCATGCTTGCACTCCCACAGCTGGCTAGGGAGGGAAAGCTAACATGTGGGGCTCGCTGTCCAGGCAACCTGGTCTCTTTTGGGAGTACTAAGCTAATGCAAAGGGGGTGGTCAGCACTTCTGTGATGACAGTTGAGGCTACCATGTTATACTGGAGGTTTTTCTTTCCAGACAGTTCTCCTGGGCATATGCAAACATAACATTTATTGCTAACATCTTCGTCCCGCACACCACAATGGAGAGCACACGTTTTCCAATCAAGGGAACCAGTACAAGAAGTATACCAAATAAGAACAATGTGCTCAAATACCATCAACGGCGGGGTGAATTTCCATTAGGAAGAAGCAAAATGTAGTCTATACTACCTAATGATGCCTCTCACCTCTGGCCTATCAAGTGCACTCTAAAATAGAAATGTCTGGTCCATAGCCAGGGAGAAAGCCGCTGCCTGGGAAACAAAGTTCTAGCCCCAGCCTTGCTATTTATGTGCTCTGTGATTGGGCATGTGGGTGCAGCAAGGGTCACATGCAAAAACCCACAGGGCCAGGCAGGATAAATATGCAAGACAGGTGAGATGAAGCTGGTCAGTCGTACACTGCCCTGCCCGGAGACACTGCTAGATAGTTTTTAAAATCTCAGTTATTATGTAAAAATGCTGTTTATGATTCTATGTGTTAAAAATGTACGTCTACATCACAAGGACTGTGCCTCAGTTTCTCTTTCTGTTGGACGGAATTTGAATGATACCTGCTTATCCGTGGAGACTTATTAAGAACATATAAGATGCTTGTACAGTCATATACCAGAATAGCCCAAACACACTCAATGAGCATGGAGCAGAGAGACACAATCCCTCATCTCCGCTTACAATCCAGGCTCAACATACACAGGACCGAATGTTTACTAGAAATGTTTTACAGTAGAAATGGGCGCACTGGCTTCCAAATTTAAAATCCTCAGAGGATGACTGTGGCCAACCGGTGATTTGGGAGCAGTGTGGAGAGACAAGCCTGTCTGGAAGGCTCTGCTAACATGCACATTAAATGGTGGCCACTTTAAAGCAAGCACACACAAAAACCCAAGTACTGATCGAAGGAATGGTGTCAGCGAAATACCAGATTGTGTTGGGTGCAGCACAAACTGTTAGTATATTAATAAGTCAAGAGCTAATCACAGGTTTTCCTGAACAGGTCAGGAAAAACACACACACACACACACACACACACACACACACACACACACACACACACAGATCTTTACTACAACACACACTGCCCTACATTTTACACTGTGCCAGTTCTGTTTCTGTCCCTTTTAGCCTACTTCTATCACAGTCTCTTTGCTAAAATACATTAGTTACTATGGAAACGATGTCATAGTGTGTAAAGCCATTTACTGTCCTTGGAAAGGCATTCATGATAAAACTGAACAGTGGCGTGCTTAGAAAAGAGAAGCAACAGAAAACAGTTGTTCAAAAGCAGTCTCAAAACTGTAGCTTCAAAGTACCCTTTACCCCAGTGTCCTATGTCCCCAGCAGCTTTACATGCCACACCCCCATCACCCAGGTGAGCACCCTGTCAAGTTATATAGGCCACATGTGCCTAAAACAAAGTCTCTCATCTACTGCTGCTGCAAACAATCAGCTCCCTTTAGTTCACACTTCCTTCCAAGAGGTGGAGAAGGGCTAGAAGATGTCAGGAGCAGAGGGAGGCATCGCCTTGGGATGGTCCAGATACACCCTGCTCTCTTACCTGTCTTTGGAGACAGAAATAACACTAGAAACTTGGAGATGGGACCTGAAATTCCTTACCACCACACGTATGAAATAAGGAAAGTGCCTTCAATTTTCCCTTCTAATATCAAGTCAAGCTTACCACATTAAAACAATGTACAGGAACAAGTGTGCATGGTGGCGCGCACTTGTAACCCCACATTTCGGGAGCCGAGACAGGAGGATCTTCAGTTCTGGGCCAACCTGGGATACATAGTGAGACCCAGACACACAAATTTTTTTTCCATTTTTCAGTTTAGTTTTGTTATATTTTCTGTGTTTTCTCCCCAAGAGAAGCTAGAAATCTCAGATTTTGTGTATAATTGCTCTATTTAAAAGCATGAGTCTATATTTTTTAAATGTGCTGTGAACATTATAAGTTCTATGCCTCTAGATATGTATAAACATATATATGTGAACACATGCACAAACTTAGCAAGACTCGAATGTGAGTTACACAAAGAAAGCCACAGGTATGTGTCAGAGGGGGCGCAGAGAGCCAGTCTACATTTTATCATGGAAGAGATACTGAGGGGAAAGACATGGCCACGACAGATTTAAAAGCTCGCTCTGCCCTTGCAGAAGTTAGACTGAATGGCAGAGTAGAAAAAGGCAGAACATGGCTGTGGGAATACCACACAGTCAGTGACAGAGGAAGGTGGGAAGCAGGGGGGGGGGGACGGACGGACGGGGACCACGGCATCTGACTAGGGTGACTGTCCCCTGGGGCAACCATCTACCCACACTGTGACAGTGAGTGTCACTGGAGCCCCCGGACCTGGGCTTTGTAACACTTTGTTACACTCATGCTTTTCTGATACAGAAGTGCCCACCTGTGAGACAAACAGTACAGTGAAGGGAATTTTACCTCAACACTGACAATCCATCTTGTTCCTGTCCTTTCCAATCATGACACAAGGAATACCTTCCTTTCAATGACAGCGTGAGGGCTGTTCACCATGGGCTCACAAAAGTGCCTTGGACAGAGAAACTCGGTCAGCTAACTCCATCCAGTCTTGACTAGCAGTGACACAAACTTTCACACCCCTGCTCCTGTCAGACAGAGATGTCCCTGAGCCACACCATGCTAGGATGGAGATGCACAGAACCCCAGCTAGGAGAGTTGGAGCAAACGCAAACCATAACCAGGTGGACACTAAGTATCTGCAGGAAACAGACCAGCTAGGAGAGTTGGAGCAAACGCAAACCATAACCAGGTGGACACTAAGTATCTGCAGGAAACAGACCAGCTAGGAGAGTTGGAGCAAACGCAAACCATAACCAGGTGGACACTAAGTGTCTGCAGGAAACAGACCAGCTAGGAGAGTTGGAGCAAACGCAAACCATAACCAGGTGGACACTAAGTGTCTGCAGGAAACAGACCAGCTAGGAGAGTTGGAGCAAACGCAAACCATAACCAGGTGGACACTAAGTGTCTGCAGGAAACAGACCAGCTAGGAGAGTTGGAGCAAACGCAAACCATAACCAGGTGGACACTAAGTGTCTGCAGGAAACAGACCAGCTAGGAGAGTTGGAGCAAACGCAAACCATAACCAGGTGGACACTAAGTGTCTGCAGGAAACAGACCAGCTAGGAGAGTTGGAGCAAACACAAACCATAACCAGGTGGACACTAAGTGTCTGCAGGAAACAGACCTACTATGGAGCTTTTAGTAACCAGCCTCTCTCATTACAGCACTTGTTCCATTTACTGAATGAGTGTGCTTTTTAGACTCTTTCAGTATCTTCTCTGGCCACAGTGAGGCAAGAGGAAAAGAAAACCTAAGTTTAACTTTTAAAATTAAGAACTAGAAAAAAAAAAAAAAAGGCCAGGCAGTGGTAGCGCACTCAGGAGGCAGAGGCAGGTGGATCTCTGTGAGTTCGAGGCCAGCCTGGTCTACAGAGTGAGACCCAGGACAGGCTCCAAAGCTACACAGAGAAACCCTGTCTCAAAAAACCAATAAATAAATAAACAAACAAATGAATGAATGAATGAATGAATTACTAAACAAACAAATGAATGAAATTAAGCACTGCATCTCTGATTTTCTTTTTCATGCTAATCAACTCTATTAATGAGCCACACACCCATTCCCAAATCTTGTTTTTCACAACGTTGAAAACAAATGTGAATGAGCACAAAACGCGTGGAAATTTACTGTCCACCGCGGGAGACACAGGGTAGCATGCCGACTGAGGTCGCACATCACAAACGCGCTACAGAAGCATCACACACCACTTCAGATGCCCACAGCCACTGTATGAAGACTGCTGGTGGCAACACTCCACTCGTGTGCCCGCAGGAGACCCACGACCGTCACACTGAGGGGAACACGGTTCTCCTAAAGCAAATGTCTGTTCTAAATTGGTTCTGCTCATTTCAAGGCTAGGTTTTGATGTGTGCGCATGTGTGTGATGTGCAGTGAAAGCTTTCTAATGTATTTATTACCTTCATTGGAAGAAGCGCCTTCATCAACAGTTGAGGGATTCCAGGTTTACGCAAGTATTATCATGCATTTTAAAGAAGTCAATGTGAAGAAGGAGAGTTCCCATCTATTTCATGGGATCAAAAGAAACCTTCTGGAAGTTTCATCTGTCACAGGTGAACTGCCTGTGGTGGTGAATGCTGCTGTGGCAGTAGCAAGTTCTACATAGGAGATGAGATGACTTTTTGCCGCAATGACCAAAGTGTAAAGTCTGTGATGTTGAAAACCATGGTCTTGCTTTTCAGATCATTATGGATCAGAAAGTTACTTAAATTTTGGTTATGGCATATCTATTTCATAACTGCATTCAAGAAAGTGGCTAAATCCTACTAAATACAAGAGGAAATGAGGGTGTAGAAATTGACAGGTCACATCACATACTCCCATTTAGAAAAGTTGATTGACAAATTTTTTTGCTGAATGCCAAAAGCACTTCCCAGGAGCACACTCTTCCTTTTTGCTGCCTATCAGCTGCATGGCACATATATGACAAACCTGATGCGCCGCACACTGTGACTGACAAGTCCTCTCAAGCTGAGGTGTATTCTGTTCCAGACCAGTTGGAAATCTCTGAAGAAGGCAGTGAACGGAGCATCCAATGGCGTCGGCTCTCAAGGCTGAGAGCCGACTGTAGCACTAACAAGAATAAGGCAAATGAGCAGCTGATGCTGATGCTTATCCCAGCGAGAGCATGGAGGAAACTGAGCACATGAGCCGAGGCGAACTTGAAGAGCCTCCAAGATTCAATTCTGGGACTGGATTTGATATCTGGGACTAGCTTTCCATGTGACAAGCTTTTGATGGAGCTCCTGGTTTTAACTGGATATAGTTTATGTTCTGCACTAGGAGCAGAAAAGACTGATCCTCTATCATCAGAGACAAAGCACTCAGAAGGGCTACAGAATAACCTAGTCCACAAAATTGTGAACTGTAGATATCTGTTGGAGGTAGCGACTCTAAAATAAGGAGGAAGGACCTGTGAAACTATGAGGCAAAAACGTTTACACTTTTGTTATGGGAGGGTGGGGAATGTCTGGGAAGAGCCTCCAGTTAGTAGAATTTGCTCTGAGCAGTCACGGAACCCACATCTGCAGAAAGAGCCATTTCTCAAGTAGGAATACCATGATGCATACATAAGTGTTACCCACAGGTATCCATTTCAAGTAGGAATACCATGATGCATACATAAGTGTTACTCACAAGTATCCATTTCAAGTGCAGCTAAACATAATTCTCAAGGGATTGTAATAACTTTATGAGAAAACTGAAAACAACTCATTCTTCATTAAAAAAAAAAAAATACCAGTGACATGAGTACTAAAAACTGACTTAAGTTAGTAGAAGAAAATCCCAGTCTACATTCCTAATGCACACATACTCTCAGGGTAAGAGACTGTTTCTCTAATGTGTATATACATATAAGTTTTAGAAATGTTATTTTATTTAGTCTTTAAATAGAACTATTTCACAAATCCAATTTTTTAACTTGCCAACTAACACAGATATATATTTCACTTCTAGAATTATACTTACTGACTCTTTTCAATTAAATCACAGTAGCCCACCTCTAGCTCTCCTGGCTCTCACTGACAGACAAGGGAAAACATGGGATGTATTTATGGCTTGAAATTAGCACAGAATGTTATAGCGATTTTCTGGCAGAAAAAATCCATAAGCATTGTCCCATCAGGTAGCTTCCACCACAACTCCAACCAGCACGTGCTTTTAAAACAGGCCTAGAGATTTCCTTTCAAAAATTACTAGGTATTTCAGGACACACAGGTTTTCAAACACATCTTCCTAAACGCAGCATCATCCTTGTATGAATGTCAGTCAGAAGTGAAACGTAATTAAAGAGTTTCTCCCTCTCATCTGAATGTTCTGGAATGTACTTATGAATTATACTTGGAAATGAATTCCTGCATCCGGATGCTTTATTTAGTACATGGGGACTGAATAAAAATGAAAGGTACCTCCCCTTGTGTTTGGGGACATCATTTGTAGCATTTCCCCCATTTCTTTCAAAATAGTGAACAAGAGGAACATATAGTAAAACTTCTCCTCTAGTGTCCAACATCAGGCAAGTCTGAGAGAGGCTTGAACTTCGAATTACGTTTCCCTGACCTGAGGTCCCTATTTCCACAGCACTGGCAAGGACTCTGAGCAGCTAAGCCTGGAGAGCCAAACCTCTCACTACACTCTGCGGTTCCAAATAGACAGTTCTAGCCTTAAGGGTGGAAGGTCTCACTTCTCACTCAAAGGAAGCCTGACACAGGTATCCTGAGCCATGACTTCTTCAGGAGTATTCTTTAAGAGAGAATTCCCTGCCCTACCTCAAAGTAAAAGTATAGCCTGCCTGCTCCGGCGTGAGGTGCACACTCAACCATGTATTTTAAAATATGCTACTTTATTTCTCGATGGTTGGATTCAACTTAATTGTTAACATTATATTTCTGCTTATGACAGGAAAATACACTCTTGCTCCAGTCTCTTCTTAGGGGTCAAGACTTTGGTTGCTTCCGACAATTAGTCAGTTAAACTCACTTTACAGGCCTCCCAAAGCCACTCCTTCCCTCCTGCCTCCAGGGAAGATGACAGACCAGGGCCGTGACAGGAGAGGCCTGGTCCAAGCGCTGGTGGCCTCTCAGAGCAGTTCCTCCTCTCTCTGTCGGTGTGGCCTTAGGTCTGCTGGCGCACTGGCCAACTCCTCACTACAGTTTGGCAGTATCTGCAGTACGATCTCAGCCAGCCTCCAGGGGTGCGACAGGAAAACCTCGTTCTCTCAACCCTCCACTCAGACCCCAGAATACTCAGCAACTCTACACCCACTCAGGGAATAAGCAGGGCTGACTCTCAGGGTTCCTCCCTATGTCATGTGGAAGCTTTGGGGAACCCAGAGGGAACACTCTCCGGGCCTGGCTCTGCCTAAATGTGCCCACGGCATTCTCAAAGTTCCACACAGGTAAGAGGGCACACATGTCCTCTGCCTGCCGGGGTTGTTCCACTAATCTGAAGCTACAAACATCTGAATGGCCCCTAAAGGAATCTGAGGAAGGGGCATGGGTCTCAGTGACCATCCACCCCTTAAGTTAATTTCTCCCTGTCTCTGGATCCTCTCACTAACCCAGGGGAGGATATCTCCTTCCCATTCGGAGGGGAACTGCCCTGCAGCCTTCCCCATGAACCTCATAGACACGCCTGGCCTTCTGAGGTGTGGGTCCTTGGGACCCGCAATTATTTTCCTCCTAACAAAGCCTGCCTCTTAAATGAAGGCTTGGGCTAACTCTGGTCTCTGGAACATGCTGGAAAGGCCTGCTTGGACACCAACAGCTAAGCAAAGTACCCTTGTCCTTGGCTCTGTTCTGGCCTCCCCTTAAAGTAAAAGGATCCTTAGCCTCCAATGGGGGAGAGTCCCAGGGCAGCAGGAATTGGGAGAAATAAAAAGAAAACTGAGCATCAGTTTAAAAATATGATTCCCGTTAAACCAATTGCTCATAATGCACCGTCTCCAGGGCCCAGAACACTCATTAAGGATAAAAGCAACACATGCATACATCCTTTTTTCAAAATATTTATAAGTGTTTGAACCAAGAGCAATAGGGGCCAATGGTTCCCCATTCTCAAATTCTTTACATCTAGTGTTCCTACTCTCCACAGGTTTTCTACTGCTGAGCTTTCATTTAACAAAGATCCACCCTTGCATCAGCATCTAGCTGGAACCTTCCACCTCCCTGAGTCTCCTTACTGGAGACTCTTTCACCTTTGCCTCTCTTCAACATACCCACTGGGTTATCTCCTCGGCGATCAGGCCCTTATCATTCCCACTTCAAGCCTACAACCCATTCCTGAGCTCTCTTTCGGTTGATTCAACTGATGTTTTCTTTAATTTCTTAGAACACCCTGCCCACTTAACTAAATCAACTCGATACTTAACTCTCGGTCACCATAAGGCCTGCTTTCCCATTCCAAAGTCAAAAGCACTACCAATCAAAGTCACAAAACTGCCCTGAGAGAAGCCATTAAAAACTTCAAAATTCGCTGGGTGGTATTGGCGCACTCCTTTAATCCCAGCACTGGGGAGGCAGAACCAGGCAGATCTCTGTGAGTTCAAGGCCAGCCTGGTGTAGGCACCGAAACTACACAGAAACCCTGTCTTGAAAAACAAACAAACAAACAAACAAAACAAAAAAAAAACCCCTCCAGGTCCCAATGGGGTGCCAATCCAGACATTTATTATGATCCATCTAGTCATAAGCTATCCTGCAGCTGAGTGCTCTCTGAACCTTTTCTAGACTTTCCACGTCCTCTTCTGTCCATTACTGCACCTCTTGCTGCCTCGCCAACATCCCCTCATTAGTAAAGAAGACGGCAATGAGAGCCCAGACGGGTGCCTTGGAAGAACAGTCTTCCTTCTCAGGTCTAAGGAAGAACTGTTGGTGGGGCTAGGAGCTTCATCCAATGAAGAGGGAGAGCTTGTCAGAGTGGGAGAGATGATGAACAGGGAAGGCAGACAGGCTTGCTGTAGATACAGCAGGCTCAATCACTTCTGTATGCTGGACTTTTCCCCCATGGTGGAGTCTGAGTGGGAGCACAGTCAGGTAATGAGGAGGACTCGGTGGAGTCTGAGTGGGAGCACAGTCGGGTAATGAGGAGGACTACAATCTTACAAGCATCAAGTCTCTCTGGGTCATACTTCGAAGAAATGGGATGTAATCTATCCACTTCCAGGAGAGATCGGAATAGGTGGATTAATAGATAGATTAGAATGGATACATTAATATGCTACCAGCACATTACAAAGCACCTGGCTGTGTTCCTTCTACCACATTCTTAGATTCTCCCAGGCACCCCTCACTGGCTTCCACAGAATAACTCAGCCTCTAAGGGAACTATCTCCAACTCCGGCCACTGGAAAACAAGAGTATGTTCCATCACAACAAGCAAGTGAGAATTTCTCAGTCTACTGTACTTACAAAGAAAAGGGCCCATTCTCTACGCCTCTAGCCCTATTTGAAGGCAGGGTAAGAAAAGGATCATAGAATTTTCACCCAAGAAGATGGAACACAGAATCCAAATTATTACCTGGAAAGAGAATGTGGATTCTAAACTGACTCTGAGGATCCAGGAACAAAAGGGTTATCTGAGGCACTGCTCACATAAGGAAAGTTGTCTTGAGATACATCTCCATCCAGAAGTATTACTAAAAACATGCAAGAACACCGTAACCAGCAAGCACATACGTGCACATAAAGTTTTATTCCCTCTTCTAGACTACTGCTACTAAAATAGTATTGACGACGGCATGCCACCAAAGCAGCTGGGCATGAACAAACTGCGCACCTGAGTCAAGTGGTGCCATTAGATGCCAACAGAGGGCAGCCAAATGTCCATACTGTCAGAGCAGTGTGTGATCTCCTACACTTAAGGCAGGAGACAGGGAAATTTTAAATCCTGGACTGTGCTTGGTTTAAAGACCACAACAGCCTTGCCAACAACAGTGTACACCAGGCACACTTTGAGTCTGCAGCTGCCCTACATCCACGGAAAATGTTCTTTCCACCATCACCACCACCCCCACGCACATGAAACCCAGCATTCAGGTGAGGCTAGGCAGGGGAAGCCATTAATGAGGAACCCCGGGCAGCTCACAGGTGGTTCAGAAGACACTTAATGAATGCCTGACAAACACCGCCCATTGTGCTGTTGTGTCTTTTGTTACAAAAATGACTAGACCGGTCCCTCCTGTCACCACGGAAAACATTTTATAAAAAGCTCATTTCCTACCATCCCTTTAAAAGACAAAAAAGAAAAGAAGGCTGAAGCTGAGCTGCAGTGTCAAATCCTTACTTGATAGGACCTTAAATCTGGTTAAAAAAAAAAAAAAAAACCCTCCCCTGATAAAGGGATTCTTCAGATGATGCCATGTGGAGAAGGCACTCCCACAGACAGAGCTGCCTTCGGTATAGCTGAGGGAACTCATTCCAATGTGAAGTCCAGAGATGGGCCGGCACACGATGGGTGAGGCCCTGCTCCCTCTGCCTCAGAGGCTGTAGGGCACAGCACTCGTACCCCAGGCAGCCCCTTCTCCTTCACCATTCACTAGGACATGCTTCCAGGCTCCTCCAGCTGCGGAACCATTCTGCATGTTCTCCCTGGTCTCACACGTCACTCTGCAATGTGGTAACCTCCCCTCGTGTCTTACCCCCCTCTCCCTTTGAAAACTGTTGATGAAAAGCCTTGCTCCAGGCCCATCTTGACCTTCTAGGTGTGGGTTGTACTACTGTAAGCTCTCAGTGGACAGACAGAAAGATGGAACAGCAAGTAATATGCTGGTACAAAAAGGACGTCGATTTCTTGAGAAGACAGAACTGCCACATAAGGACTTCAGGAAACTGGAGAGCTGGTCTTAGCTAGATTAGCAGCTGGAGAATTAACTTGGGCAAGTCATGAAACTACTTCAACTTGGGATTTCTCAGATCAGGTTCTAACTAATACAAGGTATTATGTATTAGGAAGCTACTGAGAGATATAAACACTTAATGTAAGAAAATGAAGAGACTGGGACTCTAGCTGGGCCTTGACAAACGGTTGGAATTCTAAGGGAAAGGGGAGATTGGGGGTCTAGGAGAGGGGAATGAAGGCAAGAACAGATGATCCATGCTGAAGATATATGGGTGAGGACAGACATCTTGGCGAAGCAGTGAGGTGAGCCAGGTTTAACTGAGGAATAACACAGAGCCGGTGGAGGCTTTGAAGGCCTCAGAATCTCAGGAATCTGGTCTTTGGCCTCCTACTCAGTGGGTTGTTAGCACGCAGGAGGAACCAGCATCAACACCAGCTAGCTCTTGCTGACAAGGAACAGTGCCTCCCCACCAAGCCAGAGGCAGGGGAGTGAAGCAAATGGGTTTTGCGAGCCAGAGTCAGAAGGAGGTGTATTCTGAGAATGAGGACCAGACCACGGCGTACATGAACTGGCACAGAGGGACCCTGTCCAGGAGGACACCACGATAAACAGTAAGAATGACAAAATGTTAAGGTTTGCTGATAAGCCAGGCTGGGAGCCCGTGTCCAAAAACAATAAGATGCTGTGTTTCCATTTCTGGGTTAGGAAAGAAACGAGACCAAAGTGGTACTCTCCAAACCGAGAGGATAACAGAGAAACTGTGAACCCTTTCTAAGACATCCTTATGTGACTCACGTGCTGAAATTAAAAGAAAATTGAGACAAAAATCAAATTTCACCAGTGTCAATATTTGAAAATGTTATGACTTTTAACAGGTGTGGAGATGATACGACTTCCTGGCGCTCTTTCGCCTGCCAGTGGAGTTTAAACCGGACAGGCTGTCTCAGACATACAGCCCCAATCACCTTTTCTGGGATTAAAAGAAGGATTAGGGAAAGTTCCCTGGGCTTTGTTGTGGGAACGGGAAACTGGCTCATTTCAAATTTTCCGTTAAAGCCCTACTTTTCCATATAAAGCAGATGGACTCCTTACACAACTTCTAAAAAGCCTGCTATTTTGGGGTGCCTCAAAGATGGGAGCTCTGAGCAAAATAGAGTCTGAATTCACCAGATAAAATCCCACTAGCACGTTCAAAGGGAGCAGACTTAGAAACCTTTAAAATGCCAAGAGAAGAGGTCTTCTTGTGACAGAGGCCAAGGCTCCCCCAGGGGATCATTTCTAACAATTCCTACCTGCTCCCGCCATCAGAGCTGGGACTCCTTACTCACTGCACTCCCTGCCTTCTAGAAGCTCCTCGCCTCCTTCCCATAGCTCCTCCCAGCTACCAAGATTTCAACATGATCCATGCTGGTTATCCTATTGTCATCAGAAAGTGGCCTGGGAACATGCATTCCAGCAGGGGCCCCGTACTCCGCAATACCGGTACTGACACAGTGTTCTTTTCTTATGAAGGAAAACTTGGTTTTATTACCTGTTTGCTGTTCTGCAAGGGTGGGTGGAAGGAAAAAAGGGCCTGATGCTCTCAATACACTAGCTGTGTGGTGCTGGCATGGGAGCTGCTGGGTACAGACTCTCCCTCCCTCATGGATCACAATCTCTTTTGAGAGACAGAACAAAAGGAAAGAACACAGACACTGGAGCCAGACCACCTGGGTTCAGGTCCCCAGCTCTGCCACTTATTGGCCTTGACAAAAATCACATAACTTCTAAGCTTCAGTTTTCTTGTTAAGTGGGGCTAATAATGTCAGGGGAGAGTGCTGTATGCTACCCTGGCTAACCACCGCCATATACCCCTGATCTGCCAAGGGCTTCCATGTCAAAGTCCAGTACTCCTTGTCCCCCACCCAGCTGCCTCCCTCTGTGGCATGTTCAGACTGTGATGAAGGTGACAGGAGATGGTAAGTAAACAAGTGCTGTAGGAGCTCTGAGGGAAGGTAAAGGGGGCTTCTCAGGAGGTGAGTCCTCACCGGCCACATCAGGAGTGACGTTCTCACAGTGGGGTAAAGGTGCCTGTCTGTCCCCTAGCACACGACATAGTAACTGCAGAGCAAAGGCAAAAAGACAGGGAACGAGGTATAAACAGCCTTCAGAAGCAGGAAGCGCCCAGGCCCAGCCTCACAAGCTATTAGCTGCGTGACATGTACAAGTCACTTCACAGGTTTGAGCCTCGGTCTCCCCATGTGACTAATGGGGATAATAATATTGTCCCTGACACAAGGAGTTGTTGTGATTTAAAAAAAAAATTACTCTGTGTAGAATGGCAAACACAGGCCTCCAGGGTTCAATAAAAGGCTGGTGTTATCTGTCCAGCATATTCAGACGCGAGCAAGTAGCTGTGGTAAGGTGTGTACATTTTTTATTACCAACAGAAACGGTGAGGGGACCACAGGACTGAAACATGTAATTCTCAGGAAAAGGTTTTGGAATAGGAATGAGTGATAACCCAAGCCTTTCTGACACTGTATTTTTTCCTCACAAAAGTTTACAGGAAATAGATACTCAATATCTACTTTCCCAAGACAGCATGGTGCTGCTTGAGATTGTGGGAAAACTAATGCAGAATGGGATCTGCACTTCCTAAATGCACCCAAGGAGACCAAGGTGGCCTCCCATCCCACAGGAGGTGCAGGGCAGGCCCTGTGGAACCAGGTGGAGACCAACAGAAGCATTCTCATCTGAATGTCACAACTCCGAGTCTAACAAACACTGTTCAAGTTCCATGAGTCAGTGAGCATTATCTTTTCTTCCCACGTTTTTATTAGGCCGTAAATCCAGTTCAATTTATATCCTTCTAGGATTACTGCGTCCTAATCAAGTTCAAGTGTCACTTACCCATAAGCTGTCTATACTGCATGTCACCCAAGCCCATCTAGATAATGTTGTTGAGGCTACTTAGACTGTTTTAAGAGCTAAAAATTAGATTTGCTCAACTACAAACTCTGGAAGATGATCATATTTCTCTTTAGCCCAACTCTTTTTTTTTTTCTTTTCAGAAACCAATGCATGGTTTTTCCTACTTTGTAGCTTCTTTTTCCTTTGCAAAATCAGGATACATTCTAAAGTCCAACTCAAGAGACTGAAGTGTAAATAGGTTACAGTTCTGGTTGTCTGATGGAAACAAAGAAACCCTTCACAGGGCTGACTCTGGAATGCCTTTATGTTTCTGTTCTCAGGGATAAAGAAGACTCTGCACGCCTTAAAAAAGACCCACTAAAAATGCTGTTTCAACCACACCATATAAGCAAATTTCCTATCTTTCCTAACATATCTTGATCTGCAACTGACAGTCTTACATTAAATCTCTTTCTAAACACTCAAACTTTCCTAATATACAAACAATATGTTTTTCAATAAACACAGGCATATACAAACACAGTGTCACCCAAGATCATGGGCATATACAATATGATCACTGCTTTCTAAATGCTTGTGTGTGCATGCGCGTGTGCACACATTATACATTAAGAACAGCAAACACGTGGTTTACTGATATGTGGGGTGTAACTTTAAGTGCTTTACATTTGTCAATTCTCTCAGACTCCACTTCAAATGGAGTGGTTGTCAATCTGTGGGTAGTGAGCCATGGTGGGGGGAGTCAAGGGACCCTTTCACAGGGGTCACCTAAGATCACTGGAAATGTCGCTGGGTGGTGGTGGTGGCACACACCTTTGATCACAGCACTCAGGAGGCAGAAGCAGGAGGATCTCTGTGAGTCTGAGGCCAGCCTGGTCTACAGAGTGAGTTCCAGGACAGCTAGGGCTACACAGAGAAACCCTGTCTCAAAAAAACAAAAACAAACAACCCCTCCCCCACACAAAGACCATCAGAAAACATATATTTTTACCACAATTCTTAACAGTAGCAAAATTACAGTTATGAAGTAGCAATGAAAATGTATGGTTGGGGACAGCACAACTTGAGTAACTGTATTAAAAGGTTGCAGCATTAGGAAGGGTGAGAACCAGTAATTCAGAAGTGGGAGCAGAGAGAAGGCTCAGTGGTTAAGAATGTATAATGCGGCCCGGCAGTGATGGCTCACGACTTTAATCCCAGTACTCGGGAGGCAGATACAGGCAGATCTTGGTGAGTTCCAGGCCAGCCTGGGCTACAGAGTGAGTTCCAGGAAAGGTGCAAAGCTACACAGAGAAACCCTGTCTCAAAAAAAAAAAAAAAAAAAAAAAAGAATATATAACCCTAGTTCAGCCCCCAGAACCCACATAAGGCAGCTCACAACTGTTTTTATCTCTGGCTCCAGGGGATCTGATACCTCTGACCTCCTCAGACCTGTACTCACAAGCATTTACCACCCCCATCTCACACATTAAACAAATAATAATAATAAAGAAATAAGTAAAGAAAGATTATGTCACACATCTGGGACGATCAAACCCAGACCCTACCTCAGCTCCATGCTCTAAACCTCACCCCTCATCTTAACTTTTGAAAGGCTCAAAATCTGGGAACTTTGGCCCTTTGAATAGGTTACCAATTCTCTCTGGATTTCATTTTGCCTCAAGTGAAATTAGCGTGATGAACTACACGATCCTTAAGATTCTAGGTTCCATGACCTGCGACCTTGAAAAACTCTGTAAGTGGATTCCTTGTGACATGCCCAACTGCTGCACTTGTCTGTGCTGAGCCAGGTGCCAAGACTACTACCTCTCTGGTTTCTGGATGGTCCTCTGGTCAGGTTCCCAAACTTCCCATGCTAAATCCAACGGCACTTTTTCATCCTGTATCTGGTCAACTCTCTGGCCCCTACTCAAACCCCTGGCTTGTCCCATACCTGAGATCTCCTCCACTGAGGGCCTCCACCCTATTTCTGTTACAGAGCTCACCTTGGCCATATCTATTCTTTCTATTGGCATATTCTCTCCAAGGGATGTATTTTCATGATTTCAAGTATTTTGCAATTTGCTACTAGCAAATTTATATTTGAATCTTAGTCCTCTTCCCTAGTTCCAGACCCACCCATCCAGTCACCTGCATAAAAGTCCAAAGTGACCACCATGAAGCTACCTGTCTGCTGTCTTATGGGTTGGCACAACTCTCCACCTCATTCAGTGACTTCTCTGCTCTGTCTCCAGCTTTCTCACTCTCTCCCTGCTACATCATTCCCATTCAGACCTTCATTGTGGTCCGCAGATTCTGCAAACAATTCTTCTGGAACAGCTCTTGTCTACATCAGGCCATGCCCCACACTCTGACCAAGTTATGTTCATAAAATACTACATCTCTACTTGTAACTCCTCTATGGCACTCAGGATGAGCACTTGAAAAAAACGTTCTCATCTACTCCTTCAGCTCTCTCTTACCCCTCTGTCCATCTCTCCACTGGCCCCCATCTAGTCTTGAACTAGTTGTAGCATCCCAGTTTGTAAAGTTACTTTTGGGCATATTTTTTTTTTCTGATTCAGTGGACTTCCAACAAAACTCAGCTAACCAATCCTCATTCCCGTACCTCTCCTCCTTCACCTAGTGGCACAGGGCAAGGATCCTGTAGCCACACTAATCAAGCCTGATCCTGACTCTTCCCTTAGAATTATGGTTTTAGATTAGTTACTCAAGAACTATTGAAACTTGTAATTTTCTTTCTATAAAATGGTGATTATCAGACACACTGGCTCATATCATTATTGCTCAGATTAGAGCTTAAGTGGAACACGCCACACCAAGAATGTTCAATAAATGTTAACTAACTACTGTTTATTATTGTCATCTCCTCTAGTAGACCGTGGCCTTCTGAGGAGCAAGAACTCCACAAGTATTCTTGGCCACATCTCATCTCCTTGCTATCTTGCACAAAACAACAGTGAGCCAATGTCTGTAGAAAAGATAAATATAAGAAAAGGGTCATTGCAAAAATAAAGCATATACATTATCAACTGTGATAACTGAGATGGACAGACCTCCCACACCAACGTCAACGCCTGTGGAGACTGGGAACCATTGGGAATGCTAGCAGCCCCCTACTCCAGGTCCAAAAGCACAGTTAGCTTCCATGCAATGTGCTGGACACAAAGACACAGCCAGGGCAGCTGGTGATAGAGTCTCAACCTGTCCTACATGCTGAAGGAGAGGAAAAGTCCAGTTCCCAGCTAAAAGAGTAATCATCATAAAAGAAAGCTGTATCAGTGAATAAATAGGAATGTGAGTTCAGTCTCTAGTAACCTAAACAAATAGCTAGCTATACGACCCTTGACCCTTGCTCCCTCACCCACGCTGCCCAGTCCCCATGAAACCCTTACCATGTGTCAATTTCTTACTTTTCTTAATTTCTTAAGGAAACTAAGTAAAATGGAACAGGGGTTTGTAAGGATCCTCCCTAGCCTCTGTGGAGTCTACCCAACTGCCAGATAAAAACTAGGCCAAGATAGGTTATTCTGAGGTAAAAGACCACATCAAAGTCCACAGAGCGGCATCAAATAATGGCATGGTAAGGGATTGCCCAATGGTAAGTGGTGGCCCCTGGAAATGACAAAAAGCCAGGTTTTGAACATGCTAAAGATGAGAATAACTGAACTTACAAAAAAAACACAAATGGGTGTTGGCTTTCATTTACTACTTAATTCCCATCCTGGCTTAAGCTTTTTAAGGAGAGTGACCGGAAGTGCATGGTTAAGTGTTAACAACACTGTTTCATAGACACTTCTTATTCTTTTCTCTAGGCAAAGGCCTAACCTAGACTTCTCAGATTCCCCCAAAGCTAAGCCTAGGAACATAGTCAGCTCTCTCCCAGAGACTGAGCAGAAGTGACATGTGTCACCTCCGGACCAAAGCATGCTAAAGGGAGATGCACCCTCCCCAACTCTGTTCATCCCACCAATCGGGCAGCTAAAACAGATTATCATGGAAAGCTACGGCACGGTGGTAGAGTGGGACCCAGAGTCACTCTCTGCACAGAGGAAAGCCACGGCCGAACACACACACCTCCCGAGGACTATCACGTGAGCGAGAATAAGTATCTTTTGTTTTTGTACCATTCTATATTTTCAGGCCTATTACAGTTGCTAACATGAGTCTACTTCAAACAGATGTTAGGTACGTATCATTGACCTAATTCACATTTGTTGCTTACTAAATAAAACCGCCAAGTAATACCAACTAAAGTAAAACTTGATAGGAAATGGCACAAGCCAGATTAGGTTCTCTTCTCAAGGTGCTGACCAATTAATTAATGGTCCAAACAGAAAGAAGGCAAAACAGTATCTGATGATGATGTTGGTAGACAAATTTAGAGGTCTGGTGGTTTGGAGCACAGGAGCTGGAGAAGCCTTCGGAAAATTGATGACATTTGTGCTGGGCATGGAGGCTAAAGACTTCAGGCAAATCTGATGGGGTTGGAGACTCCAGACCCCCGGGAAGTAGAGAGCATTCGCTCATGTCCACCTTCACCACTAATAAGTTCCTCTAACTTGGGCAGCACAGTGTATGTTTACTGTCTGCTGACGATCCTTTCTGGATCTGGTATCCCAACAAACCAGCCTTTGTTTTCAGAGAACATTTAGTATTAACCCTTCTGCCTATTTTTTTTTTTTTTTATGTAAAAAGTTCCACAGGGAATGTCAGAGTTTAAAACATCACAATTCTTTTCAGCTAAAACGGCTAAAGAATAAACTTGGGACAGTTTTGTTACTTTCAACAGGCAAAGAAACCCAACCCAGGAGTCAGCAGATCCAACCTAAGTCTTGACATATCAAGACTGAGATTTACATTAATGTTTTCACTTTAAGAGGAACATCATAGGTTCTGAATTCAGACACCTACATCCCGTTTATAGTTAACTACCCCCGAAGCTTGTAAGTTGAAACCACTTCCTCCAAAATCTGAGGGTTTTCTTTGGTCGGAAGAATGCTTGGTCCTCATGGGGCAGAGACAGGGACACCGAGCACAAAGGATGGAAAGTATTGTAGTTGCTTTGGTGGTGAGAGGAAGGATGTGGGCATTCAAAGGCAACCTTGAAGCCAACAAGTGCTATCTCTGGTGGTCTTCCAAATGCCAGCCCCACACTGTCATATCCACAGCCACAGTTACTTAAATAAAAGGGCACAGCAACATTGCTGGGCAGACCAAAGCACATTTCACCAAAGCGGCCTTGGACTTCAAGGGCTGCTTCTTAAACAGTTTGATTCTGACTCAGAAACATTTTTTTTTCCTGACCCTCCATCAATTTATCCTGTCTCAGGTATCAGTACCTATCCTCAAAGAGAAAGAAGGGGAAATGGGGAAGGAGAGAAGGTTTCCTTGAAAGTACAGCAACTCCTAAGACAGCTGAAATAATCTCCCACCCCCTTAAATAGAAGAAACTGCAGTTGTCACTCAATGTTAACACTCTGTGAATACAGCAGAATGCCTGCACCTGCTGCCCGGGATCTGGGAGCTTTCATTTTTTGGTAAATGTGGCAGAAAGGACTAAGAGACCCAACAGTTTCATCAGAAAGAAAGGGAAGCCCCCGTATGAGAAACAAGAAGCATGGTGCCCTGGGTACTTTATGTCTCTTCTCTATGAACTGAAAGGGCTCTTTGTGTGTGACACACACACACACACACACACACACACACACACACACACACTGGGCAAGTCTGATTTATTGGAGGAAGGAGGGGCAAAATGGGTGATTTTATTATCCCTCCTCCTAGTGAGTCCCAGCAAACGCCTCCTGGGCCCAAGCTTGGTGGCCTCTTTCTAGCCCAGTCCCTTCTGCCTGGGGCCTCAGAGATAAGAGAGCCTGGAAGAGACCAAACAAAACCATCCACCGACCTAGGGAAGTAGGGAGGAAATCCAGCGAGTGGAGAGGGGAGCTTGACAGAGCAGAAGGGGTGGGGGGGGGGGGACAGAGGAAGAGGAGGCCAGGCCAGGCACAGGGGAAAGGGGAAGGGTGGGTGGGTGGTGTCACAGGAAGGGTGAAGGGGAGGGTGGGGGAAGTGCAAGGGAGGTTCCAGAAATAGGCAGGAGGATGCGCTGGGGAAAGGCGAGGGCCGCCGAGGGAGGAGGCCGAGAGGTGGAGGAGTGGGGCAGGGGTTGGGTGGGGAGGAAAGCAACACGGGGCATCAATTATTAAGTGATTACATCATCCCTGACATTAAAACAACACACACAGCCCGGGTCCCCGCGGGGGGCCGCGAAAGGAGGGCGGGGGCGGAGCTGGGCCAACCTCGCCCCCAAGCCAATTCCTATTTTTCACCCGGCGCCCGCCGGCGGCCGAGGAAATGTACCCCCGTGCCCGCGCCGCCTCGGGGCGGCACCCCGCATCAGTGCCCTGCGTCGCGGGGAGCCCCGGGGCTCGGCGCCCCGAAGGCGGCGCGGCGGGACCGCAGCGGGGGCAGCCCGTGCGGGGGCGCTGGGCCCGGCGTCTCCGCAGCATCCCGCGGCTCCGCGCATCCCCCGGCCGCTTACCTGCGTGGCGTGGCGCTCGGCTCCGGAGCACATTCACATGGTCCTCTCCCCGCCCTCCTCCGGCGCGGCCCAGGCGGCTCCGGCGGCTCCGCGGCGGGGCCCGGGAGCTCGTGGGCCTCGCGAAGCGCCGAGGGGGCGGCGCCGGTGTCCCCGGCCCGGCAGCCCGGTCCCTCCCTGGCGCGGGCGGCGGCTTTGTGTGCGCCCGGGGAGTCCTCGGAGCGCTCCGGCTCGAGGCGGCCTCGCTGCGCTCCTCCTGGCCGGCGGGCGGGTCTCGGAGGCCCGGCGCACGGCGACCCCTCCTCCTTCTCCGCGGAGCCCCCTCCCCGCCGGCTGCGCTCCTGACAGATGGCGCAACTGCACCGACGCGCCGCCGCCGCCGCGGCTTCTCGCAGCTACTCTCGCTGATGCTCGGGTTGCTCCGGATCCCGAGGGGTGGGAGAGGGGGGCGGGACCCGCGCGGAGACTGTCAGGTGGCTCTGCCCTATCCAAGGGCCCGCTGGGAGCCGAGGGCCGCAGCCATTGGTGCGCGCGTGGGAGGCGGGACGGCCCTGGGTGGGACCGCCGAGTGGGTTGAGCGTCACTGTGGTGGCGGGCATCCTGGCATGCGGGCCGTGCAGGGTGTGCGAGGGGATGTGAGGTTGGAGGAGGAGGTGTGTGTCTGAGGGTCCTGTGGAGTCGGGAGTTGATGGGGTGGACAGGAGAGAGCGGAGGCTATGATCTGCTTTCTACTTTGATAGTAGAGACTGGCACCTGCCACTGCAGCCTAACAGGCATGGGAACCTATTTCTCCAGAGAAATAGCCTCGCCTTTGAGAGTGGGAGGATGAAACGGAAAGGTGTTAAGAATGGCGTTGGCAAATCAGAGAAGTGAGGGAGCAAAGTAGAGAAGTACCATTGCAGAAGCTTGGAAAGCTAGACGACCCCGCAAACACACAACGAATAACAAAAAAAAAAAAAAAAAAAAAAAAAAAAAAATTATAAGTCTTATAAGTCTCAATTTCTTGGGCACCCATATATCTTTCTTTTACAGAAAAAAAAAAAATAGTCAGGAGTAAGTATTGCTGAAATGCAAGGGTCCTGCAACAAAGAAACCCGAAACCACACACCAAAGGTTGTTTGTAGCCTTTCTCCAGATGTTTAGCAGTAGCCCTTGCTGGTCTGGCTTCTTGGGGCATTCAAACCTCAGTTGGTTTTCTTATTTTCACTTGCTGAGCTGGGCTTTTGGCTCAGATTCTCCTTGGTGAAATAATGGCCGGGTTGGTGTGCAGTTGGGAAAGCATCGGTCTTTATTTCCGACCCAGCTTTTCTATGGCAGGATGTAACTTCATAAAAAGAAACACTTCGCCTTCCTGATTTTCTTTATAGGTAATTCCTGTTTACCGAAAGCTCCGTTTTAAGACATGTTCAGAATCATTTTTCCTTCATGATTTTGGCAAGGCACTCCCTGTTCCCCCCTCAGCAAATCTAACCTTCTAAGATACCAGTTTAATCGAAGCACCCTTGGCTTCGGAGCTCAAGGTCTTGTTATCTTTTCTGACCACCACTTTTTCCCGCGAAGTTTAAAAATACCAGTCACTCTTGCCGACTTTTCTCTCTTTTCTGATGTGTTTTTTTTTTTTTTTTTAAGAAAGTTGCTACTGTTTAGTAAATGATCCTCACGTGATGGATGAAGAAACTGAGGACAAGAGGACACCCTGGAATTCCATTTCCAATCTCTTCCCCCAAATCTGGAGCAGATGGATGAAGTCACCTCATTGTTTATATTTCTTTGAGAGGAGTCACCTTTTTTTTTGGCATCTGCAGCATAATAGCTTCTCCGTGTAATTAGTGGACCAATGAAGGCCAAAATAGTTAGATGACAAATTAACCAACTCCCAGCAAGATTCCAGTCTGTATTTTTGGTTTTTTACTTACCTTGCTTAAACAAACAAACAAACAAAAATCTCTTCATAAGAATAGCTTTAGAGGGATTGATTGGGTCTCCAAAGGAGGATTTGCTGGTGTTGTGAACAAGTGAATAAGCCCTGCTGTCGGTGCTATTTCCTGTTTTGATCTGCTCTCAAAGGTCTTCACAGTGAACTTGACTTAAAGATCCACAATGCTGTCCCTAGCCTGCCCAAGGCAAAGCATACTTCCCTCTAAAACGTGCTGTTTTATGTGGATTTAGGTGGTGGTGGTGGTGGTGGTGATGGTGGTTTTTTTTTCTTTTTGTTTCTTTGTTTGGTTGGTTAGTTTTTCAAGACAGGGTTTCTCTGTGTAGCTTTGCTCCTTTCCTGGATCTCACTTTGTATACCAGGCTGGCCTCGAACTCACAGAGATCTGCCTGCCTCTGCCTCCTGAGTGCTGGGATTAAAGGCTTGGCCACCACCGCCGCATCAGTTTTATTTTCTTATTTTCTTACAGGTGGTATCTATTACGCAAACTAGAATGGAGACATCGTTCTAGAATTCTCTAAGATTTTCTTGTTACTTGGTTGGTGTTTATTTGTTCTATTTCTTTCGCCTTAAAGTTCCCTGTTTCTATTCTGGTGTTCTTTTTTGTTTTGTCTAATCTGTTTTTCCTGTTTTGCTTCCAATGTATATTTAGTGTTCTTCGCTAAACTGTGTCTCATCTTATTAGATTTTAGTTTTCTTACCAATCAACAAAAAATAAAAATGATTACTCCAACTAAAAAACTACATGCAGCGAAGGGCTGGGGAAATGGTTCAGTGGATAAAGGGGTTGCTGCTGCAAGCTGGAGAACCCGAGTTTGTTTTTTCCATAAACATACTTTGTAAAAGCTGGGACCATGGCGAGTGTCTGCAGTTCCCGGTTCAGTGAGAGACCCTGTCTAAAAATATAAGTTTGAGAAACAATTTAGATAGCCTGGCATTGATCTCTGTACTGCACATGTGTGCAAGTGTACCCACAAGCTCATATGAATACCTATCAGCATATGTACACACCTACCCCACACAGAGACATATGCACATGTTCAAGGGACATAGGTGCATTCCAAAGTGACCACAATGAGGGGTTGGGGATTTAGCTCAGTGGTAGAGCACTTGCCTAGCAAGCACAAGGTCCTGGGTTCAATCCCCAGCTACACACACACATACACACACACACACACACACACACACATACACACACCAAAAAAAAAGCATGAGCCACCAAAGTGACCACAATGCAGCATGTGCACAAGGACTGGACACCTTACCACACAACCTACTTGCTCCACTGTGTCCATTGCCATTCTGTTCATAATCTCTAGGAAATGTAACAGCTAAAATGTTCTCTAGCTGAAGAATGGATAATGAAAATGTGGGACATGGACTCAATGGAATAGTCAACTGAAAAGAAAAATGAAATCATGAACCCTTCGGGTAAATGGATGGAACTAGAAAGGATCGTATTGGGTCATGGAACTCAGACCCGGAAAGACGAACATAACAATATTCTTTCTCATCTGTGGCTCTTAGTCCCAAATCCTTGGATGAGAGTGCATAATCCGGAGTAACTGCAGAAATCAGGAAAGTGAAGGAGGATGTGGCAGGAGTGGGGAGCAATATAGAAGGGAACAGTAGGGTACCGGCGATTTGAAGAGGGAAATGGGAAAAACTGAGGCAGTAGTTAGAGAGAAGGGAAAGATAAATACAGGAGAAAGAGGTAGGCAAGTAAAGTAAGAATAGGGATGTCCAAAAACTCACAGTCATATTATTATCTGTCTACATAAAATTCAATACAAGACATGTCTGTGTATACCTACACATTTAGTCTAGTTTAAATGAAATCTCCACATAGGGATGACAGCTGACATGGTCGCCCCTCCTCCCCGAAAGCCATGGACCATCTTACAAAATTCCCAACACCAGGTATGAGAAGTCCTATTTTGAGTTGTCAGTCAAGGTTGTCCAAGAGATTCCCAAAACATTTTAGGATATTGCTGTCAGCCTTGGTCGCCTCCAAAAGTTGGAAGGGAAATCCCTATTTCTGAAGATATTATGCACTTCAGACATAGGAACGAAAGGACCTGTGCTGGGCCTGATCTGAGAGCCTTCTCTGTGATGAGTAGTTCTCATGGTACCAGAAAGTGCCATGCAAACTTCCAAGGGAGAAAGCAATCCTATCCCGCCATGACACCTAGGAACCACAACAATGAGTAGCATACCATGATAACCCTCGGGGCAATAATGGCACACAGATGTTGGTCGTAACCAATAGCTCTCTAATTGGACTTAAGGCCTATTCAACAAGAGGGAAACCATGCCTGGTAGTGTAAACCTAGTTTAGCTACCTGGGGCTAATGAAGTCATGGGTCTTAGATGAGAACCTACAACCACTTTATTAAGCCAGCATAATTCCTAACAACATTCTAAATATTTATCCCACAGATAAGTGTTCTTCTTGTCCCCTGATCAAAGAAACTTCTCTTTGCAACAGATGGAGACCATTACAGAAAACCACAACCAATAAAAATGCAGAGAAAGAGAGGCCATGTAGTGCCCAGTCCCAACTGATACACCTACAGCACAGTTCCTACACCTAAGGCTCAGGGATCATTGCAGAAGAGGAGATAGAAAGATTAGAAGAGCCAGAGGCTCAGGGAGTTTGCCGTGAGATTGTGTTTCCCAGAACCGTCAGAGAGGGAACACTCGTGAAGTCCCATCAACACGGCTGCCGGAACAAGACCTGAACAATGACACTGATGGACATGTTAACATGGAGGGGGCCTCAATGCTAGACAAAGAACTATGAATGGCTGAGGAAGGCTGAATTTGAGAGATGGGGGGGGGGGGGTGGGGGGGTGATACATGGGAGGGGTTGGAGCAAGGAAAGGCAAGGAGAGAAATGATGTAATAAGAACTTCAAAAACTAAAAAAAAATTATCATAAAAATTATAATTCCTCATAGATAAAACATGCAAGAGTATATATACAAAATTTAGCTGTGACTCCAAGTTAAGAGATGAATAAGTCAACTTCCTACTCCCAGGAAGATACTCCAGAGTGACACTGTATGACCAGCGTGACACTGAATGTATTAGTCAGGAGACGTCAGGTGCTGTGACACCTCTTCACCTGACAGAGGCATTAGAATGTGCCCACCATGGTTCAGACCCTTTTAGGGCACAGATTTCTGTAGTACTATTTTTTTTTAAAAGATCACACCTCAGCTTTACCTAATGCAGCAATCACATCTGTATAAGGTATAGATCTTATAATGTATATGGTTAACTATTTTCAAGAATTCAAATAGTCTCTCACCAGTCTGTCAATGGAAAGATGAGGAAAAGGACAAGAAAATCACTGTGTCCACCAAGGTTCCCCCTTGCAAACGTTAAAAACTTCCTACGTCTAATGTAACAAGAAAGGGACTTTACTAGGAGATTGGTTCATGGAATCAATGGGTAGATGTGAGAACTAGGCTCAGGGGAAAACAAACACCAAGACACACTTATTGGTTGTAGTATTAAGGCAACTCCATGTAGTTAAAAGGGAGGTTTATTTTGTGGGGTAACTTACAAGTAAAGGGATAGGTTACAGGGTCCTGGAAAGGTATAGTGCAATCCAGCAGTGTTCTCTGGAAAACTCTGCTTGCTCTACCTCCAGCACCAGGATCCAGGAACCAAGAGAGCTGGCACATCCGGATCTCAGGTCTTAAGGGCTCCTGTCTTGCCCCCGCCTTGTACCTCAGTGGGGCTAGTACTTCTAAGTCAAAGCTGGAACAGCTACCTACTACAGACACTGGTCAGGATATTTCTGAGAGGACCCCATACTGCCAGACTTCAACCACTAGAGTAGAGCAGAGCCCAGGTGTATATATCCTAAGCTGTCTCCTCACCCTTATCTCTTGCTGGAGATTCCAGTCTTTAGGTAGCACTACCCAAGAGGCTGATGGGACACTAGTGGTAGCTTGGGCAGGCAGGAACTGAATGTTCTGTTCCTTCAGCTTATATGAAACATGAAGAGGCCTGTCTCCAGCCCAACTCAGATAACAGGACTCTCTCAAAAAGAGAGTGGAGATGTTAAGCCAGAGTTTTTAAACTGGCAGTACGATTGTTCACCTAACCCTGTGTTCTAGGGCTATTGTTACTTATTAAACAGGAGCTTCTTCCTTTCCACTCCTGATTTGTCCTCAGCAGAAAGATCACAGGCTAGAGTCCATCTTAGCTCCCTCAAACGAGCTTTCTGCTTTTTATTTCAACTGCATTTCCCCAGGGAGGGTTAATTGTCTCTGAGAGTTAATTATCTAGGATTTACAGCTGGTCTTTTGTCGTGAGGGCTCCTGAGAAATGGGAAGATTGATGGGACACTGCCTTTTCTCCTATTTGAGAGTCAGCTTAGAGGCCCAGGCAGTCTTAGCCCCGTTCTTCATGTAGGAGACTCTCCTGTGGTGGTTCCTGCATCTAGGCAAGATACTTGCCAAAGCCATTTCCTCTTCTGCCTGGGAACCCACTGTACTACATTTCTGGCTCATGTGTACTACATTACAGTCACATGACCAACAGACAATGAGCAGAAATGGTCTGGAACCACTCCCCTTCTCTGGGAGTAGCTTCCAGTGTCCCAGAGTGGGCTCTAGGTGGCCATGTCTATATGGAGTGACCTTCTGTATCAACCCAGCCTAACTGTAGCCAAATGATCAGGATTAGACACTGGTCCCAGAATGAGCCAAGTATTATTTACTGAAAAATCAAACATTAGACTAGAGTTATACAGATGTGAATATATTAGTCATGAAATGCCAGTTGCTATAACAAATAGTCCTCATATCTCCTTGAGCTTAAAAAACAGAAATTCGCTACCTCTCTCGGGTCACAGGGAAGCTGTTCACAATGTGGTTCAGAATTTAAACCTGGATTTCCCTCAAGTCATTCTGTTCAAACTACTGGGAAATAAGGGGAAGAAGAAAATTGCATGGCAGATTTTTAGAGTCAGTCCTAAAAGTGACACGCACCATTTCTGCTCATTGTCTGTTAGTCATGTGACTGTAATGTAGTACACATGAGCTGGAAATGTAGTACAGTAGGTTTCCAGGCAGAAGAGGAAATGGCTTTGGCTTGCCTATATGCAGCATTATGAGCTGGTGTAAGTAAGCAGTGCTTAGGCGGAGACTAGGTAGATATATATACTTTCCATCAATACCAGAATACATTTTACATTTCACATAGATATATAATATAAATTCATAATCTCAGATAGTTCTAAACATTAGAAGGATGACCAGCAACAACTCTCCAAATTTCATTTTGAATATTGCTTTACTTAACTGGCCAGCTTTTGTTTTGTTTATTGTATAATCCAGCCGTCCTTATCAAGCAAGATACTAAGAGGCAAGGGATATTTTTGCCAAGGTACGAGTCAGATGGCATCAATCTTGAGCTTGTAACCATCTGTTGATGGAGTGTGGAGGGCAGAGCTTATTCCTTGATGTGTTTGTTACTTTTTCTGTTTCTGTGAGAAAATATCCCAATAAAAGCATTTAAGGGAAAGAGGGCTTATTTTGTCTCTCAGTTTGAGATCACAGACCATCATGGTGAGACAGGAGCTAGAGGAGGCAGCCGATCACATTGCATCTGCAGTCAAGAAGCAGAAAATGATAGATGCATGTGCTCAGCTGGATTTTTCCGTTTTTATGTAGGACCCCAGCTCAGGGGATGATGCCACCCACTTTTAGGGTAAATCATCCTACTTTACTTAATCTAGTCAAGATCATCTCTCATAGGCATGGCCAGGAGCTTGTCTCCCAGATGACTCTAAATCCCATCACATTGACAATAAACATGAACTGTCACACTTGAAAAGTGCTCTGTGTAATTTTTATCCTTCAGAAATGTTTTGTTCCTCATGAATATACTTGAAAATTCTTTGAGTGTTTCTTACTCCAAACTATATATACTCAGCTATATTTAACAAGAGATGATGCAGAAATGAACATTTCCACAAAGTCCAAGAGGAACACAATCCATTTTAAGATTCCTAATTCACTCAACTAATATCTGTTAGTCAACATGTAAATCACCCACAGACTTTGTGCTTATAAAAATGCCTAAATCATCTTTTTATACATGATTTTACATTTTTATTGCATTTATTTATTCATTTTGTGTGTATGTGCGTGCACGTGTGTGTGTGTGTGTGTGTGTGTGTGTGTGTGTGTGTGTGTGTATACAGGATGACTTGTGTGAGGCAGTTCTTTCTGTCTACCATTTGGGGCCCAGTGAATGAGCTCAGGGTGTCAGGCTTGGCAGCAAGCATCTTGATTCCCTGAGCCATCTCACTGGCCCTCATGCACGATGCACAAATCTGTCTGGCCACTGTGAGTATAGGATGAGTGTGGGGTAGATACTGAGGTATCTTAGTGAGCCCAAGATGACTTTACACAGTCAGATCTTATGAAGTTTATCTATGTGAAAATATACACCCAAGTGTGTGTGCTTCTGTATAGCTATGTGTGATTGTCAGAACCAGGAATAAGAGCAGAAATGCTTGCTTGGAATGTGTGAGTTTGGCCAGTGTGAGTCTGGAATGGTCCATCTTACATGTTACAGGTTTAATCAGGCTCAACTGCCCTCAGATCTTGAAGGCCCAGACTCATTGAAGGAAGCAGTGCTCTTTTATATGAGCCACAGAAGCAGAAGGCAGTGGAAATAAAGCAGTTGGAGAGGACATCAAACAGACTGATCTATTCAGGAACCTTGGCAATTGAACTCATTTTAAAACAAGAGAATCAACTCTACCGAGATTAATTTTTTAAGAACATCTTTCAATGTAAGTAAAAGTAAAGTTTATTCCATCTTGCATTTTTTCTCAAGACAGAGTTTCTCTGTGTAGCCCAGACTGTCCTGAAACTTGCTCTGTAGATCAGGCTGGCCTTGAACTCAAAGATCTGCCTACTTCTGCCTCCAGAGTGCTGCTGGGATCAAAGGCGTATGCCGCCATGCCTGACTCAGCCATCTTGCATTTAAGAAATTCTTTTTTTGTTTGAGATAAGCTCTATGTGCTCCCTTAAACTAACCACCCCCATAGAAAGAAAAGCAGAAGCATTCGATTTATACTCAAATCTGAAGTTAGACAATGATATTTCTTTCACCACTAATGCTTAACATTGTTCTGAAAATTGTAGTAAATACAATAAGAAGGAGCCATATGTATGAAAAAATGAGGAGACAAAATTCCGATTATTTCCTGTTAATGTAATTGTCTACCTGGAAAGACCAAAAGAATCAATTGTAATATTATTAGAAGCAGTGAGTGAATTCAGTACGGGAGCTGGTTTCTAAAGATACTGAAGTGAGGTTCTAAAACTATGAGAAGAATGAAGATTGTATGAAGCCAGAATATCTGTGAGAATTATCTTTTTACTTTTTATTTTAGATCTGTGAGTGTTTTGCCTGCATATGTGTCTATGTGCATGTCAAGTGCCTGCCTAGGTCAGAAGAGGGTGTCAGATCTCCTAGTACTAGATTTCCAGGTAGCTGTGAGCTGTCATGTGGGTGCCAGGAATTGAACCTCAGCCCTCTGCAGAAACAACAATACTCTCAGCTGCTAAGCTATCTCTCCAGCCCACTTAATTTTTAAACAATACATATATTTTATTAAATGGTTGCGGGTCATGGCCTGGGCCAAGTGGTGGCTATCTAGGACCTCACAGCAAGCTCAGTATAACTTCCAAGCCTCTCTTTCTGACTCCAACAGCTGGAGCCCAGCACCTTCTCACACTGGGCCTCTCATGTTATGGATGATGGAGTGCCTGATCGTCTATAAATTCTGTGAGCACCTGCGTCCACTGTTCCTTTGAACTGGTCCTGCCCAGCATTCTCGTTTCCCTGGCAGCTTGATGGGCTTGCACATGACTCACGCCCGTGGTGGTGGTGGTGGTGGTGGTGGTGGTGGTGGTGGTGGTGATCTGGGAGGAGCACCTTGAAAATTATGAACGTTGTCTTGAAGTAGAGTATACATGTATAAGGGGTGTTCACAGATCTAGATGCTGTATCTATATTTGTGTGTATGCATACACATATGTATAGATGGTAGCCTGTAGCCCCTAAGAGCATATATGTAAGAAAGTTTCAGAATCATAATGATTGCATGCCAAAAACTTGTGTCTGAATATGTTCTTATATGGGCATATGCAGTGGAATATTATTTTAAGATGTGTTATTTTGTTTATGTTGCATTTGTTTAACTCTATGAAGCTGTGTTACTGTGTCCGTCTATAAAACACCTGATGGTCTAATAAAGAACTGGCCAATAGCAAAGGAGGAAAAAGGGTAGGCAGGGGTGGTAGGCAGAAAGAATAAATAGAAGGAGAAATCTAGAAGGAAAAAAAAGGAGAGAGGAGCAACCAAAGGAGGAGGAGGACTCCAGGGGCCAGCCACCCAGCCATACAGCAAGCCAAGGAATAAGAGTAAGATTCACAGAAGTAAGAGAATGGGAAAACCCCAAAGGCAAAAGGTAGGTGGGATAATTTAAAGTTAAGAAAAGCTGGCTAGAAGCTAAGCCAAGCTAAGGCCAGGCATTCATAATTAAGAATAAGCCTTCGTATGTGATTTATTTGGAGGCTGGGTGGTGGGCCCCACCCAAAAAGAGCAAAAACAAACAATAGACATACATCATCCTATAGTTTAAAAAAAGCAATAGAGCCAGGAGGTGGTGGCGCACACCTTTAATCCCAGCATTCAGGGAGGCAGAGCCAGGCAGATCTCTGTGAGTTTGAGGCCAGCCTGGGCTACCAAGTGAGTTCCAGGAAAGGTGCAAAGCTACACAGAGAAACCCTGTCTCAAAAATCAAAAAAAAAAAAAAAAAAAAAAGCAATAGATTTCTTATTATCTAGTTAGAAACTATAGTATTTATAATATCCACTAAACACAAGGAGTCGTGTCTTGGTTTAGGTTTCCTCAGAAGTTGACCCTGAGACAAAGATAGGTGTTAGGGGTGTTTATTAAGAGTGGTTCTAGGTACCCCAGTCTAAGAGTGAGGATGGGAAATTCGGATGGGAAGGGAGTCGGCAGAGGCTGCATTGGGCTGTCTTCCTAGGGTTAAATACAGCACCACCCTACTGGGAACCTTACGAGTAGGTATCAGATTCATTCTGACAAAAGGGGGTTGAAGCCAAATGCTACACACTCTTTTAGCCAGGGTTCTCAATGGGACCAGACCAGAAAGCTGGTGCTGTCCTGAGGACTGAGGATGTGAGTCCCAGGAAAGAGCTGAGCGACTGATGACCCAGCAAATGCAGTCAAGAAGAAGGGTGAACATCTCTTTTCCCTCTTTGTTCTGTTCAGGGACCCAGATGAGTGGCTGGTGCCCACCCACATGAGGACAGAAAGATTTTTTATTCTTTCCACTGAATTCAGGTGATGGTCTCACCACTGCCCTTGAGGATATCACTCCAGATTCCCAGCTTGTCCTGCCAGCAAGTTGGGTGTGTTCCTGTGGTTAGATACAACCCATCACCATGGAGTCTACACATGAACACATAACACACTGCCCCTAGCCAGCAGGAGTGAATGCCAAAGCTCTCGGTGACTCAGTTGTCTCCTGTGCTCACCTGCAAGGAAATGTATTTATAAAAACCACACATTTTTTTACTGAGAATCATAAATTTAAGAAGAATTAAATGGAAAGATAGACCATGTTCCTGGGAGAGAAGACTTAATAATGTTAAGGTTTCAATTTCCCCCAAATTAAACTATATAAATCAAATGCAATTTCAATTTAAAATCTGCTGGGGCCCTTTTTTTCTTTTAAGTGTATCTAGAAGGAAAAGAACCATGAATGGGAAGAGGGAAGACTGAAACCATCTTATACAGTGGATATCCACTTTATCAGATGATGAAATGGAATGGCACTAATTCAAGAATAAACAGACCCCTAACGGTAACATTCTTCCAAATACTTGCAAACATGTCATAAGTTTAACATGGTATTTCAAATAAGCCATCGATGAAAAGAGTATTAAATAAGAATTATCAGGATAAAGTAAGTCTTAACACAGGTTCAACATGAATTTAAGGTTGAAATGTGAATAAATGAAATATTAAAGTACAAGATAGAAGAAAGTGCATATGAATGTATATGACCTCATTGGGTAAGTTCAGCATAAGTTTGGCATCTCAGTTTACTTTAAAAGGAGAGACTTGAAAATATAAACGTGAACATATCTGTGGGCCAAGAGCATCACAAAGAAAGCCGAGCGAAAGACAAAGCACTAATATACTTAACATTTAAAATGCAGTACATGCATGCACTGGTTTAAAATCAAGAAAAACTTAAAATGCAGGAAAAGCCAAACAGGGAAGTTATGTATCTATTATTCAACAAACATTCCTTCCTAGCCTGTCAGATGGAAAGCACTGTGCTAGGTACTGTGGATGAGCTACTGAATAAAAGGGCACTCTCTACTCTCCCACCTCTTTGGGTATAACAGTATGGGTATAATGGGTAAGAAAGAGATATGCGTGTAGCTACAAATGACTGTAAGCACTATGAAAAGAACAGTTAAGTTACGGTGACGAAATGTGAAGGAGAGGCCAGAAAGCCTCTTTAAAGGAGCTTGCTAACCTAAGGAAGTAGGAGGAAGTGGGTAGAACCTTCCAAGAGGAAACAGCATGAACAAAGGCCCTGGAGTAGTGAGACAAAGTGATTCAAAAGAAGAGAAGAGCCAGGCGGTGGTGGCGCACACCTTTAATCCCAGCACTCAGGAGGCAGAGCCAGGCGGATCTCTGTGAGTGCGAGGCCAGCCTGGGCTACAGAGTGAGATCCAGGAAAGGCGCAAAGCTACACAGAGAAACTCTGTCTCGAAAAAACAAAAAAGGAAAAAAAAAGAAGAAGAGAAGAAGAAGAAGAGGAGGAGGAGGAGAAGAAGAAGAGAGAAGAGAAGAGGAGAGGAGGAGGAGGAGGAGGAGGAGAAGGAGAAGAAGAAGAAGAAGAAGAAGAAGAAGAAGAAGAAGAAGAAGAAGAAGAAGAAGAAGAAGAAGAAGAAGAAGAAGAAGAAGAAGAAGAAGAGAAGAGAGGCCTCCGTGAAGGGAGAGGGCAGATGCGTGAGGTTGAAGAGGATTGGAGTGAGAACATACAAAGCCATCTTGATCACCAACGCTAGCTTTGAGTTCAGTTTATTTGTTTGTTTGTTTTTGAGACAGTGTTTCTTTGTGTTGTTTTGGTGCTTATCCTGGAACTCGCTTTGGAGACCAGGCTGTCCTCGAACTCACAGAGATCCACCTGGCTCTGCCTCCCGAGTGCGGGGATTAAAGGCGTGCGCCACCACCGCCGGGCGTTGGAGTGCAGTTTATACACTATGAGAAAACAATGGAGAGTTCAGACAGGTGAATACCATCATCGAATTTTACATTAGAAAGTCTAAGATCTGGAGAGATCGCTCAGTCAACAAAGTTCTCAGTCATCCTGTGCAAGTGTGAGGACTTCCATTCAGATCCCCAGCACCCATGCAAAGACCCAGGTATGGTCTTATGCCTGTAATCCTAGTGTTGGAGATTCAGATGTAGGTAGATCCCTGATATAGGCAGATATAGGTAGATCACTGGCCTGTCAGTCTAACCAAGTGGATGAGCTCAAGGATAGGTAAGAGACTCTCTCTCAAAAAGTGAGGGGAAAAAAAAAAAACCTGGAAAAAAAGCCAGGCGGTGGTGCTGCACGCCTTTAATCCCAGCAGTTGGGAGACAGAGCCAGGTGAATCTTTGTGAGTTCGAGGCCAGCCTGGTCTACAGAGTGAAATCCAGGAAAGGTGCAAAGCTACACAGAGAAACCCTGTCTCAAAAAACCAAAAAAAAAAAAAAAAGAAGAAAAGAAAAAAAAAGTGAGGGCAAGAGTAAACTGAAGAAGATGGCCAATATTAACCTCTGGCCTACACACAGGTGCAAATGCACCTGCACACATATGTGTACACACATGAACACATACACATACAACACACACACACACACACACACACACACACACACACACACACACACACAAGTCTGCTGTGTAGACCAAAGATCAAAGTGGTACAAGGATATAAACAGGATGAGCTAGAACGTTGCTGTGGTTGGTGGACTAGGTTGAGCTAGATGACATTGACTTGGGCCGAAGTTTGCAGAGAAGTAGACGAGTCAAGATGTATGTTGGAAATATAAACAATATGATTTGATTATGAGCAGGAAGGCAAGGTAAGAAAGAAACCCATTGATCTTCAGGTTTCTAACTTAAGAGGCTTTGAAAATAGTGGTTACATTTTCTAACAAAGCTGAGGGAAAAGCAAGAAGGATCAATGCCCATTTTAGTCCCTGTTACATAGGAGATTCCTAAGATAATCCAGGAAAAGATGTTACTGTCATTGAATGCCTGTGTTTCAAGCCCAGGGATTTGGAGGTGTAGATATGGTGTCTATCTGGTGATTGAGTCGTGGGTGGGTCAATGAGATCACCAAAGGAGAGGCCCCTGCTCTGGGACACAAGATCGGGAAGATGGGGAGTCTAAGAAGGAACAGGTAGATAGTCAAAAAGGAAAGGAGGAGACACCATCAAGGAAGGCAAGAATGTTTTAAGAGGAAGTGACACGGGCTTACAAGATTTCCATGAGGAGTCCCAGTGAGACCCAGCACTGGTAGTGTGGTAGAAACCAGAGGCCTCAAACCAGACCAACAACTCTTTGCAATGAACATTTGCACATAAAGATATATGGATAAAGGGTTTGCTGTGTGACTCATGGGGCCACACTACAGCTTCCATGGTGAGGTGAGGTGCAGAGTGAGATTTTTCCTTTTTTTTCTCTAAAATTTTATTTTATTGGGTGAGTTATTGCAAGGGCAGTGAGCAGATACAAAGGGACAGAAAATGAATGGGATTGAGATGCATGATGTGAAAGACACAAAGAATAAATAAAAATAAAGTTAAAAAAAAAAAGGAGCTTTGGTCCTGAAGAAGGGTTGGCATAGGCCTGTCTCAAAATGAAAACACAAATAAATATTCATGAACAAATAAAAAGCATTTCATCTCAGCAGTAACATGAGCATCAAATTAAAATATGAAAGACAAATATTTTTAAATTTATCAAATTAGCCAAACACCAGCTATGCTCGGTGTGAGTGTGTGTGTGTGTGTGTGTGTGTGTGTGTGTGCACTCTTTCACAGACTGCTATAGAGAGATTATAAAGTTGTATCCCATTTCAGCCTCATATTAACCAGTTTGACTCAGCAACTGTCCTGCAAACACACCCCAGGATGCAATCATGAATGCATACAAAATGGGGCTGAGTTTTTATCCCCTTGACAAGCAAAAGAATGGATGTTGGAAACAAAATGCCCAAACAATAAGCAACTCGTTGTGTTATGGACTGAATGGGATGCATTGCTCTTTTTAAAGAAGAAGTCTAGGCAGAGGCCGGTGCTGGCATTCATTCATCTTAGTGGGACCCTCAAGACAGGGTTCTCTTTTCACCCCCCCTTCAGAACTCCTCCCTCATGGCTGCAGTATGGCTGCCACAGCCGAGAGCACACATTCACATGCACAGGTGGTGATGGTGGTTGACCTAGGGATGTCCAAACGAAAAGAGACCTTTCCTCTCCATGTCTCCGGTGGTGTCCTAGTCTTTCCCCAAGACCAAACGCCTCCTGACTAGAAAGACCCCCCTCCCTCTCCTCCTTCTCTCATCTTTCCCTTCTCCCCGTCCTCCTCCCTCCCTCCCCTTCTCCTCCCTCCCTCCTCCTCTCCCTGGCTCCACTTTGCGTCCCACCTCCACAGCAACTTTCTTGCTATTAAAGTTTCTTGCTAGATACCGGAACAGAACTGGGGCGGAGGATGCTGGGGATGCCCTAGCCCCTGATTCCAGGGCAGCCTCCTCCTGACCTCCAGCTCCTCTCCTCTCCCGTGATTCACTGTCTCTTCCGGGGTTCTGTTTATTCTGCTATTCTGCCAACTTTCTCATAACTTCTGACAGGAGCCCCCCAGGAATGATGGCCTAGTCTCCATCCCGAACATATTTATTCCCTGAGTAAGTTCAAGGGAAAAAATAATAATGAAACAAGTAGAAAACAACAACAACAAAAAAACCCTTATATCTGCTTATTTCCTCCCAGAGTTTAAAAAAAGAGAGACCAGTAAAGCTGAATGGTGAACGGATGTTTGGCACTTGCAGCCAAGCTGCCCACATTTCAGTACATTAACGTTCATTAAAATTTATATATTAATTACATGCATCAGAAATATGAAAGGCCCCAGCACGACACTATTGTAGAAATGATGATACACACGACCTCAGCAAGCATGAGGCCATATTTGCTCCAACCAGCAAAGTTAAAAGGGCAACTCCCGAGATCCTGGGTAGCTCTTGTTAGCATGAAGCCATCATACATGTACCCAATTATTGGTCCAGGTTGAATATGCCTCTTCCTGTCCGCGGTGCCCAGGGTTTTCATTCTTCCCAGCATCATTGTCTTGGAATTCTGCCGACGTTTCTGGTAAATCTTTTAAGAGTCAGGATCGCTCCCAGTTTCTGTTCTTTTGAAATCTATTAAGAAGGCTTCCTCTCTGCTCACCCGTGGTGTGTGCTCTTTCATTCTTTGTGTTCCCAGAGCTATTTCTACTGTGTCTTTCAAGTCACACAATGCAGCGACGAGGAGAGGGGAAACCGGCTGTGAATTTTGAAGATTGGAAAATTGGGTCTGTGCCAGAAGGTATGAGCCTGTTTCCCCCCTTTGCTCATCTGTGTGCTCCGATCCCTGGAGGACCGGAAAGACGGGGCTGGAAAACAAAACAAAACCAAGAGAGGAATCTTGTGGGCAGAAGAAGCAGAGGAACACGCCCACTTTTGGAGTATGAGATGGGAACTCTCTCAGACAGCAGATGCCTGAACATCTATGTAAGTGGGGAGCAACAATGTATGGCGAGCATTTTTTTTTTTTAAAAAAAGAAATGTTCTTATTATTTTACCTGCAAACCTGATTCATTCTCGTTTTCTTAGCCCATGTTATTGTCCTCCTTAGATCTAGCCTGGCTCCTCTTCAGACGGGAGCCTGGTGGGTACCTATTTAGCAGGATACTCATTGGAACAGGGCAGCCCCAGGATGCCTCTCTATCTGAGGAACAAGGTCTCCTACCGGAAGAAAACAAACTTCTAAAGAAGACCCTAGGGAGATAGGGAGACCTCCATAAGGACTTGGGTTTTCAAAGCTACTCTTCCCTTTTGAAGCAGAGGGAGAGGAGGATCGGAGGGCACTTCTAAACCGGCTTAGGACTTCATCCCTGCTGAAGCAAGACTGCATATACAGTTAGCGGACTGTTTTGGTTCATTCAATGGGGCAGGCTAATCATCTAAGATTCAAACACAAAACTGTGACTTGTGTAGCAGAGAAGACAGCTGATCCTACCCACACTGTTCTGAGGAAGTAATGGGACTTTTACTCACACTTGCCTGGCAGAAACCCAGTTAAATGCCTCTGGGGTCGATCTTTAGACAGTGATGACTTGGAGGGAGCTTGTCTTTTGCTCTTTCTCCCACCCCCAGCCCCAAGCATCTGGTCTCCAGGCTGCATTTTTGTCCCCACTCTCCAGGGCTTCTTGTCCTTGCTGAGACAGGTCCTGCTTGGGATGATTTCCTCTCCAGATCTGTGACTTTATTCTCCCCACTTCCCTTATCTGTGTCTTCCTCAGCTTCAAACACTGGCCTGTCCCTGGTTTGACTTCAGTCTTTCCAGCCCCTGTACAATTTCATCAATCCATTCTAGCCTCTCTTGAGCAGAGCCCCTGTTTGCTGAGCTTACAACTCAGAGTTGACTGCTTTTACGTATGTGCTAATGACAACTGAAATAAAATCCAGCCCAGATTTTTTTTTTAACCTATTGGGCATTCCATCTCCGACCAACATATTGAAAACTGGACTGCTCCTTTCTCCTTTGAAGCTGGTGGCTCCATTTTCTTAGTCACCCAGGTCAGCAGCTTGGGAGCATTTCAAGTCTCCTGTTAGCGTATGCATGTAACTTGTCACCCAGATTAGTTGTCTCTTCTCAACAGGACTCAGATCTGCTCAATGTTCACATCCCTAATGTGTCCACCTGAATTTAGACCCATATAATTTCCTGCCTAGTGATCTTCCTGACTTCCTAGCCACTCCCTTACTTTCTCTCATTTTCTACAATACCATCATGATTATGCCATTTGTTCATCCAGAAACCTCTGTTCCATGCTGGAGATAGGGCTCAGATGTTATGAGGACATAACCTCTTGGAGAGGCCACAAGTTCTGTTCCTAGCACCCATATTGAGTACCCCAACTCCAGGGGCACCTCCACAGGCACCAATATTCACACACACACACACACACACACACACACACACACACACAATTAAAAAATAATCATAAATCTTAAAACAAACACCTGCTGTCTGGGGTTTTTTGTTTGCTCATTTGTTTGCTTGTGGGCATCCCAACTCCTTAGCATGACCTATAAAGAAAATTTTATGTTATGAAATGTCCCCTACAGGTTCATATATTTGGTCTCTAACTATTTGGAAGGTTGTAGTTTTGGAGGTGACTTGCAAGAAGGCAGGCTTTGAGGGTTATAGCGTGGCCCAGTTCCTTGGCTTTTTGATTCACTCAGATGCTACACACAGTCAGTCATCTTATGTTCCCAATGCCACAGACCTGTGATGTCATACCTTCCCCACAATGATGTTCTGCATCCCCTTCAATCTGCAAGCTAAAACCAACTATTAGTTACATGTTTGTTTGTTGTGATAAAATAATAGATAGACAAAAAATAAATAAATAAACTTAGAGGAGGACAGATTAGTTTTGAGTCAGTCCCAGGGCATCATAGTGGAGTCAGGGCAGTGGTGCCTAAAGCGGCTGGCCACATTGTATCAGCAGCCAGAAAACAGAGACTGAAGTCAAGTAACCAGATTACTTGCTCCTTTCCATTAGCCCAGGATCCTAGTCCATAGGTTGGTGCTCCCCACATGGGATCTTCCCACCTCAATATACCTAACCGAGATAACCCTCCACATCATACCCAGAGACTAACTGAATGTAGATAATCTTTTGTAGGCTTGTGTCCTAGACAACCTATTGACAATCGGTACAACCATCACACCTCTCTTCCCTAAGTTACTTCTCCCAGGTAGATGAGAAAAGTGACTGATATAGAAAAACACTAGACACATGTAACAAATTGTATTCTGTCCCAGCAGGTGTATGGTCTATTCTGAACCTTTATAGATAAGTGAGTCCCTTGAGCAAGCTGACTGTTGTGTCTTTGCATAAATCCTTCCCTCTTCCCAAAGCCCTCTCACTTCTCAGCTGTCTAGTCCTCACTTTTCTCTAAAATAACTCACCAGGACGCCTTGGTACCCCACTGTGGATGTGACACCCTGAGAGCTCTCCCCTCACTGCCTTTTTAAGGTCTTCTTGTACTAGGGACTCTCAATGAGTGAACTGACTAATAAATGGTGAATGAAACCTCCCAGTTAATTTTAGAATCATAAAGCGGTAATTCTAAAAGGAACCTTTTTTTTCCTTTCCAAGGCAGATTTAGAGTTTATTAAAAGAGATTTAATACAGATTTTAAGGCACAAAGGTTGAAAGAAAGAGGCGCCCTTAGAGAAAATAAGATATCCCCAAGATCATGGGGGTGAAGGTGATTTTATTGACTATCGAATTTACAGACGAAGAAGTCAAAATTAGTAAGTAGATCTCCGTAGCTCTGCGTCTTCTCTTTTTCACACTTTCTGAAATGTGTATTTCTATATTTCCTATTTTGTGAAACTGAAGTGTGTTCATTCATTAGGAAGGTTAAACTGTGAAGTGATGAAATCTTTAAGTGTACTAACCCAGCAGCTGTCACAGGAGATGCGTTCTTGGGGCTCCCCTGGGCACAGTTCACAGGAATTCATCTACAGATGCACAGCCTGCCCCCCACCTCCCCCAACATTCAACATCCTGCCTTTATTTGATACAGTTGCCATGTGAACGCTCCTTAAAGGACAGGTGACAAGCATCTCAGGTAAATTTTGGTTGTCTTTCCCCTTGTCTTATGATGCTAATCATCAGCATCCACAGGGTAGATGTATCCGTCTTGTTCAATAAGAAACACAGAGCCAATTGCAGAGTTAAAAGCCAAGAGCAATAGCTGAGAGCTGAAAACCTTACCCTTCACTGCTGCTGCTGTCTTGCCTCTCCGCAAGAGGCCTACTTCCTGTGTCCTGTCTTTTTTATAGACTTTCTGTTCTGCCTTCTCATTGGTTGTAAACCCAACCACATGACCTCCTCGTCACTGCCTGTCTGTACAGACCTCCAGGTCTTCTATGGTTGGTATTGAGATTAAAAGCATGTGTCGCCATGCTGGCTGTGTCCTTGAACACACAGAGATCCTGCCTAGCTCTGCCTCCCAAGTGCTGGGATTAAAGGCGTGCACCACCACCGCCCAGCTTCTGCTATAGCTTGCTCTGACTACAAGGCAACTTTATTAACATACAAATAAAATCACATTTCAGTACAAATAAAATATCACCATATTTCCCCTTTCCTGTTTTAATAAAAAGAAAAAAAGGAAAGAAGTTATAACTAATATAAGAAAAACTATATACAAAAGTACAATAACTATATACCATATATACAAGCAATAAATACCTAAAAAAATGTCTCGTCCATTCATATTTGACAAGCTCAGAGGAAATAATTCCATTATCTATCCTGTTTTGGTAAGTCCAAAATGTACCTGATTCACTTTCTATCCTAACTTATATTACTAACAGAACTGTCTTATAATGTCTTTCAAATTTATACACTTACACCTCTTAGTGAGTTTCTTTTCTGAAATTCTTAAGGAGGAAAATTATAACTATAACTAACTGATCTTCAACTCCCTCAGAGACCCAAGAAGGAAATAATACTACCTAATAAAAAATAAAAACAGGAAGTGCATGCAAGCAACTTCCAAAAAAAAAAAAATGTGAGTTGACAGAAACAGCCTGGACAGTCACCCGAGGTTTCTCCGCAGTGTTGGGGCATCATCTTCAGCCTATAGGCTTAGTATCTCTGACAGACTCATTTGTGAACTAGAATGTACACAAGGTCAACAGTTTGACCTCACATTTGGTGAGAGCAGTCCATGTACCAGAAACACCTGAATTCCACTAGAGTCATGTCATGATTCAGGGTTTTAAATTCTGGAAATTGTTGATATTTTTTTAATTCAACTGTCCATTCTTCTTGGCTGTGTATAAGTGGAGTTTGTAGACACATGGGCGACCAGCCAAAAACTACAATATAGGTTACAGGGCATATATGTAAGAAGAAACAAAAATAAATGGTGCACACAGCTTGAACAATGTCAGGAAAGCAAGGATGTGGTGATTTCTCAGTAATTAAGAGATACTAAAAAAGGGGGGGGGCGTTTTTGGTTTTGACCATATTGTATATGTACAAAGAAAGTAAAACAAGGAAAAGGTGACATAGGAAAAAATACAAAATACCAACACGGTGTTGGTAAGTCAGCTCATCAAGAAAAGTAAGAGATTAAGTTGCTACAACGATTGAATGCAGGGGGTCGGGCATGATTTTAAGTGTTACATGTATGATTAGCTTAAGAACTCTCATAGTCACCCATCAAGGAAGATGCGACGCCTCTCTCTGAGTGTAAGTGGACATCCCCGAAAGAGACAGGCCAGAGCCTCTTTTGGCTAAAACTGTTCTTACAAAGATGTGCATTTTGGTGAGCTTCCTGGAGATTCAATTCACATGCTAGATTATTTTCTCATGTAAAGACTATACTTTAGTGATTTATAGTATATTCAGAATTGCATAGTTGTCACCAAGGTATAATTTTGGGAACATTTTGGTCAATTCCCACTTCCCTCCCTTCCTCCCCCGAAAGAAAACCCACCCCCATTAGCTGTCACTGCCTGCCATTTCTCCCCCTTGTCCTAGCAAGCACTAACTTACTTCCCATGTCCATGAGTGGGTCCACTCTGCCATGCCATATAAACGGCCACATATTGTGTTGTGTTCCTTTCCATTTGGCATGTTTTCAGTATTGTTGTATTAGAACTTAGTTCCTTTTTAAAGCAGAGTACTACTCCATGTATGCTTATACCAGATTTTATGTATTTATTCATTGTACGATGGCCATTTGTATTGTTTCTATTTTTGAACATTAATGTGTCAGGTGCAAAATTCACGTGCAAGTTTGTGTATGAAAGACACACATTTTTTTTTTAAATAGTCATTTTCAGAAATGTCCTGATGCCTGCTCCTGGAGAGGACTGGCCCATGAAGTAAGTTCTCAGTGAAATAATGTTGCATTCTATGGTTCAATACACTTGGTTGCCCCTACGCTTCCATGCCCTGTTAAGAGTCACATTGCCCAACAGAGACACATAGAAACCTTGTTCCAAGGAAACCTGTTTAACTTTCCTGTCCAGTATTCCTCCAACTTCTGCAAGGCTGGAGCCTCCTTCCACAGAGCAGTGTTAACATTCTGAGGGACAGGTTTGCTGTGAAACACATTTTGAGAAATGCTACCTCAAATATTGAGCAAGAGAGCCTTTCAGGAGAGAGGCAGAATGGAATCATTCCAAATGCTTCCTTCCCTTAATCCGATCCAGCATCTTTGCATATGAAATGCACATTATAATAATAGCACTAACATTATGGCCCCGTTTCTATTTTGGGCTGGGGAAAATAGGTTAAAATTTTCCCTTTAAATATGCCTCTTTTTTGGTTAAAAAAAAAAAAAAAAGTAACCACTAGGTTTCTCTGGCAATATTTTCATTTGTCACAGAACACATCTGTCAGCCACTGGTGAGGGCCGGAATGACATTTCCTTCAGGGTGTGGTTCACCCTGTCCTCATCTCTGTCATCTCTGTGACTTTCCTAGAACCTAGCTGAGGGTTTGGCACACAGTTAGGCACCCAAACTGCTGATGAAAAAATGGGTGTGGATCATAGATTTGGGACTGTATAATTTGGCACAAATAATATTGCTGACCCCTCCCACATATTTGTAGGAAAAAAAAAGACTCATGAACCCGGAAGCGCTAAGTGACCTGCTTAAGGTCGCATTGTGGCAACCCAGCCAGGCTCAACTTGTGCTCCTCTGCTTTACGACATTGTGTTCTGACATGTTCAGCTTAAGGTTGGAAACGCATTTCTTTTCATCTAAATTTCAAATGAAAATTTTAAAATTAAGCCTTTTTTTTTCTTTCCCAAGAGAACTGGGCTTGAGTTGTGCTAAAGGGAATTAATGCCAAGAAAGCAAGGGCTGGGGTTCTTTCCTTGGAATGTTCGAAGCTGGGAAAGAAAGTGAGCTCTGGGCCCAGGCTTTGGGGTGCGGAAGTGGCAGGGTCTCTGCAGAGAACAGCTAAGAGAAAGACGGGGCCAAGCGCTGAAAGCTCAGGGGCAAACATCGTGTGGCGCCGTGCCCTGCCGCCGCCACTGTGCATCTCATTTTCAGCCCTCCTTATTTGCACACCCAGTTTCTGGAGTGACAAAACTGTCACAGAAAAGGGGAGGGGATATAATAGCAGCCGGTGACAGAGAGCTTGAGGAGATGGGCATATTGCTTTCTCCTTTGTGAGTGGACCGGGTGGGTCCCTGTACTGGAGCACTCAATGAGATTGTACAGCTGCAGCGAGGAGATGGGGGTGTGGGTGGGGGAGGTGGGGGGGGGGGGGGGGGGGGGGAATATATGCTATCTGTGTAGTATGGATGTCTGTGTTCAAAATGAACTAGACACTCCTAAGGAATGAAAAGTCCACATAAATGATTCACTGGTCATAAGATTACGCTTTAAAAAAAAAAAAAAAGACTTGGTTTCAAATTTGTATAGAAAGATGTTGTCCTATTTGAAATTAAGTGTGACCTCAGAGCTAAAGATGCAGTTGAGTGGTAGAGCCTATTGTGGAAGAGGCCCTGGTCCCATCGCCAGCGCTGCACGGAAAAGCATAAGGAAATGAAGTATACACCCAGAAATCGCTGTTTACCTCTTCATCTCTTGGCCACTTTATGTATAATCTTGGCGTTCTTACAGATGGCAAATTCCAAATCAGCACATTTTGCACATCAGTTATGAAGGCACCGAACAGGTCGTCTGGGTCCTTTCTTGCGTCTCCCCACACCAGCGCCTTAGTCCTCTTTTCCTGAATTAGAATGTGCATCAATGCCCAGCCTTTCACCTTCACTGCCCTGCCAATCCAGGGTTCTTCCCCCGGTGCTGAATTTGATAGTGGCACATGGTACTGTCTTAATACCCCATTTGGATAATAATAATAGCACTTCTCGCTACCACTACCATGGTGCTGACCTCAGTGTCCAATATAAATTCTTTCTGAATAGAACGGAACACCTAAAATAGAAGTCCCTTCTCTGGGATTGGGATCAAGTGTGAAAAGTGATTTTTTTTTTTCTACCATTTGTTTGCAGAAACCTGACAGGAAGGGGCCTGTGGAATGTAAGGCAGGGACCACGCTACCGGTCTGGGGAGGAATGCTCTCCTTTCTAGCACCTTCCCCCATTGATCTAGGCCCATCTGGGAGGGGAAAGGGAATTTGGTCCCTGGTGTACAATTTGCAGGTTGGCCTAGAAACTGGGCCACTTAACCCCTTGCATCTGGCCTGCTTTACCACTTCTGCACATTTGCTCAGTGGAGGAGCCAACTCTTATCTGATTTGGCTTCCCCTTGCAAGATAATCCTCTTTTTTGTTTCATTCCCCGCCCCCCAGGACTGATATATTGGTAGAACAAGCTTTGACACATGATCCAGCCACTCAATAGAGATAATAGGTTTCCTGCTTCAGGCTTGTAACTATGTGGAGGACCACTGGGTTTGGACTTTGGCAATTTGCTTTTGGGCAGCTTGCTCATCAGCTGTTTGCCTTCTCCAAGTCAGTCACCTTCCAGGGACTTATGTGTTTCTATAAGGGATTTCCAAGTTTGGTAAACACTACCCACAACAAATCAGCTCACTGAATTGTTAGGAGAAATGATAATAAAAAAGCAACACACTTAAAGCATTTTACAAATATTCCAAAGAGGCACACAGTGCCACAGACACTGACTGGGTTTGTTGCCCAAATCTTTTGACTATAGTCCTACACTTTTTGTTTGTTTGTTTGTTTTTTTAAGACAGGGTTTCTCTGTGTAGCTTTGCGCCGTTCCTGGAACTCCCTCTGTAGTCCAGGCTGGCCTTGAACTCACAGAGATCCGCCTGGCTCTGCCTCCCGAGTGCTGGGATTACAGGCGTGCACCACCACTGCCCGGCTAGTCCTACACTTTTTAACGAGGAGATCTGTGGTATCTTAGTGTGCTTTCAAGTAATAAGATTAAACACTATGACCAAAACCAACTTGGGGAGGAAAGGATTGAGTTCATCTTACAGCTTATAGTTCATCATGAAGGAAAGTAGAGGCAGGAACTCAAAGCAGGAACTTGGAGGCAGGACAACTACAGAGGGACACTACTTACTCGCTTGCTCCCCAGGGCTTGCTCAGCCTGCTTTCTTATAGAACCCAGGACCACCAGCCTAGGGATGGCACCACCCACGGTGGGCTGGGCCCTCCTCCATCATCATTAATCAAGAAAATGTCCCACAGATTTGCCTATAGACCAACCAGATGGGAGCTGTTTGTTTCAGTTGCTATTCCCTCTTCCCAAATGACCCAAGCTTGTGTCCAGTTGACAGAAAACTAACTAGCGTATGTAACAAGAGCATAGGTAGCAAGTAACAATTTTCCTGGTGGATGAAACAGACTCTAGGAGGCACGACTCACCCACTGACTGTTAAGGCAGTAAGGTAAGAGCTGGAGGCTGGAGAAAGTGATGCCTGCTCCTCATCACTCTGGGTTGGGGCCAAAGAAAAACTAAGGAAAGCATGAGCGGGCTTGGCTGGGGTTTCTGAGAGCCCTTAGACTCTGGAAATTTATATGGAGCTGTCATCTTTCAGAATTGGTCTTTAATCCTAAATTCGTCCCTTTCCTTTTGAGTAGACTATTACAAGTCAACACTTTTAAACAAAATGCTGGCTTTGCATGCGGGAACCCTTATTGCCTGTTTTCTAGATGAGGAAGGACAGTCTTGGATCTCACTGAGATTGTAATACAGGGTGCCCATCTAAATTGGTTTCCACTTTACCAGCGAGATAAATTTTGCACTGCAGATTCTTGTCGGAGATCCCATGATGAGTAGACTCTTCTAACACATACTATGGCTGAACTCAATTAGATTAACATTTGAAGGCGAAACCTGCAAGACCATAGTCACTCTAAATTCTAGTCAATTTTGGTTCTATCTGTTCTTTCTAATTTAATCAGAAGTGCATGAGTCCACGTGCCAGAGCTGAAATGAAAATGTATGTGTTCCATCCTGTCTTTTTATGGATGGGAACATCTAAGTGAGCTGCTGGTACAGAGCCCAGGCCTCTGACTTCCAGTGCTGAGTTTTAGACCTGCTGAGGCTAAGTACCTGGGCTGTTTTCTCTCCAGAAACTTGTTATACAAGAAAGGATGGATGCAGGCAGTAAAACCTCTCCAAGATGTGTTTCATGGAAAACAAAAACCCTGGTCTTTCCTAGAAAAGAGCATGCTTGGTTTTTCTCTTTTCAATCTAAAAACCAAACAATCTGCAGTGTACTTGGAGAACTCAGAGCCTACAGCTCAGGCCAGTTATACAGAACCATTTCTTCCAGGCCCTTTGGTGGTCTCTAGTCTGATGTCCTTATCACTTGCTTTAGCTTGATCTGATAAGCCATCTCGGATCCTTTGGAAAGTAAACAGGTTGTAAATCCTAAACAAATAAGACTACTGGGGCCTCTGTGTGCCTGACTTTGGACTCCTGTCAGGATAGTGATCTGTAGCCCTCTCTCTCAACTTCCTGCTAAGGACTGCAGCCAGTGACTCCCAGAGGACTCCTGAAGCTCTGGCTTACTTCTCCTTGACAGCCATGGATCACCAGACAAGAAGTGTTCCAATTTGCCTTTCTCTAACAGTGAAATGGGTGCAGACAGATATTGAGCTCATTAGAATATATTTTGTCATTAATTTGGTCAGGCATCCAACCTTCTGTCCTGCTTGAAGTTGTGAGAATTAGCCCCCAAATATTGTAAGACTGAAAAAATCCCCCCACCTAACCACTCTTTGTCAATCCAGTTCCCCTGTGGAGCATCAAAGGACTAAATAATACTTCAATTTCTACTGGCCAGTGTTTCCAAATCTGTTACACAGTAGAACAAACTGGGAGGCTTTTAAAACAGGATGCTTGGGCCTCCCCTCCAGATATTGTGATCAGTGGCCTGGGCATGGGGTCCAAGGTAGTTAAAGTGAAGCCAGCATTGAGAACCATTTTTCTAACTGTGGCTTTAATAAGTCCTAGCTTTTCTACAGCATGTTGCCATTGTGTGGGTCTCTGGCATCATTGACTCTCTCGTGGAACATGGAGATAGCTTCCTAACTGACTTCCCTGACCCCTGTCCCTTCCGACCTCTTTGTCTGGTACAGTTTCTCTATTTATAACACAAGTTTGGCTTCTTAATTTTTTTGGCCTCATGTGCCAAAGTGTCCCTCTCTGCCTTATGCAAATCCTCTCCATTTGCATAATGGCAATCACCGGATTGATTAAGGAGCTGCTGCGTGTCAAGCATTGCAGCAGACATAAATACAGTATTTCATTTGATCCTCACAGCCACTGAAGAGGTAGGTGGTAGCATTATCCCCAAGTCACGGGGAGGAGATTGAGATTTCCAGAAGTGAAGTCAATTGCCCTGTCTTAGAGACAGTGTGTGCCGGAGGCCGAATGGAAATGCAGGTCTATCTGTGTGCTCTTTCGAGGGTCCAGCATTTTGCCACTTGTCCAAGTCAAAGACAGAAGATGCACGCTTAGGTTTGTAGCCTCTCCTTTCAGAGGCCTTACTAAAATATCTGGAAAGATAAAAAGAAGCTTCTACTTGCAAGTACAAAGAGGGTAGGTGAGGGGACACCAGTTGAAATACTTCCAAAGACAGAAAATGGATGGAGAGGTGTCTTGCATAACCATCCAGAGTGCCTGCATGCCTTAAAGGACAAGTGGAACAGAAGGGGAGAGAGGGAGTTAGCCCTGGAGAATCCTGGAGAAGCTCACCAACAAGGTGAGCTAGTGCCCCTGAGAGCGTGGGAAGCTGAGTCCATGAGGAGCAGTGGATCCACCTTGCTTGGAACCAGGGCATAGAATATGGGCAGAAACATGATTACCCCTAGGGCAGCAGGCAGATGTGTTATTTTGAGAAATGGTTGAGAAAAGGGCAGGATTTGGAGACCAATGCACCACTGCATCATGGGAGTTAGGAAGGAGGTATGGGGGGGGTGAGAGAAGGGCAGGGTGGGAGGGGATTATATTGAGATGTAGCTCAGCTGCTAGCAAGCTTGTCCAGCATGCACTGGCCCCTGTGTTCAAGCCACAGAACTCCATAAAACCGGTATGGTGACACATGCTTGTAATCCTAGCATTCTGGAGTCAGAAGCAAGAGACTCGGCATTTAAGGGCATTCTCTGCTATGTTGTGAGTTCAAGGCCACCCAGGGATATGTGAGACTCTGACTGGGGGGGAGGGGAGAAGAAGAAAAGAGAATGAATGGTTAAATTGACCTGTGGGTGCTTCTCACTCCACACTCCGAGGATGAGTGAGACGTTCAGAGAGAACAGAGGATCTACTGGAGAAGCCAGAGTCTTCCTGGAAGAGAGCACTGAGTTACTGTCGCTTAACAAAACTTTTCCCTGGGATACACTACACAATGTCTACTCATCCCAGATAGAGAGCCCTATGACAGATCCAAAGTATGTCCAACTTAGTCAACTGATGAATTTTATTGGGTGTGGTTTACAGGAATGTAGGTGAGGGGTTATTGGTAGGAGCAAGAATGACTCAAAGACAGCTGCATTACCAAAGCCCACCCCAGCACAAGTGACAGTTCACAAAAACTGGGAACCTGGAGCACACTAAATAGACTGCAGGCAGCTCAACAGGTTGGAGAGTGTCCTTTCCAAGTGACTCAGTTCTAAACTTCTTCCAGGCAGCTCAGCTGGTTTCTGCTTCTTCCAGGTAGCTGGTCTAGTCTCAGAGTCTTCTTTGCAACTTGGCTTTGCTATTCTGAGAGGGACATTCAGCTTGTATGGCTTACTTTGTCAGGGAGAGACCTGGTGAATCTGATCCACTTCAGGAACTTCCTGAGGCCATTTTAAGTTGTACCTTTTTGCTCAAGGAGCTTCCTGGCCAACGGAATGTTTCAATCTTAGTGTTTCAATTTCAGGGAAACAATTACACAAAAGCTACACTTTTTAGAGTTCTCTGAAAGATGGTTTCTTTGCCAGTCACCCTATGCATGGTGTGGGCTGAGGGAGCACAGGTCTCTGTTTGTTTCCTCTTGCTGCTGAGGAAAGTTACCACAAACAGAGAGGCCGCACACAGCACAAATGAGATGCTTGTTAGTTCTTGGACCAGCAGGCTGACAGATCTACTGGGCTAGCTTCCAAGTCTTAACAGGACCATGGTCTTTTCTAGAGACTTCAGGGGAACTCACGCCTATGCCTTTCTCCAGATTCCTTGGCTGCATTCCCTGGCTGAAGGTCTCCTCCCTTAATTCCCAAGCCAGCAATAGCTGTTAAGTCTTCACACAGCCTTCCCTCTGCTTCTCTTCTGTCTTCTTCATCCCTTGGAAGAACCCTCGTGGTCATAACGAGACCTCGGATGACCCAGTCACTCTCCATCATAAAGACAACTGATTTATAGCCTGGTTCCTCCTGGCATCTTACCCTTTGATATATTCATAGGTTCTGGACATGAAGGTGTGGACGTCTTTGAGATGGATTGTTATTCTGTCTTTCACACTTTCCTAGTATGAAAGAGTAAGAACACAAACAAGGGAAGCCCTGAGAAATTGCAATAGCTTAAGAGAGGTTTCAGGAGACACAGTGACAGAATTTACTGTGGAGTCCCACAACAGACAAAAGGCAGCAAGCAAAACCCTGGAAAGCTTGGCAAAATAAGGGTTGGAGAGAGGATATATCCATATACATTCATTAATTATGACAAGGTACAATATTGGTAAAATGTTAGTACCATTCATTTACTTTATTAGTAACTAACAGGTAGACAGGATGTGTCATGTAAAGAAACCTCATTACTACCTTAAACATTTTCTAGAAACCTAAAACTATTCTAAAATAAAGGAGTTATTCTTCATAACAGGAAAAGAAAGCTTGTCCCTGGGGTTAGAGCAGAAATGACTGTGTAAGAGAGGTTTCTCATCATCTTCTTGGATATTAGATGATTTAAAAACATATGCATGTATTATTCTATTAAAATATCTAAAAAGAAAAGAATATGAGTGTAGGGAACCTCAGAGTTGGCTCAAGACACCTCAAAACCAAATTCTCTGAAAAAAGTAGATTTATTTGTCCCAGGGAGACAGAGGATGCGGGAGAAGGGGAAGGAAACAAGGGAGAGGATGAAGGGATATTTGTCTGGGAGGGACAAAGAGCTGCCTCTGGATAGAGAGGAGACAGATGTGGCCCACAGGAAAATGACAGCTTATGAAGGTACAAGGGCAAACCCCTTGTTAGGATGAGGTGTTTAATTTTCATTGGGCATTTTGATTAGTTGAGCTAAAGGGGGATTTTGATTGCTGGACTTCAATACTTTGGTAGCTGGACCTTGGTTGTCAGCCTAGGAAGAGGAAGAGACCAAATGCGGGAATAGGCCTTTGGTTAGCTTCACGAATGTAATCTAACAGTTCTTAGCAAGGCAGAGGAAATGGGGGAGAGGGACTGGCCAGAGCTGAGCTGGCCAGAGTCCTTCCAGTGGGTAGGTAGTTTCTCTTCTTTACTTGTTCTGTGTGGGTTTTTTGGGTTTTTTTTTTTTGTTTGTTTTTGTTTTTGTTTGTTTGTTTGTTTTTTGAGACAGGGTTTCTCTGTGTAGCTTTGCCTCTTTCCTGGATCTCACTCTGTAGCCCAGGCTAGTCTCACACTCACAGAGATCCACCTGGCTCTGCCTCCTGAGTGCTGGGATTAAAGGCGTGCACCACCACCCCCTGGCCCTGTTCTGTGTTCTTGTAAAGTGACTTCTCATTTCCATCAGCAATTTTTTTCTCAAATCTTTAAGACCTAGACTCTAGCTGAGCTTGGTGATAAACTCATAATCCTAACACTGAAGCAAGAACATCCTGAGTTTGAGGGCACCTGGGCTATACATTGAGACAGTGTGTGTGTGTGTATGTGTGTGTGTGTGTGTGTGTAGATCAAAAGCAAGAAGGCCTTGTGGGGTCTGTGCCAACTCTTCCAAACAAATTTAGTGACCTGCCCCAACGTTAGGGATCCTTCCATCTGCTGTTATCATTAGCAATATGTCACATGGCATCATTATTGGTTGTTCAGTGTCTGCCTCCTGGAGCAGAATGTGATGAACTCTGTGAAGGCAGACACTGTCTGATTCATCTTTATGTCCCCAAAGATGATGCAGGACCTGCCTCGTAACAGATTACTAACAAGTTATGCTGGGAAGATGATTGAAGAAATGAGTTGGTAGATGAATAAATGAATTAATTCATGAGGGATACAACCCAGTGGAGAACTGAGGGTTCATTCAGCATTCTTTACCACCACAGGCTTAGCAAAGGTGGTTGCACTGTTCTTGGTAACTGCAAATGTTATGAACACGAGATCAGAACAAGATCTGTTTTTGCACACGTAGAGAGGAGATAAGCTGGTGCCTACATACTGGACTTGTCTGCAAAAGAAATCTATGAATTTAATATGCCCTAAATATAAATTAGTCTCGAGATATCTGTGAGTAAACAGGCAGAACCAGGAGTATAGCTCAGTGCCTGTCTAGTATGTGCAAGGCCGGGACTCAAACCCCAGGTGCACAAAACCTCAAAAACAGAAACAAAACCCCACAGTAGCTGCAACTAACAACATTGCTACTGGAAATATGTTACTTTATCTACTGAGAGGGTAGGACAAGTAATTGTGGGAAATAGATTGATTGGTATCAAATATATATTTAAGACAAGGACGCAATTAAATGTGATGATTCAGTCTAGTGTAGTACACAGATGATCCAAACAAGAAGTAGTTCTGGATAGCAGAGTGTTATTTATTTATTTATTGGTTTGTTTTTGTTTGTTTGTTTGAGACAGGGTCTCACTGTGTAGCTCTAGCTGACCTGGAACTCTCTATATAAACCAGGCTGGCCTCGAACTCACAGAGATCTGCCTGCTTCTTCCTGTGAGGTACTGAGATTAAAGGCGTGTGCCACCATCTCCTGCTAAGCAGTGTTAAAAACCCCACTCTACCCAATCATAGTTCTATAGTGTCTGGTGTTTCTTGGAGAATGAAATTCGAAGTCTTCACCATGCTCTTCGAAAGCATCTACAATGGGCTCACCTTCTTCCTATCATCAGGTTTCTTGAAGGCTGCTCTTCCTTTTTTGGCCGAGGAAGCCTGAAGTTTTCTCCTTCTTCCTAGCCTGCTCTTCCCTGATCTTTGTCTCAGCTCAAATGTCTCACCTCAGGGAGATGCCCCCAAGCCATCTTCCCTAAACTAACACCACCTTCAAGTTACTGCTTCTTACATCACCCTTGTCCTTTATGGCCTGGTCACTGTTGGCAATTATTATGGTTATTTGCTTGTTTTTCAGATCTTAACTTTTATTTGTTTGTTTGTTTTCCTGCTCTGCTAAGAGAGAACTTCCACCTCTGCCCCCAGACAACTAGTATGTCCTAGCCTCCAAGTTTAAAGACTGAACTAGTCAGGACCCTCTGCTGGGCCCTTGTAAACAGAACAGAAAACGGGTGATGGAGCAGCTCAGATCAAAATCCTAATCAAAATCCTAAAGGCAATGGCTAAGGAACAGGTATGTAGGGCTTTATCTTTTTTATTTATTTTTTCCTCTTTGGGCAGGAGCCAACCTCCCAGCAAAGCCATAATTTGCGTCCTCATATGTGATTTTCAGACATTCATGTTTGAATGCCTTCCCAGGGATGCTTTGATGCAAAACCAGCCCACCTGTGTGGTCTGTAAGATGTTGGCCTGGAGACAGGAACAGGGCCCATAGATGGTTTCTTGCCCTGAAACAGCACCTTGCTTTCTCTCCTTGTCTTTTGTCTTTGGGTCTACTTTGGCCGATGCACATTCTAAGTTGTGTTACTTCTGTGGGCAGTAGAGAGAATTTCTGCCCCTGCTTCTCCTCATAGGAGACATGCTGTCAGGTGGGTCCCAGCCAACAGGTACTCCCAGCTGAGCAGAAGGATAGGCATTTTTATTTTCAGCCCTTTCAATGTCAATTTTGTTGTGAGGTATCCTCCAGACAAGACTACTCAGACATGGCTCAAGCCAATAGGAAGTCTTCATCAGCCCTGGTGGTGACTACACTGGTGTTTGGGACCCCAGTGCAGTCCCGAGCCTTGCCCAGGATGAGCTGCTAAGCACAAAGTCCACATCCTGGGTTGACACACCTCAGTTAGCAAGAACCACAGCCAGAAGCAGAACTACAGAAGCTGAAAGGCGAGATTAGTACATTTCGGGACTTTCCCAGAGCCGTGGACTTGGATGGATTGGGTCTTTGTTCGCCTTTTGGCAGACGTTGCTGCCTACCTGCTGGGTTCCAAGGCCTGAATGGTACTTTGGTTATGGCGTCAGTTGTGCTAAGGTCTGGGGTTCTGTTATACTTGGCCTGCCTCTGGAAAAAGAGAAGGGGGGAAAAAAGGAACAGGAAGGAAATAATTCATAGTTTAAATGATGTTACACATTTGGGGTTCAGGAATTGATAGGAACTACTAAAAACCCACAAGGCAGTTTTTAATTTGTAATAAGATTGCAAAAATATGAGCCAATATCAGACTCAGAGGGATTTAAAGGACAGAGTAAATTAATATTGGTAATGACCAGCTTATACAAATAAAGATATTCAGAGTCAAGTTGTTTTTTTAATACCATCATATTTCTAGTCAACCAGAAGCCAGTGTGTTAGAAACGTAGATTTGACAGAGCTAATGTCAAAACAATTTTATAGAGTAATGTAAGTGTTCTGAATATTAGAGAACTTTCTGGAAAGAATGTAGCTCACATCTGAGTCATCAAATTGACCGCCTTCCTGATCCTAATAAACCCTTGATTAAAATTTTCCAAGGAACTGTTTGTAGGAAATGTTTCTTCGCACCAAGGTGTTTTGTAGCTAGTCTGTATGTTTGAAAACTGCACCAAACACCAAAGGGCCTGGAAACATCCTATCATTGGTAACATGGGCATAATTGCTAGGTTGATTAAATATTTCAGCACTAAAATGGCAGGAAAGGGGGTGAAATGGACATGTAAGGAAGTATATTTTAAGTAACATGAAAATATACAACATAGCACTACCTAGCATCCCCAATGCTGTCTGTCCCTGTATTGTGTGTCTTACGTGTGCATCCATCTTCCTGTAGGTAAGCACATGGAAGCTAGGTGGAGAGTTAGTGTTAGTTGTCTTTCTTTATCCCTCCCTCTCCACCTTATTTTTGAGGCAGTGTCTCTCATTGAACACAGGCCTCTATTATTTGGTTAGACTCGATGACCAGTAAACCCCCAAATCCTCCTGTCTCCACTTCCCCAGTGCTGGCTCTAGGGATGTGCACTGTCCTTTGTATGTGGGCCCTGGAGAGTCAAACTCAGGTCCTCATGTTTGCAGGGCAGCGCTTTACTAACTGAACCTTCTCCCCAGGTCCCAGTGCTGACATCTTAAAAACATAATCTTGTAAAACTTGAGTTATCAGCAGCAACTCTTATGGAAACGCGAGTGCCTTAGATTTAAATATATATAATTGTCTTGTTATTTGCTTATCTTTTATGGTGATGTTGATCAAATATATTTTAATGGAAAATTCCAGCAAACAGAATTTAAAAATAAACTCTATCTCCAGCACTATAATTTCCCCTCTGCATGATGAGAATGAGTAAGCATCCTGGTGGACTTCTCCCTTCAGGAAAGTGCTTGCTCGGTCTCCTAACAACGTTATGGGGAGAAGCCCTGGCAGAGGGGAAAGCTGCCATCTGCGATACTGTCATGGTCTTGTACCTTAGTAACTGACTCTCAGTGTTTAGCAGTAAAGACGGTGTTTTTGGAGCTTCCTCTGCATGTTTGCGCATTATGTGGCAGCATTCGGGTTAAAAGCAGGCAAGCAGACAGGCTATGGGTGGGGTTTCTCCTCCATTTGTTTCATCTGCCTAGAAAGCAGACATCATGGCTGGATCTCCAACAGTTCTGTTGAATCACGAGGTAATACCCGGTGCTGAGGGTAGAAGGTAACATGGTAACCTGTTCCCTGGTACCTTGCAAACAATTTGAACCTGAGCTGTAGAACTGCAGGGATTTTCCTAAGTGAATAAACTCTTGTCTGTTCAAACTACTGCTATTATTAGTTCTTGCACTCCTAGAGAAAGTGTGTCTTAAACAATATAGAGGCCTTTGCAGTTTACTTGATAGTCCGTAGCCTTCTGAATTTGAAAAGAGCAAGTTAGAAGAGATTGTGTCTGAAATTTTTCACTGCCTTGACACTTCTTAAACTCTAAAATGGACGCCTCCTATTGTACAATAATGAATCACCATTCCTCAAGGTGTTTCTGGAGATCTTGTGCATACACACACACACACACACACACACACACACACACACACACACACATGCAAGCACGCACACATGCACACAAGAATACTTTATAATTATTTCCCTTTGTGCTCACTATTAATGGTTTAGTGTACAAGGCCAGCCTTTGTCATATGTATGTATATTACTTGTACTTTTTTGTAACCTCTGTTTTCATTCATTATATTTTGCATAAAATTCTGGGGCATTTAAATGTCTTTTAAATACCATTTTTTGTTTGTTTGTTTCTTTGGCTTTTTTTTTTTTTTTTTTTTTTTTTTGACAGGGTTTCTTTGTGTAATAGCCCTGACTGTCCTAGAACTTGCTTTGCAGACCAGGCTGACCTTGAATTCACAGAGATCCTCCTGCCTCTGCTTCCTGAGTGCTGGGATTAAAGATGTAAATACCATATTTAATGAATTCACTCAATTCTGTTTCATAGATGATATATCTTACTGAAGCACACCAATCCCACATTTGGACATTAAAGACATTCCATCTTCTTGTTATTGCAAATAGCCTTTTTCTTCTTCTTCTTTTTTTGTTTTTGTTTTTGTTTTGTTTATTTGTTTTTGTTTTTTGAGACAGGGTTTCTCTGTGTAGCTTTGCGCTTTTCCTGGGACTCACTCTGTAGCCCAGGCTGGCCTCGAACTCATGGAGATCCGCTTGGCTCTGCCTCCCGAGTGCTGGGATTACAGGCATGCGCCACCACCGCCCAGCTGTAAATAGCCTCCTTATGTATTCCTTTTCAACCCAATCTTTGTGTATTGTAGTGACCTATTAGCTCAGTTAAAACAGAGACAAAAATGTATTGTTCTCCTGAGTTCCAGACCTTTGCTGATTTATTTTGCTTCCATCTCTCTGTCACCAATGTAAAATAGTATTATATCCTCTGCAAGTTTGCTAACACTGCATGTGAATATCTGTTTATTCAAATCTTTGTCTATGTCTCATAACTGTCTTATTGTGCAGCTAAAGATCTATGCAACAATATGTATAATTTAAACTACTTCCAGGTGTGAAATTCAGGGGTATAGTTACCTTCACATTGCTCGACATTCAAAAGCATTATTTATCTCCCAAACTTTTCACTGTCTGCACCTATTAAACAATAGTTATCCTATCTCACTCCCCGTAGTCTGTGACAGCACTGTCTGTCTCCATTCATTTGCCTGCTTTGGGTATTTCATGGGTGAAGTAAAAACAGTGTCTTCTGCAAGCATTTTGTGACTGGTATATTTGGCTCAGCAGTGTTTTCCAGCATTAACCATGTTGTAGCCAATGGCTGAACGTAGTATCTATGTGTGTTTAAGTATGGGAGTATAGCTACAGGTATCACAATTTTACCCATTCATCCATTATTGCTGGCTGCTTGGATTATGAGCATGTGTTGGCTGTTGTGAGTAATGTGTTGTGAACATGGGTGTGTAAACATGTTTGTTTGTGTCACTGCTTTGCTGAGTCATAAAGTAAATTCATGTTTAGTTTTTAAGGACCTGACACACTGATTCCTATCACCTCTGCCTCATTTCACACTCTCATCCACACTGGTTCAAGTCGCTCTACATCCTGGTCATCATTTACTTCCCATGCTTTTAAACGGTCGGTAGCCATTCTGTTGGGTGTGACTGTGATTTTAATTTGCATTTAAAATGGTTAGAGATATGGTTCTCAACCTGTGGGTAGTGATCCCTTGGGAGTCACATATGAGATATTTATGGTATGGTTCATACAGCAGCCAAACTACAGTTCTAAAGTAGCAACAAAATAATTTTGTGGTTGGGGGGTCACCACCATATGAGGAGCTGTATTAAAAGGTCGCAGCATTAGGAAGGTTGAAAAGCTCTGGGACAGAGCATCTTTCCACACGCTAATGGCCATTTGTAGTATGCCTTCATGGAGAAATGTCTAATCAAGTAACTTAGCCATTTTTTAAATTGAATTATGTATTTGTTGTTGGTGAGTTATAGTATGTGTTTGCATGTTAGAAATGCAAATTCTTGGGCCCTACTCCAGACCTACTGAGCCAGAATGTCCATGATAAGATATGTTGGTAAGTTCTATGTAGCTAAAGCTTTGGGAGTTAGTTCTACTTTAGAACTCAGCAAAATAATGATTCTTCCTCTTTTCTTTAAACCTTCCCTCCACTTTTCAGGTAATTGAAATCTCTAACTACAAGACACTAGAAAAAATCATTCAAAAATAGCAATAAATAGATTTTGAAGTCACAGGATGCTAAGGGAGAAATCAAGTTTAGGAAGCAGCTAGTTCAGAATGTCCAAAATGTAACTTTTTGTAGCAGCTTCCTTAAATCTGAATATGGTAGAGTATTTCCTATAAAATTATTTTCCTAGTAACTTTCTTTACATGGAGTTGCTTTTTTTAAAAATATGGCAAATGAAAGTCTATATCACTTCTACAATCAAACCTGTATTACTCTCTGAAAGTAAACCTAAAATAATTAAAAAGCATAATAATGGAAAATAAAATAAAAAATAATAAAAATAATAATAGTGATTCTAAAATAAAGTCAATAAAAACTAAGGAATGTTAAGACATAAAAATTATCAATGAGTTACAAATAATAGTGAACTTATTTATGAAAAAATAAGTGCTTATGACTGACTGGAAACGTAATGGCAACAAATTTCAGAGTAAGGTAAGGTTCTATATCAGTGGAAACATTTTGAGACGTTACTTAAAGGTTCAAGGGCTTACTGTGTACCAGGCATATGTCTAAGAGCTTTGATTCTCTCCAAGGCCTCATGAGGTTTCAGTAACATTGCCTGCATCCTGCAGATGAGGACACTGGGGTATCCAGATGTTAGACAACTTGAGAGCAGCCACAGAGCTTTGCATCCAGGCACACCCAGACTGTACATTGTTACACTGACAAAGACTTCCCGGCACCAAGAAATCCAAATCCAAGCATTTGCTTCTTTGGACAGACTATGGTCTACCTTTTCTATTTACATTTACGGTCAGTATCACTTAGTGGTAGTTTGAGTAGACTGACCCCACAGGCTCATATATTTGAATGCTTAGTATCCAGGGAAGTGGAACTCTTTGATAGGATTAGAAGAAGGATTAGGAGGTGTGGCCTTGTTGGAGGAGGTGTGTCACTAGGGGTGGACTCTGAGGTTTCAAAAGCCCATGCCAGGGGCGCTCTCTGTCTCTCTTTCTCTGATCAGGACATAGACTTCTCAGCTACTTCTCCAGAACATGCTTGGCATGTTCTCTGCTGTGATGATAACAGACTAAACCTCTGAACTGCAAGCCAGCCCCAATTAAAAGCTTTTCCTTATAAGAGTTGCCTTGGTCATGATGCCTCTTCATAGCAATAGAACAGTCACTAGGACACTTATGACAGGAGTTTTTACCCTAACTGAATGTCAACTTTTTTAAAACATTTACTCAGTGAGGGTGGGAGCACATGTCAAGCACATGTGAGGAAGTCAGAAGACAACTGTGGGGGCTAGTTCTCATCTCCCACCTGTGAATTCTGGGAATTGAACTCAAGACATCTGGTGTGGTGGCAAGTGCCCTTACCAGCTGACCTTGAATGTCAGCTCTTGAAAGGAATACCTTGTCATATTGTAAATAGAATATAATAATGCAGCTAGGAATTCTGGGAAGAAGGATCTAAGTCACAGATGGATGGCTCCCTCCTTAGCCATAGTTATGGCTGACAACCAGATTCCTCGATTCCAAGTCCCTTTCTGTGTAATTTAGTAATTGAAGTGCTTTCTTAAGAAAAAAAAGTTTATTTATGTAAATGAGTTTTGTAAATGTATTTGAGCAGGTAAATATGGGTGCCTACTGCTCTTGGAGGCCAGAAGAAAGCATCAGATCCCCTGGGGCTGGAGGTACAGATAATAGTGAGCTGTCATGTGGGTACTGGGAAATTAAATCTGGGTCCTCTGCAAGAGCAGCAAGTGCTTTTAACCACTGCAATCCTCCAGGCCCTTGAAGTGCCTTCTTGATTTGTATTATCAATGCCTGATGATGCCCTTCCTCTCAATAAAATATGAGAAGTCACAGGTTTCCTGTGATAGTTTGCATTTCCTAATCTCTATTAAAATATGGCTGAAATAAAATATTGGTCTTTATGTTCCCTAAAATGTATGCCTTTGGTTTTGTTTTTGTTATTGTTGTTTTGGTTTTCTTGTTTGTATATGTGTGAGTGCACTCAAATGTGCTTGTTTTTAGAACCCATGTGCGTGCTTGCATTTTGAACACAGGGCAGGGCACACACTGTACCACTGATTCACTCCCAGCATCATATCCTTTCTTCCTGTATGTAAAAGACTAGAAAGCTTCTTATGGCTGTAGAGGAGTCACCGGACTGGGACATTAGTCTCTGCTTCTACATCACGGGCCACTCTTCAAATTCAGTAATAAATTCTTGTGTCTTTTAAAACTAACATGGCAGAGGCAGGCTGAGATCATGGAAATTAAGAGCTTGGAGCAAGGACGCCTTTAATCCCAGCACTCGGGAAAGGAGCCGTCTCTGTGGGACAAGACCAGAATAGACGGACCATTCTGCCTGAGGCCCACCTGGGGCCCAGCTGCCAATCCTGCAAAACCCAACAACTTGGAGGTGTTGGTGAGACTGCCCTACTGAACAACCTGCTCAGCTGTGATCTATTCAGGAGAGGTTTCAGAATCCTACAGTCTGCAGTCTGAGGAAACAAGATCAGCTAAGGAGTTGACAAATGAGCAAAACGCGTCCTGAGAACACAAAAGAAGGCGCCGCCCAACCACCAAACCAGATCACCAGAATCATAAGCCCACCCTACACTGACTGGGGACAGGTAAGCCCCCATCTCCAGACTGTAGACCAGGTCTCTAGCCCCTAGGCCCTAGCCATTGGAATCCCAGGGACCAGACAGCTACCTTTCCCTGCTCCCCCACCAAAAAGAAAAAAAAAAAAACCCTACAAATCCAACAACCACTGGAGCCATAAGCACATCCTGCACCAACTGGGACAGAACCACTAACACTGATTGGACTAAGCTGCTCCCAAAGAAACAGAGCCCAACAGCACCAATTCGACCAAGAACTCCTAGTGCACCAAGACTAACAATTAGAACAAGAGAGGCACCTTCAGACACAGACACTGCCTGCACTGAGCAGAGGAAGAGATGAGTAGATACCATTGCAAAACTACAGGCAACGATATGAAGACCTATATGACACCATCAGAACCTAGTGATTCTACACCTGCAAGACCTGAACATACCAAGGCGGAAGAAGCAAAAGAAATCAATCACAAAAATGACTTTAAGAAGATGATAGAGGCCCTTAAAGAAGAAATGAAAAACTCCCTTAAAGAGGAAATAAAAAATTCATTTAAAGAAATGGAAGAAAAAACAAACAAAAAATTGGAAGAAATCAAAGAAAGCCAAGAAAAAGTAATCAAACAGATGAAGGAAACAATCAAGATTTGAAAATTGAAATTGCAACAATAAAGAAAACACAAACTGAGGGAATGCTGGAAATAGAAATTCTGACTAAACAAACAGGAACTACAGAAGCAAGCATAACCAACCAAATGCAAGAGATGGAACAGAGAATCTTGGACACTGAAGACACAATAGAGAAAATAGATTCGTCAGTCAAAGAAAACATTAAAGCCAAAAAAAAAAAAAAAAAAAAGTCGTAAAACTAATATGGCTTGTTAGTGTAAGCATTGCAGCTCAGATGGAAAGGGAACCTGGCAGTCAGAAGCCAGAGTACCATAAAGTCACCATAAGCATAGCAGCTTACAACCATGCTCCAGGGAAAGGTTTCCCCAATGTAACAACTCTGCTCTGGCAGGGGAGAGTTTCCCAGCGACATTGTTACAGTTCTGCTCAGGTCCCCCAAACTTAACCGCCAGGGGAAGGTTTCCCAGCAAAAGTGTTACAGTTCTGCTCTGCTCCAGAACCCAAGAAAAGTGGTTACTTTTCTACTCTGCTGCATTCCGGCAAAAGGAGGTCTCACACGCAAACCCCATTCAAGAGACGAACTGGGAGAGAAGAATCTAGGAGGCAGCTGCCTTTGCCAAGTTGGGGAAAGGCAGCAGCAAACTGGATACGCACTGGTCTTACATAGGGCTTCTTAGGGGCAGAGTTTTCTAGGGTAGAGATTTTCAGGGTGGAAATTGGTTGGATTTCAATCCCTGAGCTTGGACAAGTTTAGAGATTGCCTGGATTTGGTGCCCAGGGATTGGTTGGGTTTTGTACTGAGCTGTTGTTTGGGGGCAGAGTGTGTTTCTTTGGCTCGGGTTTCAGGGCCAAAGTGTGTTTCTTTCACTGACCCTGGTGCAGGGCCAGGGTGTGTTTCTTTGGCGAGCTGTTTAACCCTACAGTTAGTCTTCATAGTTAATCACATTGTGATTTATTGGTGAAGATGTTGGTATTTTTGATGTAGGTAATTCATATGATGGAGCTGCATTGTAGCCCTCAGACTGGTGTTCAAAATGTAGAATTCCTTTAATCAACTTAAATTCCCCATGTGATTTGCATGCCACCAGCCAGGTGGGAAATCTATCTGCAGTCATATCTAGCATGCATCTCTCTCCAGCTCCAGCTGCAGGAGTCCTTTGGCCCCAAGGATGAATGTCCCTCTCTACCACAGTCTGCAAGCTCCTGCTTTTTCCGGTGTTGTAATTCTCTCAAGCCATAAAACAGCCATGGGGAAAGGGACTCCTGGTGTTGTGGTCTGAATCCCCCGAAATACCTGTTCTGAGACTTAGTCCCCATTGTGGTGATATCAAGAGGTAGGTAGGGCTTTGGGGGAAGTAGCTAAGGTATGAGGTCTCTTCCGTTACGAATGGATCGTTGCCTTGTAAAAGGGCTGCAGGCCACTTTGCTCATTTTTGCTCTTCCGCTGGGTTACAGGTCGTCCTAAAATGAATGACACAGAGAGAATCTTCTCCACAAGAACTCATGTAAAAGGGACAGAAGAATGGTGGTCTGGAATATGTGAAGCCTATGGAGTCATGCGGAGGCCATAGGTGTACCCAGGGAGGCAAAGGGAGGCAAGGCATTGAAAAGGTAAAGTGAAGAAAGTTAAATTGTTTGGGGAATGATTTTCCTTGGCCACAGACACAACAAGCCTCAGGCCGAAGCTGAGTAGATAGTTGTTAGGTAGACATCTCCATAGGGAGACCCAAGATACTTTGTGCAAGATTGGGGTCTTGGGTGGGAGGAGGAAAGAGAGGGGGATCTATGGTTGGTATGTAAAATGAATAAAAAATTTCTTAATAAAAATAAATAAATGATTGGATGAATAAATAAATAAATAAATAGAAAAAGAAAAAAGAAGATTGGTGTCTTGGCAATCTGTTGAGATGGTTCTTGTTACTAGGGAGCTGTGCCTAAGCGTCTTCACGTTACGGCTTCCTGGCTCTGCTGTGCCTGGGTATGGCAGCAGAGAGTAGCCCTTGTCAAACATTAAGCCTGCTGGTGTCTTGAACTAAGGTTTCCAGGCCTCCTGAAGGTGTGAAAATACACTCCTGTTCTTCATAGGCTACCCATCCCAAGGTATTTCAGTATCACAGCACACACACACACACACACACACACGCACACACACACGCACACGCACACACACACACACGCACGCACACGCACACGCACACACACACACACACACACACACACACACACACACACGACCAAGTCTGCTACTCCTCCTTGCATATACAAAATCATTTCACTGTAGCCACAAAGTACATCATAATTCAAAGCTAACCTCTGCGGAGCTGGCCTTCAGTGGTGCGTGATAACTGACCTTGGAATGGCTGAGGATGCAGCTCTTTGGTAAAGTCTTGCCTAGCACTCCAGGGTCCTGATCTTCAGAAAGGCAAAAGGAAAAAAAAAAGAGGAGGAGAAGGAGGTGGTAGAGGTGGGAGGAGGGGGAGGGGGAACAGTTTATCAGGAGTGATTGTGAGCACATCCTATTAGCAATTTTCACCTGAGAGGAGCCTGCTTCTGACACACCCCCACCCCCCCCCCCACCCCCCGCTTCCTGTAAACCCAGTCACACAACCATTGGTGGAAAAGCATGTGTTTAAGAAGTAAATTCTTCCGGTGCTACACCTGTGTTTTATTCATAGAACTTGATTGGCCATGACTGAAACCACTATGGCCTTTAACTCGGGTGACTCTGCCTTTGAGCCAAGTTTAAGGTTAGTGTGGAGTCTATACTAATGCTTCAACCCTTTAATACAGTTCAGGTTGTGGTGACCCCCTCCACCCAACCATAAAGTTATTTTTATTGCTACTTCATAACTGCAATTCTGATACTGTAAATATCTGTGTTTTCCTAAGGTCTTAGGTGACCCCTATGAAAGAGTCCTTTGATCCCTCTGAGAGGTCACCACCCACAGGTTGAGAACCACCGGTGTAGACCCTGACTCCCATGTGCTTCACCTCATAGGCCTCTGAGGGTCATCGAGGGCTGATGGATGTCCTTCCAAGGCAGGGACCTTTGCCAATAATGACTGGGGTGAATGATGGCCGACTTGCCAGAAACTGGACCAGCCCCATGGCAACTGTGGGCCAGGAGGGTTGAGTCCAGGGCCCTGCATGGTGTCTGTGCCAAGCAGGAGGTGACCTTCAACATGGAGGAGGCTGTACCCTTGAGTCCAGGTCTCAAGTCATTGTCTCTTCTCCTCCCGTGTCCTAGGCCACCCTGCTGTCCTGTCTTCACCCTGAGCCACCGGCCACTCACTCAGAACACTGATTTCAGAGTAAAGTGACCCTCAGTCATTCCTGGAATCCATGGGGCCCTCAGAAAGGAAGCAATGTTTAATAAGTCCAAGTAGGTTTTCTGGTACTTTTCTTCCTGGAAAAGTTAGAAACCCACACAATTAAAGTTCTGTGGACAACCTATTTGTGTGTGGTGTGGGTGTGCATGTGCGTGTGCGTTTGAGCGCATGTGTGTGTGTGTGTGTGTGTGTGTGTGTGTGTGTGTGTTTTAAATAAACTGCCAACCATAAAAATAAATGAAAAGACCAATGTTGGTGCCCAGGGCTACGTACGAATCATGATGTAGAGAAGGCCTGGACCCAGGATCGAGAGAGCTGGGTTCCTACCAGCCTGGCTGCCTGCCTGTTGCCTGCTGGCTGTGTCCCAGCCCCGATCTTTCTCATCTGCTGAGTGGCATGGGGGTGGATTAGGGCTGCAGGTGGAGAATGGATTATACCCCTCCCAGTTTGGTTGGTAGGATTAAGCGAAATTAGGGAACCACCGGCTTCCTTTGTGAACAGTCTAGCTCTCTCCAGGTGTAAAGTATTCTGCTTCTTGTGTCTTCCTACCTTAGGATCTGCAACACTGTAGAAAACACTAAATTCCTAGTTATAAAAAGTAAGTTAACCTTGGGGTCAGCAAGATGGTCCACAAGCATTTGCCGCATGGCCTGATGACCTGAGCATATTTCTGGAATCCATGTATTAAGGAATAGTAGAAACAGAGAACCAACTCCAAAACTTGTCCTCTGGCCTGCCCCCACCCCTGCCTTGTTCACACGTACAATAATTAATTAATAAAATAAGTTAACCAAACATCAGCACTGGTGTACTTTTGACAGCATAACGTAGGCTGGAAACTTAGCCTGTGTCATGGAGGGAAGGGAGGGGCTGGCACCGGGGAAGAACTGGAAACTGTCCAAAGCGGGTATTTCTCAAGTTCAGTGTGCTGTAACTGTGAACCTGCCTGGAGGCTCTCCGATGGCAGAAATGCCTGTCCTGCCTCCTCCCATGAGACACCTGTCCTTTGTCTACTCACACTTGTCACCAGACTCCATCCGGTTGTCTCCTGGGTGACCTGGGCATGTCAGATGCCAGAAAGAGGTAAAAGACCACTGAGGATTTCTAAAGGGACAGAAACCCCCAGTGATGGCTCCTTGTCACCCAGAGGATTAATTTTATAATTCTTCTTCCCTTAGCTTTTATGTCAAAACCAACGGCCTGATGTAGGTGAGAAGTGGAGGGGTGGGGTCAATCCAGAGGCTGAGTGGATAGTAGCAGCCTGTGATACTTGGGAGAGGAGCTCCTGGCCAGGCAGTGTGGAATCTGAGGATCATTTTCTGTAATGATCGCCCATTTAAAGGGTCGCTTTAAAAGTATAGTCATTAAGGTAAAACGTGCAAATTAGTTCGTGAAGGTATGCTACCAATCAAATAGCAAGCTTCCTAAAATCCTTTCCCTCTTTCTTCTAAGATGAATGTTATCTTGCCTAGAGCTGGTCATTCATTCACTCACTCACTCATTCATCTCACTCATTCTATGTGTCTCCCTGTACCAGGGCCCCATCTGAAACCACGCCTTTGGCTTAGCTCCTAAGTATCTGTGAGTCTGGGCAAATGTTGGTCCCCTTATGGCTGGCTGCTGGTTACCCGGCTTATTTCCCTTTCCCTGCTCTAAGATAATTTCCCACCTATCAGCTGACGAATACCAGAACCTGCTTCCCTTTGGGCTGATAGGCAGCAGAGCCTGGCGGCATCTGTGTTGTTGTACAAGCGCTTTAATTTTGCATTTAAATTCCAAAAAATCCCTTAGACGCTATCATTTGCAAGCTGACTCGAGAAATACCAAATCATAAGGAAATTACAGCACAATAAGTATTTTAATCACTTTTTATTGCTTGCAATCAACTTGACAAATAAAAAAAAATTACTCAAGTATTATTTCTTAAAACATCCGGTAATTAGGTCTCTTGTTTCGCATCTTCCTGGAACCCAGTGAGCTTTGCCATGTGTGCTGCTGAATTCTAAAGCAACAGGACTAAGACCCGTCTCTTAGCTGAAAAACTTGCATTTCTTTACTTAAAAAATTCCCCAGAGACTAGAGACATGGCTCAGAGGTAAAGAGCAGGTATAGCTCTTACAGAAGACCAGAGTTCGATTCCAGCACCCACACAGGGCAGTTTGCAACCACCTGTAACACCTCTGACCTCCCTGGACTCCTGCACTCATGTGTGCATACTCTCACACAGACACACATGCCTATGCAGAAATAAAAATAATAAAAACAAATTAAAAAAACAAACAAACTTCTTACTGTGTGTGGTGGCACTTGCCTGGAATCCCAGCCCTCAGGAAGATTATTAGGGAACTAGCCTGGGCTATATAAAGAAATCTTATCTATAAACAAAAACAAATAACAAACAGACAAAAACAAACAAACAACAAAAAAAAAACAGCCATAGGGGTTGAGGATTTAGCTCAGTGGTAGAACGCTTGCCTAGCAAGCACAAGGCCTTGGGTTTGATCCTCAGTTAAAACAACAACAACAAAAACAAAAAACAAAAAACAAAAACCAGCCGTAGGCCAGCAAATGACTCAGTCTGTAAAAATATTTGTCATGCAGACCTGATGATGAGTTTGTGCAGAATCCATGGTGGAAGGGGAGACGTGACTCAGAAGTTATCTTCTAACCTCGACATTAGAGCCATGGCACCTGTGCATCTACACACACACACACACACACACACACACACACACACACACCCTGAAGCCAAACAAACATTTAAAGAGAAACAAAACAAAATCCCTCCAGGAGCTGGGTGTGGTGGCTACGCCTTTCATCCATCCCAGCACTTCAGAGGCGAAGACTGGCGGAACTCTGAGTTCAAGGCCAGCCTGGTTTACAAAGTGAGTTCCTGGACAGCCAGGGCTGCTGCACAGAGAAACTCTGACTTGAAAGAAACAAAACAAAACAGAAAACAAACCAACAAAACAAAAACAAAAACAACCCTCCCAAAACAAAAACAGCAACAACAAAACCAATCACCTGATCACATTTCTAACTTCTTAAACTTTCAGTGGTGTTCCTTGGGGAAGCTTACTTTTCAAATTATAACCTTTCTGCAACCCCAGCACTCTGGAGGCAGAGGCAGGAGGACTGCCACAAATTCAAAGTCAGCCTGGTCTTTACAGCAAGTTCCAGGCCAGCCAGGGCATCTTAATGAGACTCTATCTCAAATAAGATAAGATAATATAAAATAAAATCGTAATGTAATTGCAGGCCCCTGAAAAGTGCATCTCCATAGCAACCTCCTGCCCACTTCTGATTGTCCCAAGAAATCCAGCCAGACAGTGGGTAGTCACTTCTCTCCAGACCTGTACCCCAAACTTCCCTCTGTTTCCTATTATGCCTCATTCTTTCATTTTATTTTCTTTATATCTTAAAAAGACAGATTTAGATATTCAAAAAAAATGATGAAAGTCTGGGAAGACATCTTCTCATCATAATTTCCAAGCCAGGATAAAAACATTTTATTTTTAGTTTCTTAGGCAAACATTCCTAATAGAACAGTGAAATTATGGGTCATCAGTGACATCAGACTTTTGGGAGGTCTGTGGTCACAGAGTAATTTGAAAGCTGCAGTTGGAATCTGATGAAATCACAGTGGGTATTGCAAGAGACACCCTTGTAGAAATCTGAAAATGATTTGGAAGCTGCTTAGTTAGTTAAATGTATATTTCTGTGTCCTTCTTGCAAGTTGTAATTAGCATGCATGTTCTGTCACACCACAGGCATTGTCAGTGACTTTTATAAATATGCATTTGCTTCCTAATTACTCCATGCAACTGAATGCCAGCCACGTATATGTTCACCTTTAATCACTGAACAGCTCTGCCAAAGACTTAATTACAAAGGAAAAGATGGGATCCTTTCCATCCGCTTTGCGCTCTTTCATCAGGCGCGATGCATTGTGGGATATCCAGGACTTCAATCTGTTTATCTCAATACCAACAGTACTTGATCATGTACAATGTATTCACTTATTCTTTCTATCTTTAGTGAGTGGTGTCTGTATACCAGGTACTGTTCTGGTTCTGAGGAAAGGCAGAAGTATCAGAAGGCAGTTCACCCAGTGTTTCCAGTCCAGATCTAATTAACTACCACCCTTGAGCTGGAGCAGTCATGACGAGCCTTGAAGAATGAGAGGAGCTGGCCAGCAATTTTGTGAACAAATTTGTTGCTATAAAACTTCTTCGTAACACTGTCAGCAACTTCATGCAATGTGAGTAGTAAGTACCAGAAACGTATTAAGAAGGAAAGATACCTTGACTCATTCCTCTTAGGATAAAGTAACTGCTATGCTTGGATGGTGTGATAGTTTGAATGTAATTGGCTCCCATAAGCTCATAGGGAGTGGCACTTTTAGGAGGTGCGGCTTTGTTGGAGTAAGTTTGGCCTTATTGGAGGAAGTATGTCACTATGGTGCAGGCTTTGATGTTTCCTATGCTTGGAATACTACCCAGTGAGTCAGTTGACTTCCTGTTGCCTGCAAGATGTAGGACTCTCAGCTCCCTCTCCAGCACCATGTCTGCCTGCACGCGACCATGCTCCCCACCATATTAATAATGGATTAAACCTCTGAAACTGTAAGTGAGCCACCTCAAAGAAATGTTTTCATTTACAAGAGTTGCCGTGGTCATGGTGTTTCTTGACAGCAATGAAAACCCTGACTATGACAGGTGTGTTGCCAAAAGGCTGTGTGTTAAAAGCTTGATTCACAACTTGTGGTACTACTGGGGATGTAGGTCCTTTATAGAGACGTAGCTCACTGGAAGGGTAGTTGTGTCACTTAGAGAATGACCCTAACCTCTTCTTTCTCCTTCAGTCCCAGGCTACCAAGCAAAGAGCAGCCACCTCCACCAGACACTTTGACATGAGACTCTGCCTCCTCACATTTCCCCAGAGCAAGGAACCCTTTGGATCATGAGTCAAAAACTCTCCTTCCTCCATTCGGTGATTTGTCTCATGACCAGCAGTGAGATGCTCTGGTTTTTACCTCTTCTTCTGACTCGAGAGATTTAATGTTTTGTAGAAATCAGTGCAGGAGTTGTGATTGTGGATGGACACATGGATGAAAGTGGTGCTGTGCAAACTGTGTGTGACTGTGGTAAGGCCCAGCCTCTCCCCGCCTTTCCTCCTGGACAATTTTGATCTTCACCCTATATTTTCCTCAGAGAAACTCTTCAAAGGACGGCTCCAGTTACTTACCTCAAACCATCACAGTAAAACTGACATTGCAATTCTATAGTATTTGGTTTCAGTAAGACAAAAATAAACACAAATTACATCCATTTAGCTTTTATTTTAAATCATCTGCTGGGATTCTGGTCTTCTTCTAGAAACATAATTGTGTATCAGTTAACAATCCAACATAGGAAGATTATAGGTGTAATTTAGGGTAGAAAATGACTAGGGAACATTTTCTAAAATTGTAAATTGAAATGAACTCTGTAGAAACAGCTAAATGACTTGGCAATGCTAAATCCTTGCCGAACCAACAGAAGATGATTGGGGAGACAGCTAGCCACCCAGGTTGGTGTTTGCCACATACCAGGCTCTGATGACTGTCCAATCAGGTTTCAGTCACCTTTGACTTCCCCTAGCTTGTCTGGCTGCCTTCCTCTGTGGTCTTACATATTGTTGACATGTGTCTGTTTGTTAGGATGTAGATCTGGCTGCAGTGGACAGAGATGCACTGCATAGTAGGGGCTAAAATACTGGTAAGAGTTTGGTTTCTTCCAAATTCAGCCCAAGATGGCTCAAGGAATCTACTTCACTGAGTCATTACGGTGCTTGGCTTCCTGCCTTTTCAATTCCACAGCATGGAAGAGCCTGCCCTACCTCTTCAAGGCCATAACTTGAAGGTGGTACATATTGAGACTGTTTATATCCATCCTGTCAATGGTAATGGTCACATGTCACACCCAGCTGGAAGGAAGCTAAAAATTTTTGTTTCTCTTTTGGTTGGCTGTGTGCTCAGCTAAATAATTATTATTGTAGAAAAAGAGGCAGATGGCTTTTAAGGAGCAAACAGTTGCTTAGGGATAAATGTCATATTAAATACTCACCCTCAGGATCAAAGCTCTATATTGATTGTTCTCAGAGTGTGATGTCTTCCAGAAGCATCAGCATCACATGGACACTTGCTAACAACTCAAATGCTTCCACCATCCACCTGGCAGTTCCTCAGTTAGAATCTAGTGAGTGTCGGTGAGCCTTCTGAGTGATTCTAGTGCCTGCTAAGGTTTGAGAACCACTGGTCTGGGGTTCACTTTTCCAAAATAGCTAAGCTGGAGGCTGCATGGTAAGGGAGAGGGTGAGTCAGGAGGATGCAGAAGTGATCAGCTTGTGGTCGTTGACTGTGAAGTCACTCTTTCTGAATCTCTCCCGGGGATGGCTTATTGACTCAGCATCCAGAACTTCCTCTGCTGCCCCTGGCAAGCTTGCTCACCACTGGCCCTTTGCTTGCCAGCGTGGAATGACAGATCTGGTGAGGAGGGCATGTGAGTCTCCACTCACCATCACCCCTTCTCTTCCCTCCTTCTGGGACTCACCAGCCTCCGTCTCTCCCTCTCCATTCTGGAGTGATTTTTAGAGGATCTCTGCAGAGCAGATGTCCCTGAGTGGGCATCCAGCTTTTCATACTGTATTGCCTTTTACCCAAACAGCTCATTATGCTGCTGACGTCCCTCCACTCCAGAGATGGGGAAAGGGAACAATGACTCAGTGATGAGTGGATAGGATGGAGAATTCTACCTCTCAGACAGCACACCCCTTACCCCCTGTGCTCTCCTGACTGTCAACACTGGTGTCTGTCAGCTGGTGGCCAGACATCTGAGCAGACTTTGCCAATTAGAGAAGTCACACTCTTGCTTGGCAGGCACATGCTATTGTGCCTGAGACCAAGGCAGAGAGCCATATGGCTTTCACAAAAAAGATTTGCCAAGGGAGACACAGGGGGTGCCCCTGAGGGCAACCTGTGTCACATGGGAGGCCCTTTCTGATGAAGTTCACAGGTAAAGCTGGAGGGTGGGCTGTTACTTGTGGCTATAACTCAGAGCTGTTGTGACGCCTCTTCAAATCATCATTTCCTTCAGGGGACGCTTGCATAGAATTTGTCTTGGCAGCCCCAAGCCCCTTCTGTTCTTTTGTTCTTTGGTATTTCCCCAGGTCTCCGATGGTGAGTTTTGCTTCGCTGTGTAGGGAAAACAGAACAGGGAAATAACAGTTGCCGCCCCTCACAGTTGTAAAGGCTGCTGCAAATCCCGCTCACAAGGTTCATCCCATCCCAAGGCAATTTGGAATGACAGCAAAAGCAGAACTGATGCTTGATTTTCTACGTGGGGAAGGAAAAAAGGAAAATGGGGCTGACAGTTCGGATTTGAATCCTGGTCCTCCACAGGTGGGCGGTGAGTGGATCACTCAGCTGCCACATTGGCATCAGTTTCTCAATGAATGAAGGGACTCTAAGGCTGTGCAGGACTCCAGCATCTTTATATCCAAGACCCCCGTTAAAGCAGAATGTGGACATGATCTACCACAGAAATTATCCATATGTGAGCTATCTTTCCTCTTAAATTTTATGTGAAAATTTCCAACATTCACAAAAATATATATATATAAAGATCCCATATACTAAAAACCAATTTCAACACTATCTTGTTTTCTCTGGCAACAAAAAACAAAACACAAAACACAAAACAAAACAAACCCCACAATACATTTTTAATCTTTATTGTGTGTGTTTGTGTGTGTGTTCCTTGTGTGTGTGTATGTGTGTTCTTATGTGTGTTTTATTTCTGTTTATATATGTGTGTCTGTGTATGTGTATATGTGTATTTATATCTGTGTGTATATTCTTATGTATGTATGTATATTTGTATATATATGTGTATGTGTGTGTTCTTGTGTGTGTGTGTGCTCCGTGTGTGTGTGTGTGTGTGTGTGTGTGTGTGTGTGTGTGTGTTCCTTCTGTTTATATGTGTGTTTGTTTGTGTGTGCATTAGCCTCTGGCATTATTCCTCAAGAGCTAGCCACCTTGTTTTTTGAGAGGGGTTTCTCACTGGTGGGCTGGCCATTGAGACTTAGGAATCCTCCTGTCTCTGTCTCCCCAATTTTGGTTTATAAGCACCACCATACCTGGCTTTTTCACACAGCATAATGGGAACTCCATTCCAGTCTCTATGCTTGTACAACAAACACCTGGCCCACTGGATCCCCTATGTGTTTAATTTTTTTTGTGGTAAATAAAATTCTATGTATTTTTGTATATACATTTTATTTATTTTGTATATATATTTTATTTATATATATATATATCCACTAAGGAATGGTTAATTCAGGGTAAAGAACATATACTTCTCTCACATAGGTATTATTTTTTGTGGTGAGAGTACCTTAAATCCACTCTCAGCAAGATTAATGTGGTTAATGTTGTAGGAATGGGATAGTATGATGGTAGTACCTGTGGGCAGATGGTCTTCAGTTGTAGAAAACAGAATAAGCCATGGAAAGCAAGCCAGTAAGCAGTATCCATGGTTTTGCTTCAGCTCCTGTCCTCATGTTCCTGCCTTGAGTGTCTTCTCTGATTTCTCCCACTGATGAACTGTAATTCCTAAGCAGTGTCTTCATGTTGTTGTTTTTTTCAGTGTCTATTATGTGCGTTTTGGAGAAACATGGAAGACTTTGGATCTTTGGATTAGAGAAGCAATTGCATGCTGTAAGCAGAGCAAAAAGACCATTCTATTTCTTTTCTTTTCTTTTTCTTTCTTTTTTCTTTCCTTTTTTTTCCAAGACAAGGTTTTTCAGTATTGTTTTGGTGTCTATCCTGGATCTTGTGCTGTAGACCAGGCTGGCCTCAAACTCACAGAGATCCGCCTGGCTCTGCCTCCCAAGTGTTGGGATTAAAGGTGTGTGCCACGACTGCCCGGCTAAAAGACTATTCTAGTAGAAGCCTGGGAGACAATAGTGCTAAGAATAATGCAAGATGGCAGATGGCCAGCTCAAGAAATTTTAGAGGAGATCAGAAACTGAGCCAAAGGTCATCACGATGCTATTTCAGCAAAGAATCTATCTGCTTTCTGCCTATGCCCTGAGAACTTGCCTGTGGCTAATTTCAAGACTATATAATGTTGAGTCTATGGTCTTGTTATTATTGATAATGTTTGTGCAGGTTTTCAATGAAAAAGAGCAAATGTGACAGAAAGAAATACAAGCTGTACAGTCTGAAGAAAATCATGTGCTGGAAAGCAGAATGTTACAGACAATGTATGTACTAGAAGAGAGGCTGCCGTTGTTATGGAGGCTAGCACCATTAATGAAAGGGTTGCTCTGCACTAGGGAAAATGGAAGGATGCCCTTAGAGCAGGACCCCATCCAGCTAAGCTTTCAACTTGTGAAAGGGAACCCAAAACACTGGATTTACACCAAGCATGGAGCTCCAGGATTTGGAGTTTGTCCTGCTGGATTCCAGTCTTGCTTTGGTCCAGTATTTCCTTACTATACCCGTCTCCTCACTGTGGAATGGAAATGAATAGTGTATGCCGTTTATATGTTAGGGATACACAATTGGGTTTTTATAAGTGGAATCCCAAATGTTCATCTCTATTTCATACTTAAGAGATATAGAAAATATAACTATCCTGCCATTGTCTCATCTAGCAGAACTGAAGACTGTCCTCCATAGAATCTTTCAATAGTATCTAATATTCAGATAATCAAAATTTCTTATTGTCCAAGGATGTCTTTTTTCATTAAAAAAAATTTTTTTTTTTCAGGACAGGATCCCACTATGTATCTCTGGCTGGGCTAGAACTTGGTAAGTAGACCAAACGGGCCTCATCTCAGAGACACATCTGCATTTGCCTCCCAAATGCTGGGTGTTTAAAGGTATGAACTACTGCACCCAGCTGGAAGGCCTGTTCTTACCCTGTAGTCCAGGTTGGCCATATAGCCCAAGCTAACCTAGAACTCAAGGCACTTCTCCTGCCTCTGCTCTCTAAATGCTGATGTAAGTTACCACACTCCACTCCAAAGATGTCTTCTTTGTTCCTTTGAGATGGGATAGAGACAAAGTCCTCACACCTACTTGGTTCTTGTGTTCTTGCTTATCATTTTTCTTCGCTATTGATCTGTGAGATAAAAGAGGTCGTTTGACCAGAAACATCCTATGTTCTTGGTTTAGCAATTTGCTGCCTGTGTTCTTGTTATCTGTTCTCTATGTTTTCTTTAAATAGGTACAGAGATTCATCTAGATCAGGTCTGAGTTCAGTTTTTCAACTCCAGGCAGAATTGAGTGTATAAAGTCTTGTTGGCTGTCTTTTTTCCTTTTTGTGCTTTTCACGTGTATATAATGGGTGTGTATATGCATTTGTGTGTTTACATGTGTAAGGGTACACTGGTGTTTGTGGGTACATGGGGGATTGTGACTGTACAGCCTTCAACATGATGTCAGTTATTCTCTTGATGACTCTTCCACCTTGTTCTTTAAAACAGGCTCAGCCAGTTGAGCCCAGAGCTCATTGATGAGGCTAATCTCTCTAGCCAGCTTCCTCTGGGGATTCCTGTCTCTGCCTTCTAAGGCTGGAATTACAGGTAGGCCACCACACCCTCCCAACATTTATGTGGGTTCTGGGGATCTGAAGTCCAGCCCTCTTTCATGTGCTAAGCATATGCTGAGCTACCTCCCTAGCCCCTTGTTGGACATTTTAATAATTCTGAGGCTGAGACTGGGCTCAGGTACTATCAAGAGTATCCCTGTATCATAAGTGAACTCGTTTTTATTTGCATTTTTGGTTAGTCTGTTCGCTAACAGATCTGTCAAATAGTTTTAAATGTAAATCTTTTCGTCCTATTCTCTTTAATCTTTTCAGCCTTTTCCTGTTTCCTAAGGCAAATATTCATCTCCTCCCTCTCAGTGTTGAAGACAACAAGAAGCTATACACTGTACAGAAACCTTTCACGTGCAGACAGGACATTTGAGTGGATGTCAGGACAGGGTGCCGCTCACAACAGCAAGTAATACAAATGAACTTTGCCGGATATTTTGTGAGCCGCTTGGTTGAAATTCCTAAAAGTCATTGAGAATTTGTGCATGAGTACATTATATAAATGAAGGGCCTCTGAGAAAATGATAAATACCATTCTCAAGAAAGCAGCTAAGAATTGTTGTTGTAGTTGTTAATGACTTTGAAGAATCATTTTATTCAAAAGGCATACTTGTGCTGTTTTTGCTCCTGCATACCCAGACAGGAACACTCTCAGGGACAGCAGGCTGCAGCCAGGCAGGGCTGGCTGGGCAGAAGCCCATGCAGTTGGAGAGCATTGCTGATTCACTTGCAGTGAAGGGCATGCTGTGGAGTTGTGTCCACCACACTTGCCTTGGCTTTATTGTGACTTAGACCAGGATACTCGACAAGTACCACACACTGTAGAGAAGGCAAAGAGAACCTGCCAGAATTCTTTCTAGCCCTCTGTGGTTATAGTGGGGTCTTACACAAATCTGTAGGCATCCATCCCCTATGGAATCTGGCACTGACAGCTCCCCCTCTTACAGGTGATGTGTGACCTTGTATGAGGTGCTAATGCTCTCCAGCCTCACTTGCCTGCCACTCAAGCTCACTTGGGGCTCACAAGAGCTTGCTTGGGTTTAAGGCTAAACCAAGGAGCCACAGCACTTGGAGACTAGGGAGCACTACCCATATGAAAGATGTTATAGAGCTGGAGAGATAGCTCAGAGGTTAAGAGCACTGGCTGCTCTTCTAGAGGTCCTGAGTTCAATTCTCAGCACCCTCATGGTGGCTCACAACCATCTGTAATGAGATCCGGTGCCCTTTTCTAGCCTGTAGGCATACATGCAGACAGAACACTGTATATATAATAAGTAAATAAATCTTTTTTAAAAATGTTGCTTTTGTCCCTGATTCTACCAAATTTTGGAGTTTAAGAGGCTCTGGATTGCCCACCCTGTGCCTGTGATAGTGGGCAGACTCTGTAGGACTTCTGCAGTGTACAGGATCCAGTCTTGCTGCCTTCTCTAGACCTTTTTTTAGTCTTCCCTAGATTCATTCCATACCTGGGCCTGCTTTATCATCTCCTTATCTTTGCACATGTTCTTTTCCTGGTTTAGACCAGTGTCCCTCACCTCCTCCTCTTTGCAAGCACAGCCTCAACCATCCTGTCAAATACTGCCTCGTCAGGAGAGCTTTTTCTAATCTCAAACCACAGGGAACTGCCAGGGTGCTTCTCTCGTGTTGTTCTTCTGTCTCTCTATCTGGCTTACATTAAACTTGGATCATTTGAAAGCAGGACTTGTGTCCTTATAGCTCAAATTCCTCTTAAAATACAGCACAGTTGGTATTCAGTTCATTTGGTGCAAAGATAAATAAGACACCAAGCACCTTACTTTATTTTTAGCAACTGATGTCTTCTTTCTCTAGTTTATCCCTCTCTTCCCCTCCCCTTGTTCCCTCCCCTCTCCTTTTCCTCCCCTCTCCCACCCCTTCCCTTCCCCTCTCCTGTCCCCTTTGCAAGTTTTATTGTGTGGTACTAAGGATCAAACCCAAGGTCTTGAAGATGCTGCGTACCTGCTCTGCCATTGAGCATTGCATCCCCAGCGCTCTGCAGCTCTTTTCACACCTTAGAATTACCATGTCACCTCATATCCTGAAGTGCACAGTTTAGTGCTTTCTCACATGCTCTCTAATTCATGGATTCTGTTCCACTGTTAGGAGACCAGGAACCCAGTCTCTATGGCATTAGCCATCTATTGCTGTGTAATGAATTATTCCAAAATTTAGCAACTTAAAAGGACGACAAATTCCGTCTTGCAGTTTTCATGGGTCAGAAATTTAGGCACCATATAGCTGGTGGTTCTGCCTTGATGTCGTTAAGGGTGCTGTAGTCAAGTGACAGGTTAGGACTGTAGTCGTCTGAAAGCTCCGTGAGACTGGAAAGTGATTCAGCAGGCGTGGGTGTTGGCTGGAGACCCCAGTTCTCTACCATGTAGACTCTCCTATAGCTTCTCAAATATCTGCAAGACATGGACTAGGGATGGGGCAAGGTAGAGAGGATGTAGAGGGACAGGGAAGGGAGAGAGGGGAAGTGAAAGGCTGAGAGGAGAAAGAGAGGATGGGAGGGGCATGGGGGGAATCACCTTATCTCTCATCATCTGTAGCTTGTTTTCTCTTCTTGCTCTAAGTGCTGACTCACTGCTCTGCTTGTGTTATCTCATTTGGTCTTCTAAGACGTGAGGAGTTGTTTCATGTCTGGCATCAGATGGTGAAAGACACCTCAAAGCTAGATCTGACTAGGATCTCCTTTGAAAAGGCCTAGATGCAAAACCTAATGTGTTTGTGTCCATTAATGTCTGTTACTGTGACGAAATACTTGAGGCAATTAGTTTATAACAGAAAAATGTTTATCCCGACTCGTGGTTCTAGAGGTTCCAGCCCAACAGAGCAGCGAAAGTAAGACAGAAATAGGAAGAGCCTGAGGTCTTCCCACCCCTTTAAGGGCACACCCTCAGTCACCTGGCTGTCCCCCACAGGGCCCCAGCCCCTATCCACTCCTCAGATTAGCACTATCGTGAACACCAAGCCTTTAGCATGTGGACTCTTTGAGGACATTCTTCAGAGCCAAAGTAGTGACTTTGGATTCAGTACCTTTTCATTGTAAGTGAATGACACACAGACAGAAATTTATACCCTGGGAGATTCCGAGTCCATATGTATGTGTCTATTTATATGCACATGAATATACATGTGTGGCTGCTGTAATAAAAAAAATAACAGGCCAAATACTGTTCAACAGCTGTAAAAATACAGGGAAAAGAAGCGAAACTCAATAATTTTTTTGAGCATGAATTTAATTAACTGGGTGTTCGTTCAACCTAGTAGAAATTACTTTCCTCTTTTCCACTTTATTTAAAGAACTGCGCCATTTGCCTAGAGTTTATGTTTGAGGGTCTTCTCCCATAGGCACAATTGTTTGGGGAAGCTTATTGTACTTCTTTTTTGTTTGTTTGTTTTTGGAGCTGAGGATCGAACCCAGGGCCTTGGGCTTGCTAGGCAAGCACTCTACCACTGAGCTAAATCCCCAGCCCTGCTTATTGTACTTCTGTATGTTAAGTACTATTCTACCTTTCTTGATTTAATTAGTCCTTGAATAAATGTTCTGGACATATTAGAATCATGGAAGACGGCACCTGGCCTGGTTTTATTGGTGAAGAACTAAGTTACAGAAGAGTTACAGAACTTGTCAAGGTCATCTGACCCATGAGCGACAGCCAGGGTTTGGCCCTTAGCAGCTACCTCCTGTGCCTAGTGTCTGAGTTCTTCATCAGGCCACCTGTTGTTACGACTTAGATTTCAAATGTCGCGGGGCAGTGGTGGTGCACGCCTTTAATCCCAGCACTCGGGAGGCAGAGCCAGGTGAATCTTTGTGAGTTCGAGTCCAGCCTGGTCTACAAAGTGAGTTCCAGGACAGGCTTCAAAGCTACACAGAGAAACCCTGTCTCGAAAAAACAAACAACAACAACAACAAAAAGATTTCAAATGTCCACAAAGGAACGTACATTGAAGGCCTGAGCAACTGTGGCACTATTGGGAGGTAATGGAGCCTTTAGGGCATTAGGCCTCGTGGGAGGAAGTTAGGTCTGCAGGGTCTGCCCTGGAGAAAGACAGTGGGACTTTCTTTCACTCTCCTTCTTGGTCACCAAGAGGTGAGCAGCTGCACACTTCCATGTGTTCCCACTATAGGATTCACACTCTCCACAGACCCCCAAACAACAGAGACAACCGACAATAGCCTGAAGCCACCATCCCCAAACTTGTTGTAGTGTGCTTTCTGTTGCCGTGATAAAAATCCACAACCAAAACCACCTGGGGGTAGGGGAGTGGGGAGCTTCATTTCATCTAACACTTCCAGGCCACAGTCTATCACTGAGGGAAGGCAGGGCCTGAAGCAAGAACCATGGTACAGTACTGCTTACTTGGGTGTTTCCAGGTTCACATTCAGTTACTTTTCTCATACAACCCAGGACTGTCTGCCCAGAGGTTCTGCCTTCCACAGTTAGCTAGTTCCTCCTCCGTAGTTTAAAATACAATCAAGAAAATGCCCCACAGACATGCCATGGGCCCATCTGTTAGAGAGAATGCTTCAGTTGGGTTCTAACTTTCCAGTGTCTCTAGGTTGTGTCAAGGTGACAAAAAGTAGCCAGCACACTACCTCCTGACACTCCCCCCGCGCCGTACCCCCGCTTGCTCAGGTAAGAGGACAAGGCTGAAACTCTGCAGGGATGATGCAGTCATGGATAAAATGGGCAGCGACACACTATTGATTTTTATTGAATAAGAAAACACCTCTTTTCTCTTTTTGTACGGGGAAATTCTCATCCTCTCCAATTGGTGTTTATGTTCTTCTCAGGCACATTCAGCACTGCTGAGTGAGGGATACATTGCCCTGGACGGTTGAGTTGCTGGGATTCACACAAGGCAGGCTTCCTGATTAAAACACTAATCCCATTCTCAGTCCACTGACAATTGGCATCCTTGAAGCAGCTGGAGGAAGTCACCTTCCCCTTCCATCTCCTTGCTCCTCTGTCGTTGACAATAAAAGGAGCATTTCCGTCTAAGGGAAGATACTGTAATCATCTGTGCTTGTCTCTGATGATTGGCTGCTGCAGCAGGGGGGTCCTGTGAGGTGCACACCAAGAGTAATAGTCTCAGAGCGTTAGTTCATGGGCATTTCTGTCTTTCAAGTTTGCTCTTCCACTCACCAGGTTGCCTGGATTCCTGTCAGACAGGTTTAACACCAAGCATACTGCAGAAGGTGGGGGAAAAGTACCTCAGGGGAGAGAGAGAAGGAAACCTCCCCCGATTCTTAACAGGAGCACACATAGACCACAACAGTGATTGTTTTCCTTACTATGACATTGAAGCTGGGAGATCTCGAGTGGTGTCTGGAAGGAGGCTGCATGTCAAGGAAAAAGAAATTACTTCAAAGAGGTGGAAGGATCTTGTCACAGACGTGAGTGAGTGACATGACTGGCAGTTCTGGCTCTTGCGATGGCTAATTCTCCATTATCAACTTGACCGCATCTGGAATTAGCTAAAATCAAAAACTGGTGAGCATACCTGTGAGAGATTTGTGCTTACTTCTAATCCCGATTTTTGAGGTAGGAGGACGCGCCTTTAATCTAGATCTTTTTAGCTGGGAAAAGACATGCCTTTAATCCAGTCTTGATGTAGGAAGACACCTTTAACCTGGGCCACACCTCCTTCTGGAAGCCTGTGTAAGGATATGGAAGAAGAAGGCTTCTGCTCTTTGCCTTGCTAGTGAGTCCATTCCTTCACTGGTGTTAGAGCCTACTGCTTCAGGATTTCAGCATTTGTTGAAGACATCTAAGAAACTTCTGGATTCTTGAACTTTCCAATCATGGCCAGCCATTGTTGGATTAACTGGACCACAGCCTGTAAGTGTGTGTGTGTGTGTGTGTGTGTGTGTGTGTGTGTGTGTGTGTGAGAGAGAGAGAGAGAGAGAGAGAGAGAGAGAAAGAGACAGAGACAGAGACAGAGAGACAGAGAGACACAGAGAGACACAGAGAGAGAGGAGATTCATTGTCTAAGTTCTGTTTCTCTTAAGAACCCAGACTAATACACCTCTGTCCACCCCCATTCTTGTATATTATTAAAGGACCAGCCTTAACAATATACTTCCCAAGGGCTCAGAAGAGAAACTATGAATGGCGAGAACTATTTTCAGGAAATGAATCTAAGTACACTGAGCTCTTTGTCTGTCTACTTTATTCCTCTGGGATAAAATCCTGTCTACACAGCTACAGTTCTGTACTCAAGTCTAGCTCCTTTCTTGCCTGATTTCTCTCTACCTTTCTCTGCTGTCCCCTCTAAGTTCTGTCTTAATTCTCTCATCTTAGTTCTGCCTCATCTAGGTCCTTCTCATCTTGTTCTTACCCATCTGGCTCTTCCTCATCTTCCATCCTGACCTCCAGTTCTCTAGTCAAAAATCCTCTCCAGGCCAAATCCTCAATATCCTCTCTTTGTTCTCCTTATACCTAAGTTCCCCTCAGTCTCTCAGGTATTCAGTTATAAACCCAAGCCATAGGATCCTCTGGCAGAGCAAGGTCACCAGGCTTGAATTCTTATGGGGTCATAAAGGCAGATATGAATTTTCCTCAGGCAGTGACCACCAGACTTTCTTTTACAACCAAAATGAGTGCTAATGATTGGTTAGTCAAGAAAGGAATTTATGGGCTCAGTCTACATTCCTAGAAGTGGTTAGAAAAGAAATTAGGAGTCTATTAGTAAAGCTGTAAGGAAGGAGGGTCTCACCCTAAATTGCACAAGAAGTCAAGCTATCCTCCTGACCTAGGAGACAGGTGTTGTTTTGTTTGGCCTTGGATGCTTGATAGCTTGGATGCTTAGATAAATACACTGTTAGGAGTTCTTGGAAGCAAGCAAAGCATTACAAGAAAATCACTGTAGGAACCAGCTAATATATGTACAAAAGCTAAAACATCACCAAGTCTTCTTAAGCCATGGCGCAGTCCTTGACTTTTCCAAGTAGTAGCTTTTGTGATAGTAGCTGAATTCCATAAGGTTTTCCTGCGGCTTGCAGCAACTCAGTCACTGCTGCCCTCCTCACCTGCCTGATTGGAAGCCCAGGAGGCTGACCCAGCACCTGCACCAAAGAGCACCCTCAGTTCCTGGTCAGTGGGAAATGTGGCAAGCGGTCAACCGGAGGCAGGCTAGTCTCGGTTTTTCTCTCCTGGTCTCTCTCCCTGCAAGACCGTCTCTAGTCGACTGTCAATGGCACAGTCCCTGTGAAGGTGGCAGTCTGGATAGGACTAACCTGGGCTGTCAGCTACTGCTCTGCCACAGTGACTTTTCTTGTTGCTGTGACCGCATACCTGACAAGAAGCAATGTAAGAGAGGGAATGCTTTCTTCAGGTTATGGTCTACCACGGAGGGGAGAGCATGGCAGCAGAGCACTCCATGGCCGCAGGGAAGTGTTGCTGGGGTTCCTCACCTCAGTCTTGGTAGAACAGGAAGCAGACAGAAGACAGGAAGTGGAGCCAGACGGTGGAAGCTCAAGGCCTGCCCTCAATGAGTCACTTCCTTCAGCAAGAGTTACATCCTGAATGTTCCACAACCTTCCAAAACAGCATCAGGAGCCAGGGACCAAGTGTTCAAACACATTTGCCTGTGGGGGACACTCCAACTTCAGACTGTGACCTGTTCCTTCCCCTCAGCCCTCAGGCCCAAGGCTGGTGACTCCTTCATAATTCCTTACCCTGGGCTATTGTCTTGTACCTCGTGACTTCCCTGACTTGAGGAAGATATAATTTGTCATCCAACAAGAAGTACTCTTTAACATTAAAATTTTTAATTGACATATGATAATTATACATTAATTAATAGTATCCACTTTGCTCTCAAGAGTAAAGAGAATGCTCTTAATTTCCACACAGGGAAAACAGGTTGAGACTACTGTGTCTTGGGGCAAGCTGAGACCTATGGTTGCCCTGCCGGTACCCATGTTTATAAATAAGCTTTCCTTGAATTACTGGAACTAGAGTGTGCCACCAGTTTCCTATTAGAAGACAATGAATACCCAGCTCTCACCATTCAGAAACCCATTCTCTTTGCAGTGTTTGACTAAGGAATGAAATAATTATCAGTGTAAAAAAAAGAAATACCATGAAGTGGTTTCTAAAGCAAGGAAGGAGATGGACCTTCAGGTTATGTGCTGGTCAACATCCATAAGTTACTTATTAGTGTATGTTAAGAAAAACACAGTCTACACAAGGATCATGATTTCATATGGATGCTTGCTTAGAAAGAAGGAAATTAGAAATGAATTTTAAAAGTAATTTGTTTTGAAGAAAAGTATCGAGTCACCAGTAGCATGGGCTGGTCTTAGATGCTGGCGGTACTGCAGGGCTAGAAGCACCTGTGAGGGTGGGGTGGCTCTTGGTACCACAGTGAGAGCTCACAGTGGGTTTGATTTCTATTTCAGTAACACCATATTTGTGATCACACTCTTTGGCCTTTTGAAATAACATTTTTATTACAGTGAAGTGCACATAATACAAAACTCACCATTTTTTTTTGTTTGTCTGGCAGTGGTGCTCCACACCTTTATCCCAGCACTTGGGAGGCAAAGGCAAGCAGCTCTCTGTGAGTTTGAGGCCAACCTGGTCTACAAAATTAGTTCCAAGATAGCCAGGGCTGTTACACAGAGAAATCCTGTCTCTAATAAAACCCAAAAACAAACGAACAAACAAAAAAACAAATGAACATAAAAGCCCTTTAATTTTAACCATTTTAAAGTCTCAACTAACAAACAAAAAAAAACAAACAAACATAAAAGCCCTTTAATTTTAACCATTTTAAAGTCTCAACTTCAGTGACATGTTGTTTTATGTTGGTAAAGTTTAATCATCAGTGTTATCCATCACATCCTGAACTGAAATTCTGTATCCACTAAACAGTCACTGCCCTTCAGTTCCCATCTCAAGCCCATTGGCAATCACTACTTTACTTCTATAAATCTGACAACTTCATATATACTTCATACTGTATCTCATAGATGTGGAATCGCATATTGTTTGTCCTTCTGTGAGCGATTTATTTTGCTTAGTGGCTTAGTGTGATGTGTAGCTAGAGTTTTCCTGCCTGGCCCACAGTCAGGACAAATCTCTCACTTGCTACTCACCAGTCCCACAGCCGCTCAGACCCAACTGAGTAAACACACAGAGACTTATATTACTTACAAACTGTATGGCCGTGGCAGGCTTCTTGTTCTCTATTTTTTCTATCTTAAATTAACCCATTTCTGTTAGTCTATAAGTTGCCACATGGCTCATGGCTTACCTTTTATCTCACTTGTCATGGACGCAGCTGGCAGTAACTCTCTCCTCTGCCTTCCACTTCCCCGAATTCTCTTCTCTGCTTGTCCCGCCTATACTTCCTGCCTGGCTACTGGCCAATCAGTGTTTTATTTATTAACCAATCAGAGCAACACATTTAACATACAGAACATCCCACAGCAGTCATGTCTCCAAGGGTCATCTCTCTCCTAACATGTGACAGTGTAATGGGGAGCCCATCAAAGATAACCACTCAGACATGGTTTATAGACAATTGAAAGTCTTTATTCCAGCCAGCTGGGACTACACTAGAGTATTCAGATCCTAAGTATAGCCCTGGGTGTTCAGAGCATAGGGTTTTTGAAGGCAAAAGCCATGTCCTGGCATCTCACTTGGCAGATGCATGGGGTTGAGGTAGGCGGGCGATTCACAGAAGCGGGCAGTTTAACAGGAACTAAAACAAGCAGTTAGCTGGAGAGGATTCTGCACAAGCAGGCAGTTTAACAAAATGAAAGATAAACTAACTAAGGCATCTTGACCTCAGGTCCTTAGGATAGAGTTGGATAACTTTCTGTGAGGTTCTTCATCATGTAGATCAAAATCTAGTTAAACCTGAAATGGCCTCAGCAAGAACACAAGATGGAGGAAGCTGCACTGTCTTGCCCTGTCAATCAGGATTTCACCCCTTTTTAAGGTTGAGTAATATTCTATTGTATACCCATCTACTACCTTTTGTTTACTCATGTATCAATGGACATGGCTATTTCCATCTTTTGACAATTGAGAATGATGCTGATATGGACATGGGTATACAAATATCTGTTTGAGTCCCAGCCTTCAATGTTTTTGGTGTATTTCCAGATTTAGTTTGCTGTATCATCTAGCAACTCTATGTTTAGGTTTTTTTGTTTTGTTTTGTTTTCTTTTCTTTTAAGAACCCACACATCAGTTTCTGTAGCAGCTACATTACCTTTACTCATTGTCTGTCTTAAGAGGAGAGTGGTTACACAGAATCTGGAGAGGGTGATGCAGAACTGTTACTGTGGAGAGACCATCTAAAATGTGTCCTCCGACAGCAGACCATAGTGTCCTCAATTACGAAAAGGATATTGCATTACAGATCAAAAATGATATTAACCATGCTGTGGTGTGGATGTGGGATGCCCCCGCAGGCCCTTGTGTGGACACTGGGTCTCCAGCTGTTTGGCAGTGTTTGGGGAAGATGTAGACTGTGGCCTGGCCAGCAGAAATGAGTAGCTGGGGGCTGGCCTTGAAGGTGCAACCCACTTCCGGTTACAGTCTGAGCTCCGTGCTTCCCTATGCACCAAATACAATGGAGGTTCCCACCACAGACAGCTCAGTCTGGGAGGTGCGCACTCTGCCAGGATGGAAACGTAATCCAAATTTAAACCTTCCTTCCACTCGTGTTTGTCAGCTAGTTCGTCACAGTGATAAGAAAAATGACTAAATATACGCACGGGCACGCTTTTGTGTGTGAGAATTATTTTTAATTTTATAGATGCTTAGGCAATGTTATTTGGCTGTTCTGTCAACTTTCGGGTTTTTAAAATGACATTTTTTATAGAGTAAAATGCCCATGAAATAAAGCTTTCCATTTTAATGATTTTTAAGTTTCAACTTCAGTGATATGAAGTTGAGCATCCTCAATCTAAATGCTGAGAATCTGATTTTTTTTTTTTTTAGCAGTGATATGCTCCGCAAGGGGAATAGTCCACAGCTGATTTCATGCGACAGGTGGCAATCAAAATGCAGACGCAGTAAGAATATGGGATAAAATTCCCTCAGGCTTTGTGTGAAAGGTGTAGACAACACAAAGGAATTCTGTCTTATGCCCTAAATATCTCATCAGGTATAAAAACACTTTACCAAATCTGGAATCCTAAAGTGGTAGTTTCAAGCATCGGATAAGAAGTGGGTTTTTCCCCCAAGTTTGTCCAGAGTATTCTTGTCTAGTGTATTTTGTCTTATTTCGGTATTTTCGTGTCCACTACAATTTCTCAAACATAGTTTCATCCCTACATATTAAGCTCCATGTCTTCTCTGTGTTTATCCATGAACTACGACCACACCCCCGCCGTGGCCCTCAGGGCCCCTGCATGATGAGGACGGGGCTAGGTCTCAGCACAGCCTGTGTGCACTGGCAGGGCAGGACCACGCACTATGCTAGGTAAGCGGCTGGCTCTCAGTTAGCAAATGGGAGGTGACAAAAGAGAGTTGTGTGGTTTTGAACAAACCGCACCTCTGCGGCTTCCTAGGGTCTAAGGAAAAAGTAATGTCCCATCTAAGGATGCAGAGAGAAGACTTAATATAGAATGTTTGGGAAGAGAAGGGACTTGCTTTTCAGAGAAGAGGTAACCCAGTACTAGTGCTATGTTGGATAAGGGAAATGCAGCTGGAGTCACACATTTCACACTGAAGTCACAGGAAGGAAGCAGAGTGCTTAGCCAGTCTGGCACAGGGTGAGCTTTTAGCAAGTGCTTGCAATAACTGTCACGGATTATGGTGCAAAATCCACTCTATTATTTCCTATGAGTCTGGGAATCTGCCTGTCACAGTTAGAAAGTCCAGTGCTGTGCACTTATTTGGGGCCTTCTGTCTTCATTATTTTTGTTGTGTTCATGGATGCCCCCATTAAAATAGCTCAGATAGACAAGTGGACATGTGAGTGGAACACCGGGTCCGAGGATGAGGTTTGCTGTAGAAGGTCCTGCCAAGGGTATATAAAAACAAAAGCAAAATCAAGCTGCGAAGCAACCCATCTAGGATACTCAGTTTGCATTTGAGGTTTCTGAACTTACAAGAAAATTTTATTATAAAAGCGACATCAGTCCATTTCAACACAGTTAAAGATACAGACGAATAAAGGAAATAAGGCTACTACTGTCCCGAAAATCCGTTACTGCGAACACCTATTGATTTTGTCTTTCCTAACTTCTTTCTTGGGTCAGTGCAGCTCTTTTGCTGCATGTAGCTTTGCTGAAGCTGTCAATCACAGTGACCTAGTCTGGCCAAAGTAGATTATTTCCTGGAGATCTGGATTTGAGTGTGCCTGAAGCAGTACACACAGAGACTGATGGACACACAAACTGAGCTGGCATTAATCAGACATAGCTTGAGACAGTTTGCTCTTGTTTCTGGATACCCCACCCACTTGGTTTCTCTCTTTCCAAAGCCTGATTGTTTAGGTTTCCTTCTTTTCTCTGAGTTATTTGAACTCCTTCCAGAAAATTCTTCCTCACCCTCCAAGTTCGTCAGAATTGGTTTTTATTGAAACCTAGCTGTTAGCAGCCTTGGCTTAAATACTTCCACTCTTGGGTCCTATGGATCAGAACACAGTCTCAGCAAATGATGTTCACATATGCAACACTAAATCTCATGTCAGGAAATAGAATTTTGAATGTGTATCACTAGTTTCAGAGTGTCCCATCATATGGGCTGAGTTATCATTTAATTTTCTAATGAGACACAGAGTCCTTCTAAACTTTTCAGCATTAAAAATAGTTTAAACTTTGTGCACATTCAAGATTCATTTCTTCAAGATAAATTTTTAGACACGTGATTGCAGCATGACTATATTGGAGATTTAGATAAAAATGGTCAAACTCAATCTTTCTACAGGTCCAGTTCCTATCAAGTTATTCTCAGGTGACTCTATTACTATGAAGGCAATGCTGGTGCCTGCTTTATTAGTAGTAGTAATTAAATGTATTCATTTATTTTACATGGAATAAAGGGAGTGAGGACCTCAGGATAAAATCTCACCCAGCTAAGTTTCCAACTTGTGGGGGAAAAAAAACCTAAAGAAAAGCTTAGAGCCCATTGTAGGGATGCACCGTGAACCAAACAAGACCAGTCTCTAGGCCACATTCTAACATTCTCCTCTGAAACCTCCTGCTCCAGGCACCCACAGTTCAAATCACTGTCGTCCATGCTCCTACTAGTAAGCCCATTAAGCAGCACTTAAACTATTCGACTGCTTTTCAAATTTGCAGTCCCCAGGTCCATATTACTCTAAACAAAAACATGATCTGGCCTATCACAGCAATACCCCAGTGCCTGGTACCAACTTAGAGACAAGTCATATGATATTTTGGTGAAGAATATGGCTGCTTTTTGCCTTATCTGAAGAGTCTGCATAAGGCTAAAGTGAAGAGTCTGGAATTAATTCCATTGGCAGAGGAAATCTCAAAACAGCCTGGTACTGACTCTGTTGTGGGGTTACTAGTATTCACTCTAATGAAGACATATAATAAAAAGGAGCAAGCTGAGCAAGGAAAATATATGTGAGGAGAAAAGGAGCCCCAGGAAGTGGAATGGAGCTAAGGAGATACACAGATTAAGAAATGGAATAAGGGGAGTAGTGACCTAAGGGTAAGATCCCACCCAGCTGTTTCCAACATGTGAAAAGAAACTAAAGCAAAGCTTAGAGCTGGGTGTGGAGATGCATACCTTTAATCCCAGTACTGTAGATGTAACCGTCTTGTTAAATAAGAAACACAGAACCCATTGCAGAGTTAAAAACCATGAGGTCAGAGCAAGAGCGGAAAACCTTACCCTTCACTGCTTCTGCTGTTCTTCCTCTCCGAAAGAAAGCTACCTCTCTGTGTCCTATCTTTTTTATAGAGTTTATGTTCTGTTTTCTCATTGGTTGTAAACCCAGCCACATGACCTCCTCGTCACTGCCTGTTTGTACAGACCTCCAGGTCTTCTATGGTTGGTATTGAGATTAAAGGCGTGTGTCTGCCATGCTGGCTGTGTCCTTGAACACACAGAGATCCGTCTAGCTCTGCCTCCCAAGTGCTGGGATTAAAGGCGTGCACCACTACTGCCCAGCTGCTGCTCTGGCTTGCTCTGACCTCAAGGCAACTTTATTAACATACAAATAAAATCACATTTCAATACAAATAAAATATCACTATACAGTACTCTGAAGGCATAGAGATAGAGATGGATAGATATATATGCAGAATGAATAGAAAAGTATAGTATGTACATGCTTTCTCAGTGTCTATGGGGTAAATGGCAAATTGGATCATATAATGGAGCATGAAGTTCAAGGTATAGCACTAAATGTAAGTTACCCAGGCTGCTGCCTGACCACCAAGCAATATGAATATGAATTGGGAATATGAGGTGATTTTTTTTTTGTCTCTCAAATTAGTTAAGCAATATACTTACCTGGTATTAGCAAGGCATTTTCCATACTCCTCTGGCCATCTCACAGTATGGGGCAAGAGAGAGTGGAGCTGTTCTGTCTCTGTCTAACCAAGGGGAAGATGGCACATGTGTTTTAATACCTAGGGAGCTGAGAGTAATGAGGAATAGCTATCTCTGTTGGAGGTCTCTGTGTAGAGCCAGTTTCAGGTTGCAGTCATCTGGAAGGAGGAAGCTGTGGTTGGTAGTCTTTTGCATACACTGGTTTTAGACAAAGGTCAATCATTCTTAACATCTGTACTTGGACTAGAAGAAGGCTTTCCCATTCCTCTTAGCCTGTCTCAGGAGGGCCTCACTATTCCCATGGGTCGGAGGCACTGGGGTCCTTGACATGGCTCATTTCAGCAACACAACCATAGATCCCTACAACCAAGTGTTTAACATGAGCCTGTCAGATCTCTGTGAGTTTGAGGCCAGCCTGGTCACCTACAGAGTGAGTTCCAGGACAGCCAGGGCTACACAGGGAACCCCTGACTCAAAAAACAAACATACAAACAAACAAACCAAAAAAACAAACCAAAAAAAAACCCAAATGATAATAATAATAGCCTGTGGCAGACATTTCAGATTCAAGCCATAAAAGGCAGCAAGTGAAAACCTGGGGCAACGGGAGTGTATTTTAAAAAGAGGACTTCTCCAGCCCTGCCGTCTTGCTCCCCTCCTGCCCAGCCTGCTGACTTCAAGCATCTCCCAGTGATGCCCCCTCTTCTTGCATAAGCTAGTCGATCTGTTCTCTGTTGGCTATGACCCACAGAGCATTCATGGAAGACCATGCTGACTTGCTACAACATGAACTTCTGTATAGTGCTGGTATCTGGGAGAATGGCACCATGAAGAAAGACTTAAAATCTTAGGCAATTTGGAGACTATCGGGGAAAAAATGTCCACAATTTTTGTTGACTGTTTAAAATTGTGTTCACACCACATTTAGAAGCGGTGACAATTTCAACTTTGGCTCACAGATGTGCCTGTCAGTTATCTCCAGTCTACTTTGTTCTCAAATAAAAATCCACTGCTGTTGGCTTGCTCGGTTGGGGCGCACACTCTGGAGCTGTGCTCTCTGGAGCCAGGAGACTTGTTTATACTGGGTGAAGAGCTAGGTGAGGCCAGAGCATGGTCCGGCAGTTGTGAGCTTGAAAAGCTGCCCAACTGTTCTCCCCACCCCCACCCAGCTCCAGCTGGCCGCCTGCAGTGGTGCACAGACCCCAGCAGAGACCCTGCCAAGCTGGCCAATGGCCAGGCAGAGTGAGGGAATGGAATGACAGAGATGTCCAGGTGCAGACAGCTGGCTTGGCAGAGAAGGAGCTGATTGACACTGAGGAAGAGGAGGGGTGAGCCACTGGCACCAACCAGACCCTGGGAACCAGCCTGGGCCTAGACTCTCACTCTGCATCTGGAGGGTCTCCCCATGAGAGGGGAGAGGTTGGCACCCCTCAAGCCCCCTCTCACTTTGATGCTCCAGGCTGGGGCTGGGAGAGAAACAGAAGCAGAGCAAGAGCAAGCTGGGAAGATACTTCCTTTCCTTTGTAACCTTTTCATTTGTGCTTACTTGGCAAGAGGAAAACAAGATTGACTCTTACTGACCTTCTCTCCAGATGTTTCTGTGGATGCCACAAATTATTGTAATCTTCTCTATGAAATCATGTTCTTGGTGCAGAAAGCACAGTCAGGTTAGTTACAGACAAGGAAATGCAGTCTTTTGTGTAGTCAGTGGGAAAAGAAAATGAATGGGGCCAAGGATGGGGGTTGAGGTGGGTGGGATGAGGTGGGTGGGATGGGGGTTGGGATGAGTGGAATGAGGTGGGTGGGGTGGGGTTTGGGGTGGGTGGGGTCAGGGACAAGAACAGCCAGATTCTGGACATTTTTCAGAAGGCTTGCCCCTGAAGGGAAGAGTACAGATGGTTCTCTGGAAGGGTCCCCTTTGGACACAGGGACAGAACCCCAGGTCCCTTTGGTGCCCACAATATTGGGGAGGTGGCAGACCCAGCTTGCCAGCTCCTGGGGACAGCCTAGCTGATCCCCACTGCCAGCCCAGCCACACACGTAGCTGGATGGATTTGGATAGGAATCCAGCAAGCTGATCTTACTCAGCTTTTGATTTTTTCCCCTAGTTTCTTTGGAGTTTGTAGTATTTCTTTACAATGGGAGAGAAGTAATAAATTGGCTGGATTCCTGGCTGAAAGTTCATCTTGCTATTCCATTGACAGAAGAGGCCCTTATCTCCCCTTTTCTTTTCCCAAGAGAACCCGGAGATTAGGCTCTTTGCCATTTTTCAGATCTTTCCCCAGGCTTTAAAGCAACTGGATAGCCATCTTCAAGATAAAAGCTACTTTACTTTTTCTGATAGATAGAACAAGGAAGGAAAATATTTGGGATTTTTTTCCCCTTCTGTTTAATCTGCTTACAGTGTTTCAACAGTTGTGGTTTTTGTTTGTTTGTTTGGCTGTAAAATACAAATTCCAATCACTTCCTTCATAGACACATGAGTTTGAATTAATGTTTATGGATCATATAAACTAGTTTCTCCTATACCCGCGTACAGCTCCACATACATACATCTCCTGCCATCTTTGCTGGAGCCTGGATAAATTCATCCTGGAGGTAGCCCTGGTATATTTTGTTCCTCAGGAAAGAAAACAATGTATTCTTCACGGATGACTTGGGTTGTCTGACTCTCTGGTGCCTCTGACCTCTCTGTAACATTCACTCTGCTGATCACAGACTCCCTTTACCCATTTCAAAGGCTGAAGGGGACTTTGGGCACCAGGCTGTCTGTGTGCTTTTAGATGGTGTCCCTGGGGACCAGTTCCTCTGACCCAGTGAGTCAACACTTTCATCAGCCCCGGGGCTCTGCTGGGGAGCCAGCACCTCTTCCTTCTCTCACTTGAATGCATTTGATTGAGAACAAAGATGGTATGTATCAAGAGAAGGGGCTTAGCATTTAAAACTGGTACTTACAAAGCCACTTTCTCGTATGTAGCATCTTAGAAAGACTCACTTACAAAGAACACCAGTTCTGATGTTGTTTTACACACTGTGGGCTAGAAAAATTAGGGGGCTGCCGTCTATGCTTTCTGGCAGAAGGAAGGGCAGAGGGAGGGATGTATGAAAAACCATATCCATTGCTGCTCTGAAGGCTCGCCCTTCTCCCAGCCTTCCTCCCAGTTCCTAGGGCGGTGGCTGGGTTGTGGGGAAGCATGTGAAAAGAAGGAACAAGGCTTTCAGCACCTGCACCTGCACCGTGCCTGCTCCTCTGCAGTCCCTGGAGACATAGTTACTGAATGAGCTTGAGTTACAGCCAGGCTGTCTTGGCTCCCTTGTTAAAATCCCTGGTGTCAATGCAAAAACACAACTCTCACCTTAAAGAGGACAAAAGACCATTTACTTTGGAGCCAAATATGAGTGACCATGGCCTGGGAACACAGATTGAGGTTATCCCAAACTCCATGTTTGAATATGGGAAGGGTTTGACAAAGAACAAAGGAAGTCATAAATAAAGGTCCTTTTAAAATGGCGTGGTAGCACTGTTAGGTGAGCAGAGGGAGGGTGGAGAGGAGATGTCTTTATTAAAGGCCTCAGATGCCGTCTGTGGGCCTTCTTAGGCTCTTCGTTGGTGGGAGTGAGGTACCTGTACCAATAGGCACAAGATGTTAGGTCACAAAAAGAGGAGAGTAGTAAATGGCTATTAAAGGACTGAAATGCCCAAGATAATTAGGCTGTGGACTTACAGTGTTCCAACCCTCTATAATGTTGTAGAATATTACTTTAAGATGTATTACATTTGTTTCTGCTGTGGGACATTTGTTTTGATGATGCAAAGACATGTTGCATTATTTTATGTTGCATTTGTTTAACTCTGTGAAGCTGTGTTATTGTGTCTGTCTAAAATACCTGTTGGTCTAATAAAGAGCTGAACGGCCAATAGTGAAGCAGGAGGAAGGATAGGTGGGGCTGACAGTGAGAGAGAATAAAGAGAAGGAGAAATCTAGGAGGGAGATTTAGGAGCTAGAGGAGGAGGACTCTAGGGGCCAGCCACCTGCTATACAGCCAGCCATGGAGCAAGAGGTAAAGAAAGAAACACAGAATAAAGACAAAAGCCCAGAGGCAAAAGGTAGATGGGATCATTTAAGTTAAGAAAAGCTGGCTAAAAATAAGCCAAACTAAGGCTGGGTATTTATAAGTAAGAATAAGCCTCTGTGTGTATTTATTTGGGTGGTGGACCCCCCAAAAGAGTAAAGAGTAAAAATAACCAATAACACTATAATTTTTTGAAGTCCAAATCAGTGAATCAGTTTTGTAGAAAGGTTAATGGAAGATGGTGCTCTTTCTCCCAATGTGTAAAGGGAGTTTCTTTTCTTTTTTGTTCTTTTCTTCTCTTCTCTTCTTTTCTTTTTTTCCCCCTCTAGATACTTCCCTGGACCCTAAAGCATACCACACACTTATGAGGTTCTCTTGAATGTGGCTCTGAAAAGTGTCCCCTCCCATTGGCCAGACAGTGGCTATCAGAGTTGAAAGCAGTTTGTAAAGCCTGTCCTGAGTCACAGGTAGGATGTAGCAGGTTCATTACTCATGCCTCAGGCTGTCCACAGGTGGAAGCAAAGACAAGGACAGGTGAGTGTCCCTAAGTCATTTGCTTTTGTCTGTCTGCACCTCCCCCACCCCCCCACCCATTGTCACATTTCTTTATTTTTTTCTTGACACCATTTGTGGTGGTTTGAATAAGAATGGTCCTCATAGGCTCACATATCTGTGTGCTTAGTCATCAAGGAGTGACACTATTTGAGAAGGATTAGGAGGTGTGGCCTTGTTGGAGGAAGTGTATCACTGGGGGTGGGCTTTGAGGTTTCAAAAGTCCATGCCAGACCCAGTCCTCTTTCTTCCTGTGGATTACATATCAGGATGTAGAACTCTTCAGCTGTTGTACCAACAGGTGCCTGCATGCCAGCATGCTCCTGCCATGAGGACAAGGGGCTAAACCTCTGAAACTATAAGCAAGTCCCAGTTAGACACTTTCTTTTATAAGAGTTTCCTTGGTCATGGTGTCTCTTTAGAGCAATAGGACTATTACAGTAATTAACGAGGCAATCCCACGTAATTTATCTGGTAATCAAGAGAGATTTATTTCTGGAATAATTGACAGCCAATAAGGGTTGGTTACAGGATCCGGGAGAGATGAGGTACCATCCAGCAGAGAACTCTGGCTTGGTGTTCCATCCAGCTTCCAGGACCATGAGGTGTCCAGAAGGGCCAAACATGTAGGCACCTTGAGTCTTAAGAGGCTTCCTCTCAGCCATGCCCCAGGGGCAGGTCATAGGCAGGTGTGGCAGTTACCTGCTGTCACTCTAGGGGCAGTGTTTCAAGGTCAAAGCTGGAACAGCTACCCACTACATCTCCCCCCTTTTGTCTAAATAAGAAAATTCTATATTTACTGAATTAAATGTGCTATCCAAGAAACTTTCTTGGAGTATTTGTCTGGTGAAGGTATCTCCCCATCTGACAAAAGCTATGCCTGGACCCTGGCAAGTGCTCTGTGAGTTGGTTTCTACTTACCATTAAGTGCTGGTTTCCTATGTGTGCTATTCTCAGACCAGCCTCCTCTGACTGACCTAGCCTAAGAGGGTGGGTTCACCATTCTTGCCCTCTCTGTTTCTTTATTTTAGTTTTTAAAATCTCATTTCTTTATTTAGCCACATGTGGTGTGTGTGTGTGTGTGTGTGTGTGTGTGTGTGTGTGTGTTAGGGTTTTCTATTGCTGTGAAAAGACACCATGATCACAGTAACTCTTATATGGAGAACATTTAATTGAGGTGGCTCACGTACAGTTTCAGAGGTTCAGTCCATTATCATCATGGGAGTGTGCAGACAGACATGGTGCTGGAGGAGTAGCTGAGAGTCCTATATCTTGCAGGCAAGAGGAAGTCAACTGACACACTGGGCAGTATCCTAAGCATAGGAAACCTCAAAGCCTGCCCCCACAGTGACACGCTTCCTCCAACAAAGCCACACCTCCTCATAATGCCATTCCCATAAGATTATGGGGGCCACCTACACTCAAACTACCCCAGTGTGCAAGTGGAGCTAGAGGACGATTTCCAGGAGCCAGTTCTCTTCTCCCACCACCTTGGGTCCAAGGGGTTGAACTCAGATCATCAGTCTTGGCAGCAAATACATTTACCTTTTGAGCCATCCCACTGGCCTATTTTATTTTTCTTAATTTCACTTCTCATTGTATTACATATTTTATTATTATTTGCCTCCCCTAGCAGAAGGTACTTTCTCTGAGTATCTTTTTTTTTGGGGTGGGGGGGTTCGAGACAAGGTTGCTCTACATAGTTTTGGTGCCTGTCCTGGATCTCACTGTAGACCAGGCTGGCATTGAACTCACAGAGATCTGCCTGGCTCTGCCTCCCAGTGCTGGGATTAAAGGCGTGTGCCACCACCACCCGGTGACTTTGTATCTCTTTTGGTCACCTCTGCATTTCTACTATCTGGTACGTGATAGATACTCAATAAGCGTTGATTGCCTGCAAAACATTCGGAACTTTGTTTTCCAACTTACCAGTGTTGATTCTCGGCACTCTAGTACTGATTAAGAGTCAGCTCAGAAGGCCAGGCGGTGGTGGCACACGCCTTTAATCCCAGCACTCGGGAGGCAGAGGCAGGCGGATCTCTGTGAGTTTGAGGCCAGCCTGGTCTCCAGAGTGAGTTCCAGGAAAGGCACAAAGCTACACAGAGAAACCCTGTCTCAAAAAAAAAAAAAAAAAAAAAAAAAAGTCAGCTCAGTGTGCATGTCTGCCCAGCTCTGTATTCTATGATGTGCTATTGGCGGTCTAAGGCAGCCACAATGAGCATCTTTACACCATGGAAATTAGCAAGTCCTGAATTGAGCTCCCTTCCCCCTATTGTTCCCTTGGTTAGTAAGCATTTGTCAGCAACCACTGTTAGCAAAACCAAATCACTAGGGGCAGACATGATGGCTAAATCCCTTATCAAAGAGCTTGCTTTAGAATGTCCTTCCCTTTCCCTGTGATTATTTATCAACAGAAGACAACAGAAGTGACCACCAGCTTGATTCTAGACCTACTGTAGGGGAGGATGGGCAACTTTGATTTCCTTCTTCAGGGCGACTGGGGAGTCCAATAAGAGCTTTGCTCTGTGACACGTTGAAATCCTAGTGAGAATGCATTAGAGAGAGTGAGAGGTGAGGAAAGGGGTCATTGTGGAGTCCTAACTAGAGGACTTGGCCAAAGGAAACAGATTTGGAGAGATGGGAGAGATTGTGGATGAGAAACAGTAGACAGTTTGGCGACAGAAGGGGATGACTTTGGGGGTCAAAGCTCTAAGCAGATGAGAAGTGATGGCATGGCATTCAGCTTACAAGAGAAGGGCTTAGTCTTGGGTAAAGATGTGGGTATTTTAGGTCTGGGGACTTGGCTCAGTCAGTGAAGTGTGTGCTGAGCAAGCAGGAGGATGTGAGTTCAGATCCTCAGCACCCTTCTAAGCAAGCTTGAATGCATCTCTACCTCCAGCCTGGAGCACCGGAGAACACAGGAGGGGAGAAGAGACTGGTAGATCCCTGGAGCTTACTGGCCTGCCAGTCTAGATAGGGTTCAGCGAGAAGATGTATCTCAAATAATAAGGTAGCAGGTGTGTATGCTAGTGTGGGGGCCCACAGAGGCTCCCTAGTCAGGCCTTACTCAGGGTCAGAAAGTCTGAGCTTGCTTTACCCAGCAAGGCTGCATAATAGGATGATTTGGCCAAAGGCGTGGTTACCAGGTGTTTTGAAGGGTCTACCCTTGTTGGTACTTTATACCACAACCTTAAAAGGGGGAGGTCTTTTGCCCCTCCCCTTTCTGATACATAAAAAGCCCATCATGAATAAACTCTGGGTGACTGGGTATTAACCCAAGGCTGTCCTGAAGCTATCCTGTGTCTCTGTCTTTCTCTCCATCTATGTCTCTATTTCTTATTATTATTTCTCAATTCCTCACTTCTCCCCCTAAGAACCCTTTGACCCCAACATGCTAGCACATGTGTATGTGAGCATACAGGATCAGGCACACACATACATACACCACACATACACAAGAATATGGACATTTGATCTATTTCACACTGGTAAAACTGTTATGCACAGCTACCGTTACATGTAGGTTATTAGATTGATTAGTGGAAAGATGAAGTGATTCTTACCAAATTAGGTGCTTTTGTAAATGAAACATAAAGATTTAATCACAAAGACTGGGTGGAAGATGTCAGGAAGGGAGAAAATGTAAGAGCCGTTTGTCAGGAAACAATAAAATATAAATTTATTGACCGCTCAAAGGAGCAAAAGCTCACCTGAAATGTTTTGACACAAGTTCCAGATACACTGATTTTTGTGGAGGCGTTTCTTGCCTCGTTTCTGCTGTATGCATCTGGAAGTAGAATGTTTAATTGGGATTAGAGTTTTTCCAGATAATGTAATGGATGGAGCAAGTGACAAGGTGTGTGTGCCTGCATAAAATCTTGGGCTAGAGACTCCAAACTAGGTCAACAGTGAAGGGAAAGATAGGCTGGGGCAAGAGCACAGCAGAGGGGAAGCGGAACTATGAGAGCAGTGAGTTGGAAGTCTCAGTGGGGGACTAAGAATCATTGGAGGGAACGTAGTACTGGAGCAAGTGAGAAAAGACAGGAGGTAACACTCAAAAGAGAGAGGATTAAAATGCACATGGTAGAGGGGTAGCTGTGGCATGGATGGCTCAACTGGGGTGGAAAAGTGTCTGAAGAAGTTTTTCTGGGGCTGAGGTTGCATCAGTTGGTGGAGTGTTTGCCCAGCCTGTGTGAAGTCCTGGGTTCGACCCTCAGCGCCATTTAAAACAAGCACAGTGGTAATTACCTCATAATCCCAGCACTGAGGGGGCAGAGGAAGGATGATCAGAAGTTCAAGGTCAGCCTGGGATAAATGATACCCTATCTAAAAGAGGAAAAAGAAGAAAAAGGAGAAGGAAGAAATGTTGTCATTTTCTTTGGAAGTGAGGAGATGAATGAATTGCAAAGCCAGCGTGATCAATGGCAGTTCTTAAGAGATGTTACAGGTTCCAGGACAAGGGACAGGGGTACTGATAGACAGGAAGGTGGAAAGCCAGGTACTAAAAACTAGTAAAGGAGGGGGCTCGATACAGAAGTCAGTAGCCCACAGCATGTGGAAGGGGTCATTGGCACTTATATTCTAGTGCTATGTTCCTCAAAATGAGCTGAGATTTTTTGCTTTTATGGGGGCCACAATGGAGTCACCCCAGCTGGAAGCTCTGGTATGACATGTGTGAGAAAAACAGCCTCCACTTGATAGAGCTACATGGGAAGTTTGTGGTCATCTTTGTTAGCCTCTGAATGCCTCCTTCACAACCAAGATTTTGTAACTTCTGAGTCTTAATAACTTAAAAGAAAAGAAAAGGGAGTTTGTAGAAAGTTGACATAAATTACCTTAACAAGATATTCATCAGGAGGTGGGGCCAAGAAGGAGGAGAGCAAGCCTTTGGGTCCTAAGAGGAGTTTAGGTGAGAAATAGCATCACAGCCATGATGGCATTTGGACGGAGGGGGAGAAAGGGGAAGAGAGAGAGAGAGAGAGAGAGAGAGAGAGAGAGAGAGAGAACATGCCTTCCCTTCAAGTCTGAAGAACAAAGATTTCTGGCTCTTACAGGTTTTCAGGAGTATAAGTATCATGTGGTCTAGCTGGCCTGGCCTGTGAGCCACATGGAGACAGGCACTAGAAAGAGATCAAACTTGTCTTGTAGCTTCAGCATAAGAGGACTGTCAGGCCCACACAGTATACTTGCTTGCTTTCACTGATGCAAAAATTACAGCTCTCACTTCAAAAGGAATAAGAAATAGTGTATTCCGGAGCCAAGAGTGTGTGATTGTGTGTGGTGGTTTGAATCAGAAAGGCCCTCATAGACTCATATGTTGAATATTTGGTCCTCAGTTGGTGGAACTGTTTGGGAAGGATTAGAAATTACGGCCTTGTTGAAGGAGATGTGTCACTGGAGGGGGAGGTTGAGGTTTCAAAACCCCACACTACTCTCTGCTAGCTCTCTCTGTACTACGCCTGTGGATTGTGTGAGCACTCAGCTACAGTTGCGGTGCCATTGTCGTGAGGTATCCTCCAGAGGAGACCACTCAGCCATGGCTCAAACCAATAGGAAGTCTTCATCAGCCCAGTGGTGACTACACTGGTGTTTGGGACCCCAGTGCAGTCCCAAGCCTTGCCCAGGATGAGCTGCTAAGCACAAAGTCCACATCCTGGGCTGACACACCTCAGTTAGCAAGAACCACAGCCAGAAGCAGAACTACAGAAGCCGAAAGGCGAGATTAGTACATTTCAGGACTTTCCCAGAGCCGTGGACTTGGATGGATTGGGTCTTTGTTCTCCTTTTGGCAGACGTTGCTGCCTACCTGCTGGGTTCCATGGCCTGAATGGTACTTCCAGACGGCATCATGTACGCTAAAGTCTGAGGGTCTACTAAAGTCTGGGGGTCTGTTTCACCGTGCTGGCCTGCCTGCAGTCCATGCTTCCTGGCAGGATGGTCACGGACTCACCCTCTGAAACTGTAAGCACCAATAAACTCTTTCTTCTGTAAGTTGCCTTAAGCCATAGTGTCTTATCACAGCGATAGAGATATAACTAAAGTGCCATGCATGGGAAACATGGAGCTGGGTTACCCCGGTTTCCATGTTCCTGTACGGAAGCACTTTCATAAGATTTTATGGTAGCTGAACAAAGAAATCAGGGGATTTAAAAAATCCATTGGTGGCAACAGCAGAGAGGAGGTGACAGAGAGATGGGAGAATCTGCTGCAGATGTTTTCTGATGACATGCTGAGCTTTGGGTTCGGGAGAAGCTGGTGGTCTGATAAGTTAATAGATTCAAAAAGGTGTTTCGTTTTGCTTTTTAATCCTCTGGTTAATGTAATTCGTGGCCATTCTCCAGGAATCCTAGGTCTGGACCTGGCCAGTGTCCATCATCCTGGCCAGTATTTAATAAGGTTTACTTCAAATTTGCCTCAAATATTGTAGTGGAGGTTTCAATCTGGTGGGATTGCCGCTCCAGCACTCAGTTCCAGTCAGTCTTTGCAGGCCGTTTCCTTCCTTCTTCATGCGTATGTGTGTGTTGGGGTTCCCTCAGAGGCCAGAAGAGGGGTGCTGGAGTCCCCGGAGCTGGGGTGATGGGAGATTCTGAGTCTCCAGGTATAATTTTTGACTTAGGCAGTCATCTCTCCAGCACTCAGCTTTCTTATCCAAAGTGAGCTGCACAGAGGCTTGGCCTGGTTTATGGGGAGCGAGCGTGTGTGTGTGTGTGTGTGTGTGTGTGTGTGTGTGTGTGTGTGTGTGTGTGTAGGGAGAGAACAAGAGGGTCTATGATCTAACACAGGTATGTTGTAATGCAAAGATAAAAGGCAAGGTGATTTCATTCTGAAGTGTAAAAATGACAATGACGTCACTAAACGGTTTAACCAAGTTGTTGGGTTTTTGATCTGTTTGTTTTGCAACTTGGGCCCCAGGCACTGAGTCCAAACGTAGAGTGGTGTGCAACTCATAAGATGTGCATGAGGCAAAGAAGACTAGTTAAATTGACAGATAAATCTTATTTCTGGAAAATTCAGTGTATTTTAACACCAGGTGAACATTTGGTTTATTTGTGGAACAGTTAAATTCGCGGTTCCTGAAACTATATACAGTTCCCCACATCACCTGGCAGTCTGGTGCTCACCACGTCACTGCTCTTTCCAGCACATTCTATCCACTTGGCAGATCACAAAACCATCGATCTGACAACAGCCTTTCACGGTTCCAAACGCCTACCGTCCACCACAGTGTCCGCGTGCTGAGAGAGTCGAATGGGACACTCACCAGTGGATCCCAGCCACCCTGGGAGCCTTGGAAGGTGGGAAGGTGGGAGACTCCAGACAGGGGCCTCCTCTGTGGACCCTGCCATAAAAGCTCCCTGACATAACCCCGCTGTGGAGACACTAGGAATGGAGGAGGGAGGCCTGACCGGAGGCCTCTGGGAGGGGGAACTGGGTCAGAGTATAGCTTCCGGGAAAGCCCCAAGGCAGTTGGCTGTGGTGTTGCAGAGGCCTGGGTGTGCTGAGCCTAGAGCAGGCCACCTTAGGGACAGAAGTGGCAGGGGAGCATGCTCTTCCTCCACACGGCCCTCCTGTGGTCAGCTTAATGACAATAGTGCTGGTCTCAATGAATTATTAAAGCATTACCCTGATCCTGGAAATTGAGGTTGTTTCCTATTTTCTATTTAGAATTCATTGCAGAGATTGTTTTCAAACGTGCATCTTTTTGTTCCAGTTGAAATGCCTCCTAGAGATAATCCTGTCCTCACCCACACCTTCCCCATTTCCTTCCTGCGGCCATTCGATATTCGAGGGGTGTTTTGAAACCCACTTAGAAAACCCTCGAATTTGTGAGCATATTGTTTCCCTGCAATCTTGTCTAAATTGTCATTGAAAACTTTTCCCTCTGACTTTCATCATTAGAAAATCCAATCTCAAGATTGCTTTTGAGGTTTTTTTTAAAATTATTATTATCTTTCAGTTAAAAAAAAAAATAGGATTCTCCCATGTTTGTTTACTTTTTAATTTGTCAACGTTGTGCATTTATTTCCCTTTTAAGTTCTCAATGGTTTCGTTCTAAACTGAGTGAGCCCGCCACACTGCACACATAGCCACTATTGTTACTGTTGTGAAACTCTACCTCCTGTGTTCCGCCCTCCCAACCCCCCGCAAGCCAGTCTGTTTTGCATAATGACCCCACTTTGGAAGAACAGCTAGGCAGTATTCAATTTACTATTAATGAGGTGCACTCCTAAGACAGTGGCTCTCAACTTGGGCTACACACTGGGATTGCCAAGAGAGCTTTAAATTCTACCAATGCTTACGTTTGGCTTCTGATTTAATTGGCCTGGGCATTGGGGTTTCCAAGCATTCCCTAGGTAGTTCTAACGTACAGCTAAGGCTGAGAATCAAGATCCTAAAATTGGTAGACTGGTTGTTGGGGTTGACCTGAAATGTGAGGTGGTGGGGGGAGGAATGAAAACAGGGCTGTAGGGCGTAGTGATAGTGTAAGTTACTGTTGGGTGTGGGGCCTGGGGGGGATTTCAGGTTTCCTGCTGGTGTCAGCATGTCTTGGGCATCTCGGTTCTAGTTCATGTCTGTGCTGGCTAGATTTATGTCAACTTGTCACAAACTATAGTCATCTGAGAAGAGGGAGCCTCAGTTGAGAAAATGCCTCCATAAAATCAGGCTGTAGAGCATTTTCTTAATTTGTGATCAGTGGGGGAGGACCCAGCCCATGGTGGGTGGTGCTTTCCCTGGGCTGGTGGTCCTGGCTTCTATAAGAAAGAAGAAAGCAGGCTGAGTAAGCCATGAACTGCAAGCCAGTAACCACACTCCTCCATGACCTCTGCATCAGCTCCTGCCTCTAGGTTCCTGCCCTGCTCAAGTTTCTGTCCTGACTTCCTTTGGTGGTAAATGTTAATATTCTGATCCCTTGAAATCCCACCCCTTGGCACCACCCTGGATCCTGACTTAAAAGCATCTTTTTAAGGAAAAACTTCGCCTCTCTCTCTCTCTCTCTCTCTCTCTCTCTCTCTCTCTCTCTCTCTCTCCCTCTCCCTCTCTCTCTCCCTCTCTCCCTTCCTCCTTTCCTCCCTTCCTCCCTCTCCTGCTTTTTCTCCCACGAGGTGTGCACCCCTTGGACCCCTCTTTCTCTTCCTCTCACTCCTTTCTATTTTTCTAGTAAACTCTTTCCGTGTAGATGCAGTGTCTGGGTTGTGAATTAGTGACTGCCCTGGCTGCACAGTGTGCATCTGCCCAGCATGCCAGCAAGTTTTCCCTCACACATGACATATCCTGGCCTGGACAGCTGGGGTTCCCCACATGTGCATAATTCATAACAGTAAACAGTGATATGGAAGTATAAGCTGAATGGACCCTTTCTTCCCCAAGGGGCTTTGGTCATGATGTTTCATCACAGCAACAGAAACTCTAACCAAGATAGTTGTCTGTATGTTTTTGTTTTTCAACATAATCCAAAACCATGCTACTTGCTTCTTTTGATTTCTCAACATTATCACGTCCAACCATATCCTTTCCCCAGACACCCACTGTGGAGCAGAATTTACCTAGTCTCACAATTTTGCCTGAATCTGTCACGAACCCCATGGCCTTTGAAATGAGAATCAGGGAGAAGGCTCTCTCTGGGGATTTAACACAGCCCTCTCTGATCCCTTTTGCTCTTTGTGATTTATATGTTGGGATGAGAAGTCAACCTATGCATCCTGAATGTCCCTGGCTCCCAGTTGCTTTGATGAAATGAAGTTGTTTTAAGTTTAATGCCAACTCTTGGCCAGTTTGCTCCCTCTGCTTATTGGTAAGGTCATGCCTGGCTTCCAGCTACATTTAGAAATCTTCGTATGTGTTCTATGTTCTTAGGAGAAAATGAACTCTTTTTTTTTTTTCCTGTTTTCACCTTCTCTCTAATATCAGCCCCTGCAACTCATTTGGGGCTGGATGTGTCTCTGTCAAGAGAACCTCTTTTGCTCGGGGAGCTACTCTGGTCCACAGAAGCAACACTTACATATGGGGACAAAGTCTCATAAGAGCTTCTACTGTGTTAGCTCTGGGCTGAGGAATGGGAAGGACTTTGAGAGAGGTTATGAGGAAATGAGACCAGGTTGGGTCCCTGGCCAACCAGAGAGATGCTGGGGTGATGGGGTAGCCCAGTGCCTATACTGCTCTCTCAAACTGTGCCCCAGGTTGGGTAAGCAAAGAAGAGTCACAGAGAACAATCAGAAGGCGAATGGGAAGGAAAAAAAAGCTGTCCTCTTCACTGTGCACCGACAAGTCTTAGTCTGCCTTAAGTTCCTTGGGGCAGGAACTCTGTCTTAGTTTCTATGTCTCTGCAATGATCAGTGCATCTCAAGCAGGTGCCCAGGAAATAATTAGGAAGAGATCCACTGGGTCATAGGACTCTTCCTGGTCCTGCTTCACTGCTTGCATGTTAGGGTTTCTTGACCCTGAATTCCTACCTGACCCTTCTCCCAGGGTTCTAAAAAGTAATTGAATTTTGCTCAAAAGCTGTGCAGGGGGAATGAAGCACAGCTCAGCCGTCTTCACAATGGACCATCATTTGCTACTTGAATCAATAAGTAATAGTGCGTTTCCTGGCCTGTAGGAGAGGGAGAATCCCAGCCATTCTCACGAAGCTGTGTGGGAAATAGGGATTAGTAGGAAATAAAATCAGAACTAGCTGAAGCACATCTAATTTATTGCACAGAATTAAGCATACAGTATTTTTTCCCTTTCATCTGTTTGTTTGTTTTTTGTTTTTTGGGACAAGGTTTCCCTGTGTAGCCCTGTCTGTCTGGAACTCACCCTGTAGACCAGGCTGGCCTCGAACTCAGAGATCTGCCTGCCTCTGCCTCTAGAGTGCTGGGATTGAAGGCATGTGGCACCACCATCACAGTCAGCTCAACTTCATTAATTTTGCCTCTTTAGGAAACAAGTACCTGGCTAGATGTTCTTATTAAGAGCAATGATAAAACTTGACAGTTTGGCGGACAGAGATGCTTTCAAGAAGATTAAACGGTATAATGAATATTGTAAAGAGCCATTCTTAGTGAAGAGAAAATATCTGAAAGGAAAATACTTTTACCATACTGCAGAGACCTTTGCTGAACTGCCAAAGCCCAGCAAACAAAGCTTGAGGCCTGACCAGCATAGAACCTCTATCGGGAGGATCCTCCCCTGCAACTGAGATTCACAGGTCTAGGTAACTACAAATGGGCGCATCACCTCCACCTCCAGAGGCATGCAAAGGAAACGGCTTTGTTTCCAAACAGAGATAGCATTAGGGACATGGCCCAGATACATGTTAGCCACAAAAATCTGCCTTCCAGTAAAAATGTCTTCTTGTTTGAATGGTTTCAATTTTTTCAGGCTTCAGGCTTAGGACGTGGCTCAGTGGAAAAGTGTCTATCATGCACAAAGCCTGGGGTTTGATCAACAGGATTGCAGGTAAAAAAAGAAAAAGAAGCCTAGACTTCCATTAGGTCTGAGGCTGGTGTGACTCCCGGTAGCCTGGCAGATGTGGCAGCAAGTTTTATCTGGATAGAAGCCTTTTCACAACAGAAGGCTCTGAATATTCAAGAGATGTGAAGCCACAAGCTAGGAAGGAAGGAGAGGAGTCTGTGTCCTGCTTCTTATGGATTCTCCTGCACATGCGCATATGGGTTTATGGAGCTACACCACGCATGCACATAGATTGCTTGATCAAGCTGTGCATGGATTATGTAGGACATAAAGCCTCTTACTTGGCTACTGAACTGCGCATATGTGGTCATATAGCTGGGGGAGTGGCCAGGAATTCCAACAATGTTCTTTTAAAACAATAGATAAAGGTATAGAGAAAATTAGTAAATTGGAAGATGGCTCAGAAGAAATTAGCCAGTATGAGGCATGTTAGTAGTGACAGCATCAGCCACAGCATTCTAATTTTTATAGGGGAGGTATAAATAATAAAATTGACTTCTGTTTATGAGAAAATCAGTGTGATACATGTACAATGTCTCCGTTTTATGTTATGGGTGTTGCTATGCTGGGCTTGCAATATTAGGTAAAATTTTTGTGTTTCTTTGAAGTTAAATTAGAATAAGATTTGATATTGGACTTAATAATTATCTTCTAAGATAGAAAATGTGGAGATTTTACTCAATATGTGAGTCTTCCTGTATAGGTTTATGAATGTTTGGCATTTGGCTCATTTTGAATTATAACTCTGAATTTGATCTCTTTGTATCTTACTAGACTGAGGTTGGGATGGTACTAATCACATGGTCTGATGGAGCAATTACTCAAAGCTGACTTGAAAAACAAATAACCAGAAAGAAAAAAGAAGGGAAAGGAAGAGAAACTTAGGGAAAGAACAGGAGAGAGGAAGGAATCATTAACCAAAAAATAAGATAATTGTAATTCTTTTGTTGACGATGTATCTAGAAGAGGTAAGGCAGAAACAACATAAATCCAGGATTATAAATGAGCAATTTTTGAGTTGCCCCTTGGGAGCTCCAGGTTCAAATCTGGCAGATAACACACATCATGAAGGGATGTGTCCTGGAATTAGAAAGGTAATGGCAACCTGGTAATGTTTTCAAAGCATCTTAAATGTGGAAAACATTATAAGGGCTAATGGTAAGAATGAATTATGTGGCATAGTAAATGAAAAAGAATACATGTACTCTACCTACAAAAGGGTCTGTTGCCAGGTGTGGTGGTGCACATCTTTGATCCCATCACTCGGGAGGCAGAGGCAAGCAGATCTCTGAGTTCGAGGCTAGCCTGGTCTACAAAGTGAGTTCTGGGACATCCAGAGATACACAGAGAAACCCTGTCTTGAAAAAACAAAGGTTCTATAAACAGCATGGAGGTATAATGCTTTATAGACGATGCCAACTAGACAAGGTGTAAGCAATCATAGGAACAAAAAAATCATTACTTTTACTACATAGACAATAGTCATCAGTGAGTGGTAAAATACCAGATGGGAGACTGGGGAAGAGGGTGCTTACACAGTGCCCACAGAGTTCTTATTAATTCAAAAGAGAGTAAGACAATGGTAAATTCTAGTGCATACTTAACTGTAGGATCAAACTTATTGTCATCAGCAACAGCCCAGTGAGCACTCTATGTTCTTGATGTCATGTAAGAGGAAGGGCACAATAGCCTGCATTCATTAACTTGAACTATATAAAATTTTGGGTTTCGATCAACAAAAACAACAATTTCATGTGAGTCGATGTAATAGTATTTCTGTTGCTTAACATGAATGTGATTACTGGAAACAACTAATGAGATCCAAAGTGAGTGTACTCCATGAAACAACTGACCTGGAGTTTCAAACAGTGTTATTAGAGAATTGAAGGGGCAGAAGACTGAGTGGGGAGAAAAGTGGCAAAGTCTACAGGGCTGTAAGAACCAACTACAAGCCGGGCAGTGGTGGTGCACATCTTCATCCCAGCACTCAGGAGGCAGAGGCAGGTAGATCTCTGAGTTCGAGGACAGCCTTCTCTACAGAATGAGTTCTAGGACAGCAAGGTCTACAAAAAGAAACCCTGTCTCAAAAAACTAAAACCAAAACAAACAAACAAACAAAAAAAACCCACAACCACAAGAACCAACTACGATTGTTCTTGGCAAGATCCTGGCAGGGCAGATCTCAAGTACAATGACATCATCGAATGTGTCCTATGTTAGATAATGAATCTCGTTTATGAACTTTTACCAGCATGATAATTACACTGTGGTTATCAAAGAATAGGTCTTTATTTTAAGGAACTTAAGTAGAGTGAAAGGTGATAACATCTGTAGCCACCTTTCTACAGGTTCAAAAGTTTGGCAAAGAATGAGGACATGTGTGTCACAGGCAGGAGGCAGAGCTGTGGCAGAATATCACCCAATAGTCTATCTAGGTGGGAGGTGGATGGGCGTTCTTTTCATTCCTCTTGAAACCTGTCAGCAGATTTGAATAATTTCAAAATCAACAGAAGGAGGAAGAATGAATTGTCCTTATTTTCACTCAGGGTCTTTATGCTGGGCTGTCGGGTGCTTTCCTGAATGGAATCTTTTGACTCCATTACCAGCTGTGTAATTACTGGGGTGATTTAAAAAAACAAAACAAAACAGATGAAATAGAGATTCTGTCCTCTACTAAAGGGGAAAGAACGAGCTCCACTCTAGAGCAAATGAAGCACCCAACGACGTGCCCAGCATTGGTGCGCTGGTGAATAGGACCCTGCTTTGCATGGCGCAGCTGTCCACTGGCACCTGAGAGCCATCTTCATCTTTGCATTAGGATAAAGCTCCCCCAGGACGGGGTGGGGGGGGATGTTTGTAAAATATCGAGTTTTACTAGGATCCTAGAGAGCCTGGGGAATTAAGATTCTGTATAACGACTGCACAACCGGAAATGAAAGTCCTTCCTGAAAATGGAGATGAGTTCAGTCTTCCATATCTCAAGTACCAAGTTGGGTTTGCTTGGTGAGCTGGGGTAGAGGGCAGGCAAAGGTGCTGGAGTCTCTGTGTCTCTCTCTGTGTGTCTCTGTCTCTGTGTCTCTGCCCCTCCCTCCCCCACCTCTCCCTTCACCTCCCTATCTCCCTCCCTCTCTCTCCCTCCTTCTCCCTCTTTCTCTCCCCCACCTTCTCCCCTCAGAACCTTGTCTCTCTCTGAGCATGGTGCTATTGCGGCTCTTGCCACTTCTCAGGCCAGGCTTCCTGCCAAGATTGTCTTTGTTTCCCCCTGGCCCTCAGTCAAGTTCTGAGCTCTTTGTGAGAGCCCCTTCCTGTCTGTCCTGTCATCCCTCACTCTCTTCCTTCTGTCCAGTCAGCCTTCCCTTTGTCCATTGGCTTTCCTGTGTGCTCTTCCAGCCAGCCAGTCTGTCCAATCCCCCCAGTTCGCTCTCCTTTCCTTGGGAGGTAGAAACAGACCAAAGTGAAAGTCACCTTGACCACACACAGATAAACAGGACAGACGGAAGACTTGTCAGTGTGAGGGGAGGGCTATCTAGAGTTTTGAATTCTCAGATGGTTAACAGTCCATTTTTAAACAGAAGCAAATTAGCCTTTACTACAGGCTGTGATCTGTAGCAAACAGATCTGGGTTTTCAACCCAGCCTCATCGTTCCCAGTGTAGATGCGGAAGAGGGTTAGGGTAGATCTGGAGGTGCCCTGGGCTCATGCATGGAAGGCTTGGTGCTCAGTGCAGCAGTGCACACAGGGCTTTTGCAAAGTGAGTGGATCCTGAAGGCTGTGACCTCATCAGTAGATCAGTTCATTCATGAACTCATAATTTAATGGGATATTGAGTTCTTAATTGAGTGGGAAATGTGTCACTTAGGAAGTGAGGCCTACTCGAAGGGAATTGTACTTAAGAACGCGCCTTGGAGGACCAAATCTTGTTCCTTGGCTCCTTCTGTCACTTTCTCTCTGGCCCCTGTCCTCTGTGAGGTGAGCTACTTTGCTCTGTTGCACCCTGCCCACCGTGTTGTTCTGCTACATCACAGGCCAAAGACAAGGAAGCCAGGTGACCATGGAATGAAGCCTGGAGCCAAAGAAACCTATCCTCCTCAAGGTTGGTGTTCTTGGGTATTTTGTAACAATGACAGAAAGCTGACTAACCAGAAAGTTACTCCATTTATATGTATTTCTGTTTTGTTTTTTTTTTCATTTGAGAATGGAAAATGTCAATGGTTCCTTCCTCAAGGTGTTAACAAATGAAATGAACTTTAAAAAATGCAGAAGAGCTCTCTTGTTGTCAAACAGTTTCCTCCAACATTGAAACATTCCATGGTGGAGGGGAACTCTTTAAACAGGAAGGTAAATAACTCAAGAAGCTTCAGGAAGGCCCTGAAACTGACAGGATTCTTCAGGCCCCTCCTTGCCAGGGTAAGAAGAATCATTCTGCAAAGAGGACTCTCACATAAGCAAAGTTACAGAGAAGATTTTGAGACCAGATGGAAGAGTTCTGGACCAACTGAGGCTTCTGAAAAGGACACTCTCCCACCTGTTTAGCAGCCTGCAGGCTGTGCAGTGTGCTACAGGTTCCCAACTTTGTGAGCTGTCACCCATGCTGGGGTGGGCTTATAACTGTCTTTGAGTTGCTTCTGCTCCTTACTAAAAGTAAGTAACCCCTCACCCATATTCCTTTAAGTAAGACCAATAAAACTCATTGGTTCACCAAGTTGGACCCTGGTGGAATCTGTCCTTTGGTCTGTGGTAGACTCCCTCTCTGGAGTGAGTAGATATGTGTAGGGGCCTTCTTAGTAAAAGTATTGTTACACAGCAACCCTCACCTCCACCACACCATATATACATGTGGGCAGTGCAGGAGGCCCCGTTTTTGTCTGGGGCCCCTTTAACTCTTCACTGACTTGCCAGGCCAGACACAAAGTGATCAGACCTTTCCTAACTAGTTCTGTAGTTCAGGGTTTTGCAGTCAGTTTTTAAGCATCTCTGTTTCTGCAAGACTCCCCTTTTATTTCCCTCTACACCCTTCTCTTTCTCTTTTTCCTTGTTACATTTTATGTACTGCTTAACTATTCTTGTTGCTATAATCAAGTACTTGACAGGATGCAACTTAGGGAGAAAGGGTTTATTTTGACTACACACACACACACACACACACACACACACACACACACACTCATATCCAATCACACATACTCTCTCACACACACACTCACACATGTATCTAAATTTGAAAGTTAAAGTTCAGTAGTTAAGGAGAGATTAAAGGTAGACCCACCGTACAGGCAGGGTTAGGGAGAAATTCACAAACGCATACCATGGTCGGGTATAATTGCTGGTTGATGCTACAACTTTACTGAGCTTCCTAGCAGCCAAAGAAAAGATGGAAACAAATAATTAAGAGTAGTGAGGCCCCTGAGATTAAGGACATACATAAAAACTAATTCTTTTCCTGAACATTTTTGTGGATTTTCTTAAGGAGAACCAAGTAGCAAGGAATGTCTAGCATAATAATGCATATACTTTCATAACAGCCATGACAGTCAGCTTCCAGGAGCTGTTCTTAGGATGTCCTTCATATAGGCTGGTGATATGCAGCTGATGTGAAGTCTTGGTAAAGTGTCTTCATGTGAAGCTAAAATAACATTATACACACACACACACACACACACACACACACACACACACACACACACACACACATATATATATATATATATATATATATATATATATATATATATATATATACAGTCCTCCAAGGTCCTGCATTCTGCATAGAGTTTAGAGCTCTGAACACACAGGAAGAGACAGACTCATGTCCTCCAGGCGGTGTGATACTCTACAGATCTCATCTCTGACAGTCTCTTTGGAGAATAAAGTACAGTCCCTGAGAGTTGTCACTCTCTGCCACAGGTGAAGGGTACAGCTGGAAGGTGGTGGCACACGCCTTTAATCCCAACACTTGGGAGGCAAAGGCAGGCAGATCTCTGTGAGTTCAAGGCCAGCCTGGTCTACAGAGTGAGTTCCAGGATAAGCTCCAAAAGTGTACAGAGAGAAACCCTGTCTCGAAAAACCAAAAAAAAAAAAGAAAAGAAAGAAAGAAAGAAAGAAAAGAAAAAGAAAGAAGGTAGGATACAAGGAGGACTAAATTCCTTTTAACTAAAATTATCCTTTGAGTAAACACACTTGGTTGAACAAAGCTACCCAGTCTCGGCAGGTGGGGCGTTGCAGGGAAATTTGTTCATATCATTGCTCCAAGACAGCCCATGGAATAAACCTTGCTTCAGAGGGTGGAGCCTGCATTCAGCAGGCTGGAATAAACCATAGAGTTTTCTGGCCAACTCAGATGAAGATAGAGAGACACAGAGAGGAAGAAGGAGGGGCTTGGAAGGATTCTCAGACCTTTTCAATCTGTGAAGGTGGAGAGGGGGGCTACTGATATTTTCTCCATTGCTCTGTGGATCTATCAGGTTTATACCCTAATATCTGACTCGTGAGCTTTATTTGTTAATAAAACTAAGAAACTGCTATAGTGGGGGCTGAGAGACTATCTACAACAACAGGCAAAATAATTGACAACTCTGATACTAGATAATTCTTTGACGTTTATTATTGATTTTAAAAATTGGCTTCCCTCTTGGGGGCAATAAAAAGAGCACCAACACTTGCCTCAGAAAGAAAGCACACCAAAATGTTGGCGGAAGGAAGCTGGGAGAGGTGGGACTTGGAACGATGTTTCTTTCTTGTGTTTACAGTGTTCTTTGTGGTGAACAGATGTCACTTCGGTGGGAAGAAAAAAGGAAAACAATGAAAGTGATTTTAGGAGACAAAAACTACAGAGAGCTCCTTCCACAGAGTAAGAATGGGTGACCACGCCTGGTTGGCTGCATTTGAGACCATTTAAAGGAACTTCACATTTAAGGGTGCTTTGGCTCCATCCCCAGCTAAATAACGTAGACTGTCAGACATTCTGAGACAAGGGTGCTGGTATTGGCACTTAAAATAATCTCCCATGTGGTTATGATGTGCAGCTGGCTGGAAACTACTCAACAGTATCACAGAACACAGCTGGGACCATTTGACCATGGACAGTGTTCTTCTAAGCAAGCACTCCTTTTAGTGGCCTATGTATCTCTTTGTGGTCTGGTCTTTGCTTCATTGTTCAACATGGCTTCATTCAGTAACTTTCAGAAGAGTGCCCAAATATGGTATGTTGAAGACTGAAAGCAAAGTAGTACTGAATGAATCTCTATGTCCTTGTTTTCTGACTGGGGTCACATTGGGGGAAAGGGCATCCATGTTTATGCCACAGTTTTATGCTTTTTTGTTTTGCTTTTCTTATGATGTGGTATGGACAACTGTGTTGACATGGATTGGGTTGGACATTTCAATGGACACACTGCTTGTAGCTAAGAATGGTAAAGTTAATGGCTTATCTTCCTCAGTGGTCGGGTTTTTATTGTTTGTGCTCATTGGACATGAAGACCATGCTGTATCTGATAGATGGGCTTTTACAGAACAATGTATGCTCTGAGAACAATCTTTTTAATGCTATGTTTCTATGATTTAGGAAAGTGCCTGGTGCAGAGTAGATACCTAATAAAAATGCTCATGTATAGTCAAGGGATGACTAATAATAAAAGTAATATGAATGTAGACTGGAGTAGTCTTTATGCCTATCTAATGGTCTGAGGAGAACTATGAAGTTTACTTCTGGCTCTCCTAACTTTTCATTTGTCCAAATGCAGAGCAGGCACAGAATGAGGGAGAGCAAAGGCCACCTGGCCAGGGTTAAGCCTCTATCACTGTTTGTCCAGGTAAAGAGACTGTCAGAGTACTAAGTTGGTTCTAAGTGTGTCCTGCCCCAACTGTGTTCCATTTTAGAAATCCTCTGTGACACAACAGAGAACTCTGTTGTGAGATATTTCAATACTCTGTGTAAAGATATGTTTCGTTTAATAAAAAGCTGAGTGGTCAATAGCTAGGAAGGATTTTAAGGGCAGAGAGAAAGCTGGGAAGAAGGTGACATCACCAGCCAGGTGCAGAAGAAGCAAGACACGTGGGAGGGGAGGTAACAGCCACAAGCCACATGGCAGCACACAGATGAATAGAGATGGGTTAATTTAAGTTATAAGAGCTAGCTAGAAACAAGCCTAAGCTATCAGCCAAGCTTTAATAATTAATGATAATTCTCTGTGTTGTAATTTGGGAGCTGATGGGTGGGACAGAAAAGTCCGACTACAAAACTCATTTGTTTTTCCACCAGTGTATGGGTTCCATATGAAGATCATGCTCCATCGTGAGAACACAGGGTCTGGACAATATATGCTCCATTTGCTATGGCATTTTCCCCACATGGCTGGGATTTTTTCCCAAGAAACAAAAGATCCAGACATGGTGGTGCATACCTGTAATCTGAGCCTTACAATAGCATTTCACGTAAAAACTTACATTTTTATGTAAAAGTTTGCTGAATTCAGGATAACCTGAGTGTAGCAGCCTAGGGTACTAGTGATCATGCTTACGTGATATTTTAATGATCTGTTTTTATTTTTATTACATTTAGAATTATGTGTAATTGTGTGTATCTGTGTTTTTGTGTCCAAGTCTGTGCATGTGAGTGCAGGTTCCTGAGGATTCCAGAAGAGGGCGTTGGATCCCTTGGAGCTTAAATTACAGGTGATTGTGAGATGCCTGATGTGGGTGCTGGAAACCAAGCTCAGGTTGTTCCCAAGAGCAATGAGTGCTCTTCATTGCTGGGCATCTCTCCAGCCCCACCCACCTGGGACTCTAGAAGCAACTCAGCCTTCCTGGGACGGTGGCCCGAGATAGCAGGAAGAGGACAATCTGGGTTCAGAGTCTGTTTGAACAAAGACTGAGCTGGGAACCTTTGACTCTCATTGGGATTGGTTTCTTTACCTGTGGAATCTGATGCCAGTGCTGTGTAGACAGAAATGTTGAAAGGATTGGCATTTTTGAAATGCTGAATGCTGTTTCCTTTAGCCATAGCAACAACTGTTGTTTGTGACTTTTTGCTGAACTTTAAAGAATGTTGATATGATAATCACAGGAAAGACCCTCTGCCCCTGGGAACTGTGTGTTGCTGCACACTCCTGAAGTTTCACTCTGATTTTATATCTACAAAGGCCACCAAGGAACCTGTGGAGACTCATAAAACTTTACCCACACTTTTGTTAGTCACAATGGAGGTGAGAAATAGAAATACAGGAGTGAAGAATGTAGTCTGTGAAAGTCAATCTTGAGTTTTTCATGCTGTAGGTCCTGCGGACTTATAAACAATGTGTGTGTGCATGTACATGTGTGTGTATATTTGTGTGTGAAGAGAGAGAGATTGTGTTCTCGGTGTGTGTGTGCGTGTGTGTGTGTGTGTGTGTGTGTGTGTGTGTGTGTGTGTGATCTCAGAAGCTTGTTCCTAGGTGTACCATAGAACAATGTGACTAGATTGTCAAAGGAATAAAAACATTAATGGAGCTGTCTTCTGGGTTCCCCTCCAAACGACTGTCTGTGTACTCAAGGGAAAGAATTCCAGCTTATTCACAAGTTGTGTTATCTTTCCACAAGACATTCATTGTTTTGAAAATAGGAGAAAACCTCAACAGCTCTGAAGCATATAATTATGCTTTCTGGTTACCCGAAAGGAATGTTCCCTAGTGCTGTGAAGATACATTTGAGAATGATTTGGGGGGAGGGAGAGAGCTCTGGGGGGAGAGCTGGAGGCTGGGAGCAGAGCAGCTGACTCCCCCCCATTCCTCCCACTTTGTCACGTTCTGTCTTTTCTGTCAAAGGGTTCTCACAGATTGGTGGCTTTCCCATAAATCAGCAGCCTAGGTAGAGCCTTGGTTGTGCATTCCCAGGCTTCCCCTCTAGCCCCCTCCCCAGCTATCAGTGTATTAAGTGATTTCAGAGTATTACAGCAAATTCCACTACCGCTGAATCATATACAGACACAAGGCCAAACGATGACATCAGGGACATATGTGTTAGTTTGAAGGCAAAACTTGGCTTTGGGGATGAGAACAAGCTCTCCAGTGGGGAAGCCGGGAATACAAAGGCTAGAAAAGAACTCCAAGATAACTCCTCTGTGCTTTATCTCCATTCAAGAAGTTACCAGAAAAGAACCCCCCTGAGATGTTTGTGCAATTGTTAAGGAAGCTAGGGTGTGTGTGTTGCACAAACAAGACAGACAGTGTGTGAGGGTTGAACTCTGCTGGCTGTAACTCTTGGCAAAGATGATTTTACAAGCCTGGAATTTTCCAAGCAAGCTTGATTTTCATTCAGAATGATATCTATGAGATATTAATTCATTAATCACACATGCCTGTCCCCATATCCACCCTTGCCAAAGAAGATGCATTTGTGATACATGTTTATCTAAGCACATTGCAACATCGGGATGTGGTCATTTCTCCTTGGGTTCTTCTGAAGCTATGGGACAAAGTCAAAGCACTTCATAATTTGACATCGTGTTTGAGCTTTATGCAGATCTTCCTGTCTCCATAGTAACAAAATCACTTAGCAATATAAGGAGCATGTGGAACAATATAGGAAACAAGAGGGAATCTGGATGGAACAAAAGATAGGGGTTAATGTCAAAATTTCCTGGGCTCTATACATGTTTTATTACTATTTTATTTATCTCAAAAGATTAAGCCAAACCTCCTTGATGCCACTAGGTATAAAATGTGTTTGTTTTTTCATATCCTCACAGGACCAAACTTCTGTCCTGCAGATGCCTAAGCATGGACATGAGTATGTGTGTCCATGCTTACATGTGTGAACACACATGCTGAAGATCTGTGGTCTCTTGACTGAAGTCTGTTTCCTCATCTAGAGCATCAGGTTTATTTATAAGCATCCTTATTTTCTCAGATGCACACCCACTAGGACAAGCTGAATTCTCATCTGTAGATAGTAATGGTGTACCCAATAACACACTCACTCTCCCAACCACTCCCTTGTTAAAAGTCTAGACGTTGAGCATCCCTCATGACAGACCGTGGGCACACCAGGCACAGAGGCACAGAGGACGGTACAGTCAGTGTTCTGTGGATTGTTGATTGTTAATGATGAGCTCAGTGCGAAGCCTTCCTCATCTTTTGTGACCAGAATCTCCCCCTTTCTGCATTCCTAGTCCTTGGGGTGCTTGACTGACAGCTCTGTCCCTTGTAAATATTGAAAGTGTTCAGTCCTTCACCTGTTAACTTCCACGGATGAGAAAATATGTGCTCCAAATCTTGTTTCTCCACTAACTGGACAAATGGACGAGGCAGGTACAAGTGCAACACGATACCAGCACTCCTTCAAGGGCATGCCCTTGATGACCTAACTTCCTTCTGCTGGGCCACAGCTCCTAAAAGCCCCACTACTTACCACACACTGGGGACCATGACTGAAACCCATGGGCCCTGGGGGAACACTTACTAAGCTATGGAAATCAGCTAGGGGTCCTGATGAGATGGCTCAGAGCATGAAGGTGATGGCCATCAAGCCTGAACACCTGAGTTCAGTCTCTGGTGCTGCAAGCCGCAAAAATATACAAAGCAGGATTTCAGCTGATTATGACAAAGCTAATACCTGGAAGAAGCCAAGGGCCTTCCAGAGGTCAAGCTCAGGCTCAAGGAGTCTTGGTGATATTTGGCTTTTGATTGTCAGCCGTTTCCTGCTATGAGTTTCTTGTGTGCTATTGTAGCTTTTCCATCATTTATTGGGCACCATTTCCCCTCTACTAAAAGAATATTTAGATAACCTTCTGTGCTGACAGCTATGCACAGCCAGAACCCCAGTTCAAGCCTCATTGTAATTATCGTCATTGGCAGCATCCAGCCAGGTCCATCCCCAGACTGATGAAAGTATCTTATCAGAGATACCTCTGTACTCTCTAAGGACAGACTTAAGTGTCCAGACTACCTGTTTGAGAAGGTCTGGCGAATGTGCCAATTAAGTTTAACTTCTTCTTTTCCCAAATCTTGCCTCTAGTTCCAGATCTCCCTTTAACTATCACCAGAGGCATCTAGCTGTGCATGGGTTGCCTAGCGACTGAACACACTTTCCCCCACCCTGAAGAAAAATGGCAGTTAGCTTGGACAGATAGGAGCCACAGGAGAAAAGAAGGCAGTTTTATTTTCTCCCATTGACTTAGCAACTTATAGATTCTTAACATTTTCTATCAATCACATTTAAGACTATAGTGGAGCATATAAGATCCCTCTTCTTAGATATTACCCAAATTTAGCCTTTAGTTAATTCATTTCCCCATTAGTCACTTCCCTTTTGGGTTTCGAATGATAATTAACAATTACTGCCCCTCTATGTGATTCTTATCACCCCTCCATTTTACCCTGGAGGCCTGACAATCACTGCCTGAGGAAACTCTTAACCTGCTTTTATGACCCTGTAGAATTCAAGCCTGGTGACCTTGCTCGACCAGGGGCTTGCTATTGCTTGGGTTTATAACTGGATTCCTGGGAGACCTGGGGAAATGTGGAGAATTTAGAGATGGAGAACGGTGAGGGATAAGGAGGATTTTGACCAGAGAGTACGTGTGCACGAGATGGGCGATGAGGAAGAGCCAGATGGGGTAGAACAAGATGAGGAAGAACAGATGAGAGAGAAGGAGATGGGAGAGGAGCTGATACGGGAAAGATCTAGATGGATGAGAACCTAGAAGGGGCAGAACAAGATGAAGGAATTAAGGTAGAACCTAGAGGGGACAGCAGATAAATGTAAAGAGAAACTGGGCAAGAAAGGAGTTAAAAATGAGAGCAGAGTATAAGCTTGTAGAGAGAGAACTATCACAGAATAACAAAGTGTATGGACTAAGGAGTTTCATGTACATAGATTCATTTCTTTTCTTCAAAGATTAATTGTCAGCTGGTTGTAGATTCTTCCTGGACCCTGGGAGGGGACGGTCGAGGGGCTGGACCCCCGTAGTCCCTGATACTCTGGAAGGGATAACTGCAAGTTGTCCAAGCTTTGATTTCCACTTGCGTCTGTAGCATGCACACACTTGTATGCACACACAGGAGAAATAAATAAGTCTAAGAAAATGGAGCAGCATCTATCTTCTGACACTCGAGTAAGCAGACACTGACTTTTCTGGGTAATGTCTTCTCTTGGACCATGCTAGAAACTGGAACCAAACGGTGGCCCTTTGCTTCGACTCTTCTTGGTGTTAGGAGTTGGGAATGTTAGTTCAAACACCTCCCTAAAGACTGGCGCCCAGAGAACTCTGGCACCTTCCCTAAGTTCTAATCCAACCACTTGATTGGTTTTTATTGGTATTTAGACTGTGCCATGCAGAGCATCCTGGCCACGACCTCATTGGGCAGCAGAGCTTGTCTTGAACTGCGGCTCTTCCTGTCTCTACCTCCCAAGGGCTGAGATTTATAGACTTACACTACTATGCCTGGCATAACTTGACAGGTTCTGAGGGCTTTCCAAGTGAAGGATGTTCCAGGTTGTGATAACAAACCTTTGCTGCAGTTGTGTCCAAGAACGCACAGCAGGTATGGAGACAGGCTCTGGGAAGAGGTTTTAGGAATGATAAATATCTGGCACCTTGCTTTGTGAGATGGGTTTTTATCCCATGACAGCATAATACCACTAATAAATGTGACCTAAATGCATGGCCAAGGATACCGTGCTGACAAGGGAGTATCCTGCCTTCATCCAGCCTCCTCTGTGCATGTCCTCAAACCAGCCCTTGTGATTCTGGTAGCTGAATGCATCCATTTACAGACTGACCTTCTGTAGCAGAAACTCAGGTCGTGTCTCTTTTGGGACTGTATTAGATGTTCAACAGATGTGTATGCTGTGGATATCACTCTGTATAAATAAAGTGCTGATTGGCCAGTAGCCAGGCAGGAAGGATAGGGTAGGCGGGACAAGGAAGAGGAGGAGGCTGGGAACAGGAAGGCTGGAGGGGACACTGTCAGCTGCTGCCATGAGAAGCAACATGTAAAGACACCAGTAAGCCACAAGCCACATGGCAAAGTATAGATTAATAGAAATGGGCTAAATATAAGAGTAAGAGCTAGACAATGTTAGGCCTGAGCTAATGGCCAAACAGTTTAAATAATATGAATGTCTGTGTGTTTATTTTATAAGTGGGTTGTTGGACTAATAGGGCTTGGTGGGGGCTGGAGAAAAGCTCTCCAACTACATGTTTATTTATTTATTTACTTAGTTTTTAGTTTTTCAAGACAGGGTTTCTCTGTGTAGCTATGGCTGTCCAGGAAATAGCTCAGAAGTTCAGGCTGGCGTCGAATTCACAAAGATCTACCTGCCTTTGCCTCACGAGTGCTGGGCTTAAAGGCATGCGCCACCACCACCACTTGGCCAGATAGTTGTTTATTGAATAAGACAGTTGCTATGACCAACACTCCAGGTTGAGATGGATGAGTATAAAACTGATTATCAGGTCTGGGCTTATGTTTTACATATAAATTCACAATGTTGCCCTGGAAATATATCCATTTTGCTTGTCTTGATGATATATAAAAAGGTAAATATTCACTAATTTAATAGCATTTGATTAATACACTAAGTACGGGTTAACTTTCCAAGGCAAGGTTACGTGTGAGAGGGACCACAGTGTTCTAAAGTGGCAGGTTTTATATTCATGGCAGAACTGTCCCATGTAAGAGGTCCCAGTGCTATGCAGTGTTTTTTCTGCTTGCACAGAGGGGCCGTTTCTTTTTCTGTTGAGAGTGAGTGAGCCCCCATCTGGAATGCTGGACCAGGTTTCAGACCAGAGAAAGGTAACAACAGTAACAAAACTGAAAATTTCATTTAATATCTGGCTTTAGCTTTTCCTCACTGTAACAAAATGTTTGAGACAGAGACTATAAAGAGAAGAGAGATTTATTCCGGCTCAGAGATTTTCATCTATGGTCATATGGCCAGTTGCTTTGGAGCTGGGCCAAGAAGGGACGTCACTGTGGGCAGTGGGACAAAGCCACTCACCCATGCACCTAGGAATCGAAGAGTGAGTCAAGGGCTGGAGTCTCACTGTCCTCTTTAAGGACACACAACCCCACCTCCCCAAACCCTGGTGACCCAATTCCTTCCACCAGGCTCCACCTCCTAAAGGTTCCTGTGCTCACCAATAGCACCATAGGCTGGGGACCAAGCCTTTAACATGCCCTTTAATGATATTTAAGACCAATCCATAACAGTAGTTGACAAGTATGTCCTCACCCCCCCCCCACCCACCCCCATGCCACTGCCCTTGACACAGGGTCTCAATGTAAACTTGAAGCCAGGAAGGCTGATTATCTGAGGATATGCCATCACTTGGCCTCAGAGTGCCAGGTGTCGGCAACTGGTGCTCTGTACTAGAACAAAGGAGGGACGGTGAGGCCGTATAGGGTCCAGTAGCAGATCTGGTATAAGAAACTGAATAGATTGAACAGGAAAGCTATGTACACTTGATAGACCTGCCCTGTATTGCCTACCTCTGCCAACACCCTGTCTACCACTCCCTGACTTACACTTGAACGTACCGAACTATGTGTACTTTCCTGCATATAATGTGTCCTTCTTTGCTTACTTTTGATCTTGCTATTCTTTTTTCCTAGCATCTTCCTTCAGAGTTTCGTGTCCACTTAGATGTGTGAATCCCTAGTTAGGGTCAGTTAAGGCATTACCTTCTTTAAGGAAAGGAAAACCATCTTTTCTTTCCTGTGTTTGGTGCTGTTATTCCTCAGTGCTGTTGGGTAAGGCTGTACGGTTGTGTCTTATTTTGTCTGTTTTCCTTTGATTTTTGATGGTACTTGACATTGAACTAGGGTCTCATGAGTGCTAGGCAAGGGCTTTACCACTCAGTCCCAGCTCCAGCCCTTGTACTGTTTTTTTTTTATTGTATAAAATCATCTCGACAGGAGGATGAATATTGACCAAGCTCTACTTGCTGAGCATCCAGTGCTGAAATTCTTGGTATCTTAGCTCCTCAGATGTTCTCCAATATGAGAGAGTGTTCAAATTTCCCCCCTTCCATCTTCTCCCTCTGCTAGGTTACAACAACCTTGATAGCTGTAGAATAAAAATGAGACCATAGAGAAGGTGTAGAGACCCACAGAGGTTTCCTAGTGAGAGCTTACTCAGGGTCCGAGAATCTGAGCTTGCTTTACCCATAGGGCTGCATAAGGGGATGATTTGACCACAAGCTGGTTACCAGATGTTTGGAAGGGCCTACACTTGGCTGTGCCGTATGCTTTGATCTAGCAAGAGGAAGGTCTTTTTGCCTCACTCCTTGGCATTGTTATAAAAAGCCCTTTTGCAGTGGCAAAAGGGACTGATGGGTTTTGATCCAGGTCCTCGCGAAGTTATCCTGTGTTTCTCTCTTTCACCGATTCACTATCTTTCTATCTAAAAGTTTCTTATCCCTCTCTCCTCCTCCTAGGAACCCTTTTAAAAGGTGGGAGCTGGCCTCCCACAAGAAGGCACTGAGCAGGAGTCACCAGCTTCAAGTAAGACATGCTCCCGCAGTGGGATGAGGACAAGGCATTTGGTAGTCAGGAGTTCAGACTCGCTCTCACACTGACTCAGCCTGTGGCCTGTGGCTGACTCTTCAACCTTAATGCAGGTGTAATGACCCTCGCTGCTTTGTGAGGGGCTATTAAAGTTGGCAACTGCGTGCCAATGCAGGGATGAAAGGGGTTAAAAACTAATTGGTGAGGCCTGGGAACTTGTGTCGCCTGTCATCTATGTTGGGCTGAGAAGTGAAGCAGATAATTCTTGGCCTCAATGCCACCTTCTTAGAAAACATGAGAGCCAAGAGGAAGAAGAAGCAACGTGTCCCCAGAGTGCAGAGGAAGACCTATCTATGTTGGCTGTTTGCCCTGTGACGTTCAGGACTGGTTCTGTTGTCAGTTGTGGCCGTCAGCCCTCTGCTGTTTTAGCTGAAGGAGGTGCTTTGCATTGTTTCATTTTGGGAAGTACGGAAGTAGAAAAACTTCATCTTAGAAGCTAGGCTCTGAGGAGAAAAGTGCTCACAAGAAAACCTGTGTTGGAACACTTGCTTCTGCATTCATTAATTTTGCGTTGCTGTGACCGGACAGCTGACAGATAGCAGCTTAGGGAGGGAAGGTTCGTGTGGCTCACAGTCTGGTGAGTGACAGTCCATGTTGGCGAGGGAGGGATCCTGAGCTAACTCAGTTGGTAGCAGTAGGCGTATGTGACACAGAGGCCTCCTGTAATTCAGACCAGGAAGAGAGACCACCGAAGTTATAGCTGAAGGCTGGCCCCTCCTTCCTTCTTCCCCCAGCCAGCTCCCATCTCCTGCAGACTCCACAGCCTCCAAAGCAGGGCCACAAGGTGGGAACCAACCACTGAAAACATGGACCTGGCTGAGACATTTCATATTGAAACCATAACAACCCCCAACTAGAGTCCCCTGGACCAATCACAGGCTGGTGCTTCCTCGGGAGAAAGGTGATTTTCACATGTCATCCATTCTAAGTTTTCCTTTGGAGACTTCATGTCTTTTTACTATCTCCCCATACTGATGGGAAACAATGCCTCCTGGGTGAATGAAGCATGGCAGAGGGACACACCTACTCCGCTCTCATGGCCTTTCTTCTTACTCTGGTCCTTAAAGGCCTGCTGCCAGGGCTTCTCCCTTGTCCCTGACCCAAATCCATGACCCTGGATCATCTTCAAAGCATTGCCATATGCGTTGGGCTGTGACAGTGTCACTGGGATGGAGCTGAGTCTCCAGATTGTCACTATTGCTGTGACAAAGCTGTGACTTCAGAGCGTCACTGTCCTCTCTTACGTGTGCCAGCTGAAATCCCCAAGTGAATTCTGAATTAGTCAAAATGATGTCATGGGCGAGGCTAATGACCTGGTTATAAAAATCACAGTCTCTTGGGGAAACTGAATTACTTCACAGGTCCCAGGGGATAGCTGTGAGTATCACCTTCTGCCTAGTGGGGACTTGGACAGCGTCGGGTGTGGTGCAATGGGTTTGGTGTGTAAAAGAAAATTTAATAACTAAGGGAAATACTGATGCTGAGGAATCTCAACAAGTTGAGTCTTCCTGCTTTGTCAACTCAGGCAACACCTGGGCTTCATGAGTGATATTGACTTACTGAACATTTCCTGGATTCTGTTGAAGCACTCGCTGGGAGCTGATACAGCTATAGAATACACAGCAATCCTTGTCCTTGTGCCAATCATTTGTGGGAGAGATGTCCAAAGCAGGAGAAAACAGGATCACTGACTGAATGATGAATGCTCTTTCTGGCCACCCTGCATCCATATGAGATTGGGATCTTGGTCCAGTTCATACCCCAATAAGTCTTTCTCCATGTCTGGGTGAGCCAGTGGGGCTCACATAAGGAGCAGTTGTGGTTGGCTTTAACTTGGATGCAAGAGTGACATTTACAATTCTTAGCACCCAGTACAGCACAGGTGCTGGCCAGTCAGATGGACATTTGTGGCTCTGGTGTCACCATCAATCCATTTGGGGATCTCAGGAGAAAGCCTGGAGTAGCTGGAGGTGCACCCAGAGGAGGTGCCTGCAACATTGACTATGAGAGGATGCAGAAGTAGCCATGGAATGACTAGATTGGACAAAACACATTCAAGTATCAATGCTGGCTCCAAAAGATTCTAGAAAAATGACATGCTCTTGTGAGGTATCAGTTGGTGCTAACTGTTCAAAAGTCCCAGGGTTAAACTTATGTATTTATGTATTTTTTTAGTTTTTAGATTTATTTATTTTATATGAGTGTTATTTTATATGAGTATATGAGTGTTTTGCCTGAATGTATGTATGTGCACTACATGCTATGGTCCACAGAGGCCAGAAAAGAGTGTCAGATCCCCTTGAACTGGAGTGATAGATGGTTGTGAACCTTTCTGTGGGTGCTGGGAATTGAACCTGGGTCCTCTGCAAGAACAAGTGCCCTTAACTACTGAGCCGTCTCTCTGGGGCCCCTACTGTTGACTTCAAAGTTGGAATCTGGATTAGCACTCACAGCCACTGAGTCCTCAAAACCTTATGAGATGATGTGGAAATAAAGTGACCTTAAAGATGGTCATATGGGGCACCAGCTGGAACACCAGCTGTCAAGGCACTAGCCTTTACTGGGAAGACTGTGGCAACCCTGCTGTGAGCTTTGATGTGGTGACCTTTTCCTTTGGATCTGCTTTTGCCCAGCCGTGACCTGCTTTCCCCAAGAATGGCTAAGACTTGGAGACACTCCTCTTTGACAGGGAGAGAGGACACACTGTTTGGAGGGAGTGGCAGTGACCCAGCAATCCTGGTTGTGGTTGCTGGAGAGCTGGCTGGCACATTACTGGTCCTGCAGGTTCCTAACTTGTCATCGTGGCTGGCAACATCTTCTGGCTTTTATTGAAGACTTAATTGAAGAGTGTCTGATGCCCGCATGTCTTTGCTGCCTGCCAACCTTGGAGATGGAGGAAGAAAGAAACTGAGCCAAGCAACAGTGTGTCCTGTGCACGCTTTCCACTCTCAGGTGGAACCCGGCAGGTGTGCAAGATATCTTCTCTATGGTGTGCACGATAATGCGAGGATGGCTAGGCGGGTTAGAGGCTGCCTGGAGCGTCACCCACCTGTTTAAAAGGCCGAGGTGTCAATCATTTATAGTCCTTAATGAGGGCACTGCTCCATGCATGGGCTCTGGTGGTTGTTCACTTGGGTATCATGTGATCAGTGATGGCCAGAAGGCTCCAGGTGAGTTCATTCACAGTCTGGGCCAGAGTACTGTGACATGACACACAAAGAGAACTGGACCAGTTTGGTTTTGCCTCTTGGGATTATGATCCAGGAACTGTTGAGAGTCTGGGAGAGGGACGAGTGGGTGCAGTGACTTGACAGTCATTGGGTGGAGTCTGAGAGGGGGTGTGTGACTGCATTCATGGCGGTGCAGCTCAGATGAGAAGAAGGATGTGGGAAGGTAAATCGGTGCCATGGTGATAGGATTGCTTCAGCCAACTCTCATTAATGAGCTTCTCTTATATGTCAGTCACTCATCTGGGTAGCAGCGATCCATTAGTGGACCAAAGTGACAAAAATCTAACCCTCATAGAGCTGATGTTCTAGTGGGGAGACAAACCAATCAGGGGACATTGAAAATAGATATTAGGTGCTCAGGAGGCTTAGAAATGATGCAGGGAGTGCTGGAGGGGTAGGGTGTTGGGCTTCCAGTACAAGGCTCTAGGTTCCATCTCAAGCAGTACACACACATGCAAGAGAAGCGCTGAAGGGGAACCGAGTCAGCAAAATGGTCAGAACCGGACATCCGATGGGTAGTGGATAAGTGAGATTCAGTATACTACTTTTCAGTGTATTTAAATTTTCTTCATAATAAAAATTCTGTAAACATATGGGGAGGCCCTGGAGGAAGGATGTGGTCACACGGGGCCTGTGGGTCATGATAAGAACTTTGCATCTTGCCGTGAGTTGTGACATAGAGCCTTTAGAACATTTTGAGCAGAGAAGAGACACTGACTGGACAGGGCATTTTGCACATCTTAGAACTGTGTGACGTGAGGCCTGCTGCCTGCCTGGAGTCCGTGGCGGTTCTGGGGGTGGGTCTGTTACAGTTCCTTTTTCCGATAGAGCTAAAGCACTGTTGTTGCTGGTCCCCTGTGTATTTCCACAATCAGCTGCCTTTCAGCTATCTTCAGGAGTCTCTGTCCATCTAATAGGAACAGCCTATGACAACAACAGTTGCTCTTTCCTACATTTGGCTGGCACTCTTGGGCATCAAGCAAGATGTACAGCATGAATAGCTGGGCTGCTCTTCACCTCAGGTCAAGAGGTCAGGGAGAACCTCCAAGTGTACGAGTGGTACAATCACCCCGTTACTTCAGGTGACTTAAGTGGCCTAAGACTTTTTATTTCATTTGGAAAGCTTAGGACAAAAAGCACATTTGGATCGAGAGCGAATGAAGGTCTACTAATTTATTTTAAAATCTCATGTTATTAGAAACTAAGAAATTACAAAAGCAGGAACTAGCGAGGTGGCTCAGTGTGTTTACTGCTCTTACAGAAGACCCTAGTTTGGCGCCTAGTACCCATGGGTGGCTCACAATCACCTATAACTCCCTCTACTGGCCTGCATTCAGGTGAACATACAAAAAAAAAAAAAAAGACACACAAAGACACATAATTAAACATTTTAAAAGACTACAGTGACACTCCCTGTGGTCCTCAAGTCTGGGAAGGTGGACTGCTCCCTAGAAGTTGTTGGGTACACCTGACCGGAGATACAGACACTGAGGCCAAGCGCCCTCACTTATCTGCCGCTGTGTTCCATGGACCCACCAGGTCTTGTCCCTAATGGTCCTGTCTAACTTGTCATGTCTCTAAGATTGAAGAAATACTATCGAAGGACAGAGCTGCCTCTGAGGCCGGCTTTGTTCCCATCTCAGCCTCAACAACTACACTCTTTCATCAGCCTTTGCCCACGGACAACACCAGGGAAGCCGGGATTCACACTTGGAGATGGGTGCAGATGCCCATGTGACTTCCTCAGGATACTAGAATGTCACAGAACCAGTTTGCCAGAGAGCACTGGAGCTCTTACTAATGAACAAGCAAGTATGAACTCGATAGCTTCTAATAACATTATTTTGCCTGTGATTCCTCTTGTAATACTTGAGCCAAATGCCGCATTTAATTTTTTCCAAGTAAATGTCTTACTGAGGGAGGGAAATTTTGAGGCGATACGTTGGTTTAAATCCATTGGATTTCTTATACCTCGTAGGAAGATGTTGAAACATTGAGACTAATTAGCATGCACACAGTGTTTGTATATAGTGCTCTGCATCTTTGTGTTTATAGCTCATTATCATCCAACATCTATGATATGAAGTACCCCTCCCCCATGAACTTGGCCAGTTTCATCAGTCCCGTTTTACAGAAAAGGATGGAGGAGGCGGGGAAGGTGGTTTAGATGCCCTAATGCTGATAAGATGGCTGTAGTGACAGTTGGAGGCAGCATACACACTGGTCAGGACTGATGTCTTAGGGCAGCAATGTATTTTGACTTGAGACTCACCCCAAAGCAGCATGCCCAAGCCTTTGTGTAGTTGTGCAAAACTGCAGCATGGTCCCTGAAGTCAGGGCTCCTGTTTGGCCCCAGTACTTATTATTTCAGGCCATGGTGGGGGGACGGGATAGGATCATGGTCTAGAAAGGCCCTGGGGGAGAATATTCATCTGATGCTACAGAGATCCTAACTGTGGTTTAAATGGCCTGTGCATAGAGGCAATTCTGGCTGGAATGTGACTTTGCTCCTGACTTTCTTTCCACCTAGGGCACATAAATCAGAATCATCTTAGTGGCCGCCATGAGCACAGAAACAATGAAAACTTTACTTGCCTCTTGACAGCTGCCAAAACCCCTCCCAAGAAGCAAGCTGGTTCACATAGAGTTATCAGCTAACAATGGTCTAAAAATACTTGATACTTTATTAACATGCTTCAAGATAAGTTACGTTCCCACGAAGGCCACCCAAAGCAGAGCATGGTATGTCTCCTGGGCTGGTTTCTTCAGATCCATGACAGGAATCATTGTCTTTGGACTTCACTTTTTACTTCTTTGGGTAGCTGCTGAAACACAGGGAGCAAACGTGTTTCATGGTGAACATAATGGAGGTATGGTTTTTCCCCTGCTTGGTGCCTTTCAGTGTGCTGGCTAGTTTTTTAATTATTATTACTATTACTATTATTATTATTATTATTATTAGTCAGCTTTATACAAGCTAGAGTTATCTGAGAGGAGGGAACCTCTATTAAGAAAATGCTTTCGTTAGATTGATTGATATGGGAGTGTCCAGCCACTGTGGGTGGAGCTATGCTCAGGCAAGTGGTCCTAGATGGTAAAAGAAAGCAGGCTGAGCAAGCCATAGGCAGCAGGGCAGTGAGCAGCATTCCTCTGAGGTTCCTGCCTCCAAGTTCCTGTCCTGACTTCCTTCAACGATAGACTGTGAGGTGGAATTATTAGATGAAATGAACCCTCTCCTCCCCAAGTTGCTTCTGGTCATGGTGTTTTAGCACAACAGCAGAAACCCTAAGACATCAATAATCGTGTTCTTTCTGTCTCCCTTGCTATCCCCTGCTGTCTCCTTCAAGCTGGAGGAATGGGGAAGAGAATGCAAAGCCCTGACCTGTAAGGCCAGATGTCACTTCATTCCCTTAGTGAGACTGAGCCGAATAGGAGTAAGCAAAGCTGGGAAAACAGGGCCCCTGGCTGGTCAGCCAACTCTTAGCAAGAGTGTTACATTGCAAAAGAGGGGATGAGAATGTTGGTGGGTATCTCTCATTTCTGCTACTTCCCGTAATAACAACAACTACTTCCCATGGTGCCCTGAAACTTGGCACCATTTTAGAACGTACCAGAATTGCACAATTCCCTGTCTTGTCAAATTACCTGTGACCATTGTAGAGCAAGGACCCATGTCACACAGCTATTGTGGGTGGGTTCTGGCATGCACACCTGGCCTGTCTGGAGGGCTGGATGGGACTCTGATTGCATACAATCCCGATGAGCTTCAAGGACAGGCCTGGGAATGGGAACCTTCCAGGCAGTGATGGGGATGAGGACAGAGCAGCTGTGAGAGAGGCTGAACCCTGTAGGTCTACAGTTTCTGTCAGCAGTGTAGGCCAGCTCTCAGGGACCAGATCAGAGAGATACAATTGGACAGTAAAGTTGGCATTATTGGATCTTGATACTATTGAGAACCAAATCTCTACCTTGCAATGTGTACACATAATTTTCCTCTTCTACCATCTTGGTTTATATAACTTTACTCCCCCGGGGAACTCCTTAGGAGATAGAAGTCATAGCTGGCTTTATGCATCATTTTAGACATTTCCTGGAAAAACTGTCCTTTAAGAAAAAGCATCAAACAATAGTTTGCGTCTTAAGATTCTTGCAAACTCTTAACTTAAAAACCCACTTTGGCTGGGTGGTGGTGGTGCATGCCTTTAATCCCAGCACTCAGGAGGCAGAGGCAGGCGGATCTTTGTGAGTTCGAGGCCAGCCTGGTCTACAGAGTGAGACCCAGGAAAGGCGCAACGCTACACAGAGAAACCCTGTCTCGAAAAACCAAAAACAAACGAACAAACAAACAAAAAACAAACCAAAAAAACCCACCTTGTTTTGTCCACCAATCCTAAACTTTGGTATTATTATCCTTGATCAGTCCTGACCAGGCTTCCACATAGAAAGACTGTCTTCAACAACACCTCCGAGTCTCTGCAACTTCCCTTTCTCTGCAACTGTGCAGAAACAAACTGGACTCTCCCGTCTCAGCAAGGTGTTTGTGGGATATCCTGTCCTGTGCAGCCGGTATTCCACCTCATCTCTTAGCGCAGAGGATGTGTGCCAGCTTCCGAAAGGAAGGGAAACTGTAACAATGTTATAAATAATGTAATCAAAACGTTAGCGTGACAGAGTGGCTCCACCGGCTACTGAGAGACGACCAGGTAAGCCACGTTCTTTGGTTAACTCAGTGGTTCTCAACCTTCCTAATGTTGCAACCCTTTAATACGGTTCCTCATGTCGTGGTGACCCCCAACCATAAAATTATGTCATTGCTGCTACTTCATAACTGTAATTTTGCTACTGTTAAGAACTGTAATATAAATATCTGATATGCTGTCCTGGAACTCGCTTCGTAGACCAGTCTGGCCTCGAACTCACAGAGATCCACTTGCCTCTGCCCTCAAGTGCTTCGAATAAAAGTGTGTACCGCCACTGCCTTGCTAATGAAGAGACTTTTAGCATTGGTGAGGGAAGGATTTGCCCTTCGGTGAATCAGAAAGGTCGGAACTCATCAGAGCCCAGCCTAGTGATTGGAGTAGCTGCAGAATAACTGGGACACAGGGTCTCCCAGGGAAGAACTTGAGGGTACAGAGTGGCAGAGCTGGAAGACTAACAGTGGCCATCCCGGGAGGCACTCTAGACACAAGCAGCCTCGTGCAGGCAGCAGTGATGATTTCATGGATGAAGTCTTAGCCTGGCTCCAGGTGCTTCTGTAACCTTCAAGCATCCTCATACATGCTTTTGCTTAGAGGACTGGCATCAGAGGTCCTACACCCTTAAGAATCAAGGGTCTCAGTCTACACTCCAGACCACTGAGCAGCCAGAGAGAGGCTGTTGTGATGTGGATGCATGCTGAGCAGAAAGCCTGTGCAGTTGGGATGGAAAAGAGCCAGGGGAAAGAGGTGGCTGTCTTCCCCACACACCCACACCCTCAGGCTTCCAGGCTCCTCCCATAGCAGGTAGGTCAGTAGGTCACAGATTGACATTACTCTGGGACCAGGAGGGAAGAGGAAGGAAACACAGAGGATCTGGAATCTCAGCAGAGTAGAAAATCTGCACAGACCACTTCTGTTCACCTTCGCTTTCCCTGAGAAGTCCCCAAGGTTGCTCAGTCACACTATAAATCCCGTGATGGAAGCAGCTTACTTTGCTTTTTGACAGTTTCTAGGGGCAGGGGAAATCTGGACTGTGTGAGGGGGACCTCTGAGAGGCATGGGAGTGTTGGGGGGGAGAGGGAGTTCTGTGGAGTTTGGCACACTTCAGAAAAAAAAAAATCAGGTGTGACAGGATGTCATAGGGGGCCCTGCAGCCAGAGGAAGCAGCATGACATTCAGCATGGGCTGTGTGGGCTGCTCACAGGAGAGGAGGGAGTAGACAGCCCTGCTTACAATTTCCTTTCCTACACTACAAATCTGGCGCATTTGGATTAACATTGGCTCAGTGCTCTAGAGAATTTAACCTGTGGGATGAAAACATCTGGTTGGCGCTGACCTGCATGCCTAAAGAATAAGTATTTCATAGTAAAAGTATCTAAGACAAGCAGTATTAAGAAGAAAATGGAAAGACATCAGTGGTCTGAGCTTTCTATGTAAGTCAAGTGGCCCCCTCTCTGTGGGTACAGGGAGGGGACCAGCTTCACTCTCAGCCCCAGCTGCTGAGAAACTCACCCTGCAAACAGAGAGGTCAGGTTTATGTCTGGAGGGTGAACCCAAGCCATGTGCACCTGAGTGGTTGGTTAAGTGTTCAGAGAAAAAGGAAAGCAAGCATCAGGGGCCTGTTTCCACTGAAGAGCTCTAGAAGGATCCACTAATTCAGGTGGAATGAGTGTAGCCAGAAGAGAAGAGTGAGCAAGAGGAAATGCTTGGAAAGAGCTGGAGGAAGGTTCCTGTGGAGAGCTGGGGGAGGGGTTCCTGTGGAGAGCTGGGGGGAGGGGTTCCTGACCCCTCTATAAGCCACTATCAGCACCTTGCCACAATTAATACATGTTCGCTTAACAATAAATGTGTGGAGTAGAAAATACGTGAAACAGTTACCGGCAGACACGTGCCTGCAATCCCAGCACTCAGGAGGCAGAGGCGAGAGGAGTGTCACCACAAGTTTAAGGCCTTCTGGGTCTGCCTAGAGCTCCAGGCTAACCTGTGCTGCACAGAGAGTTCCTGGACACCTTGGCTAGAATGAGATCTTCTCTGAAAAACAAATAAAATGAGAGTACTTATTGAACCTACTACGAATAAACTGAAATATGAGGAGGTACATAAAAGGGTAAACTATAACTCACTTTTGACAAACTAATAAACACTCCCATCCGTTAAAAATGAAAATATACAGAGAAGTATAACCCATAATTTCTTCAGTTCTGGGTGGATGGACACATTAAATTTACCCCCTCTTTCCTTTTATGGTGCCACAGGTTTAGCTGCCCATAACCCTGTAGGAGGAATATGGTGCTGAACCTTCTCTCGGGTACCCACTGGCTAAATCAGAGCACTGGGCTGGCTGTGTTAATAGGGGTCCATATAAAAATCATGGTAGGTCATACCTGCCCTTTGAGGAACAGCTACTTGGGGCCACAGGAGAATTTGTTCATTATTTTAATCCTTATAATATGCTTGCAAGAGCATTCATATTATCAGTGATCACAGATGAGGGCGGAGGAGAAATCTGCCCTGGTAAACAGCTGAGTAGTGGAGCTGGCATTCACCAATGCAGAGCCAGCCAAAGGTTATAAGAGAAAATGTTAGAGATGCATGGGCCTCCGTTGTGTCCTGATCCCAGCCTGGCTGCAGCATGTGAGGCAGGGAGACCCTGGTAAGCACCATTTCTTGCCAAGAGCTAAGGAGCTAGGCTGGAATTCAGCTGCTACCCTGGGGGGAATCTTTCTAGTACTCTTGTGGGTTTGCATGTGTGGGCCACAGAGGCCGTTCTCCCCAAGAAACACTCCTTCAGACAGAGACTCATCCACTCTGCCTCAGTCACAGGAGGTGGCCCTGAGACCTGGTCCTGGCCTGTTCTCCCCCAGGCACTTGTGAGGGACAAAGTGGGGAGATTATTATTCACACCACCCTGCTTCTGCATGGCATGGTCGCCATCCTTTCCTGTGGCATTGGGCAATGCTGGTAACCGAAGCTGCTTAGTGCTCATGTTCATTGACTGTGTTTTCAGGAAAGGTGAAGCCCACCATTACCAGTCTCTCAAAGTGCAGGGAAAAGCATCCAGAAGAGACATCATCAGCACATCAGATGTGGTGAGGCCATCTTCTGCATGAAGGGGCTTCAGTCAAGAACCATGAACAGCCAGCTTGGGCCGGATGCCACACCAGAAGTGGGTTCAAACATCAAGAAACCAAACAGGAAGTTCGATGTGAATCATCGACGTCAGAGCAGACTGTACAGAGGAGGACCACATGGCTTAGTCAGAGGAAGGGACCCTGCATTGTGCAGGGCTGAGGGCAGCAGTCACAGGAGTGAAATCTAAGATTCAGATGTACTACTAAGGTTGTGTAAGGCTGACAGGAATGGGTTCTGTGGCCCAAGAAAGGACAGCTTAAGACACTGGACATGAACCTCAGCTCCAGGCTCTGTGAAGAGAGGCCCTGTTGACCCACTAGCCAGCGAGGCCAGGTGTACTGTTTCTGAGGGGCTGTGAAAAACCTTCAGCTTCTGTGTTCCTCTGGCTCCCATTCTGCTCCTTTATCTACTTATTTCTGTGACACCTCCTACTGTGGGGCTGGGTGACAGCATGTATATATGTGCTGCCAGGCATGGCATAAGTCCAGCGGCACAAAGGTAAGTTCCACTCAGTAAGAATGTTGTCTGGAGTGAGTAAGGCTGCCTGCACTTTGTGTGGGTGTCAAGAGATGTCTCTGTGAGACAAGGCCTAGAGTCACAAGTTTCTACTCAAATTGGTTTCTTCCACATATGCAGGCCCTAAGGGGGGTGGGTTGTAAGCAGGCTACTGTGAGCCTTAAAAACTGGAGGGTAGCATGCTGAACAAGGCTGAGACCCAGTTTGTCTCAGGCTAGTCTAAAAGCAGCAGTGGGCCTCCTTACTCACCATCTACCCCTCCCAGGCTTCAGAACTGACTCTTGGAGGCCACCGACACAAGCTTGTGATGCCAATACAGGCTGTCCAAGTGGTTTGGAAGCCATCCACTTGTATTCCGTAAGGGCATTAACACAGTTCTGCAGTCTTAAGTGGAAAGAAAGATGCAGTGTGGTCCAGATAGCTCTGGGCTCAGACTGGAGATAGATGTGGTTTCAAAAGCCCTTCTCGAAACTGCACTTGGGCGTGCCATTTTCCTGTCTCCCTCTCTTGTGTGTGAGGAACAGGTTCATTCCATTTTTGAGGGACAGTGGGAAATAGTCCTCTGACTGCTTCCTTACATCATCCAATCTCTCCTGTGTCCAGGCCAACTTGAGCAGAAATGAAATGAAAAGTTATAGAGTGTCTATTATAATACTATGCAAAGTGCTTTACACATAGATGCTTGCTTAATTCTTACAGAACTCTATAAATTTAGGTAATTGGTTTTTTTTAAAGTATTCATTAGTTCTTTGAGAATTCTGTACATGTTCTGAACACATACATCACACTTGCCCAACTCTCTTCCCTTCCAACTCTCTCTCCATCCACCTAACATTTTTTTTTTCTTAATGTATCAAGAGCCAAGAGGTGATGGCGCACGCTTTTAATCCCAGCACTCGGGAGGCAGAGCCAGGAGGATCTCTGTGAGTTCGAGGCCAGCCTGGGCTACAGAGTGAGCTCCAGGAAAGGCTCCAAAGCTACACAGAGAAACCCTGTCTCAAAAATAATAAAAATAAAAAATATAAAAATATAATAAAATAAAATATATCAAGACCTACTTGTGCTGCCCAAATATGCTTGGCCATGTGGCCTTTTACTGGAGAGTGGTCAAACTACCGGCGGCTACATGTAAAAAAATCTGTCCTCTTCCTCTCCCAACAGCTAAAAATTGTCAATAACTCATGCCTAGGTTGAGCTTTGTGCCCAACCCTGCACATACTAGGATTTGGTCTGGCTTGGACTTGTACAGTGGTATCACAAACACTGTGAGTTCATATGTCCATCTCCCCTGCTGTGTCCAGAAGATTCTGTTTCCATAGTCCTTACCTGCCTCAGTTGTTCCCACCCTCTTCCACAGTGACCCCCAAGCCTCGGGAGAATAGGAGGCAGTGTGTGTGTTCTACGTATGCATGAACACTCCTTATTTCCTGCACCTCGACCAGTTGTGAGTCTCTCTGTCAGTCACCATCTACTGCAAATAGAAGCGTCTTTGATGAGGGTTGAAAGATGCTGGCTGGCTGAAGAAAATGCGTGATATAGGTACAGTGGAATATTAATCAAACTTAAAAAGGAAGGCTGTTCCTCCATGTTGCAACATGGAGGAGCTTTGAAAGCATGTTAAATGCAATAAGCCGGGCACAAAAAGACTGACTTTTGTATATGATTCCATTTATGTGAGGTACCTAGAGTGGGTTAATTAGGGCTCTCCCAAGGACCAGAGCTGACAGAAGGAATATAAATTATACAGGATTTATTAGGCTGGCTTATGTAATTTGAGTGGGGTGATCCAGCAATGGCCATGCACACACTGGAGAGGCTGCTCCGGCTAGGATACCTCAATAGTCCCAATATGGCTCTGGAAGCTGAGGGTTTTTGGAGAACCGCAGTCTTTAGTCTGTGGTGGAAAGCCAAAAAAGCTGTGTCATGACAACAAGGTAGATGTACTCACAGACCAGCAGTGAAAACAGGCAGACAAGAGCAGTGGCTTTATCCTTGCATGTCTTCACATCCGGGCCATCGCTGGAAGGGACAGCTCACTCTGGAGAATTTTACCCTCAGCCAATCCTTCCAATAAAATACCTCCACAGAGCCACCAGGAGGCCTGTCTCTTAGCTGATTCCAGATCCAGACAAGCTGACAATGGAGATTAGCCATCCAATGCAGGACACCTAGCACCGGCAAATTCTTGGAAGAAAGGTCATTAGGGGTTGGCAAAGAGAGGGGAGGGTGAAGAGCTATGATGTGATGGCTGTAGGATTTCAGTTTGGGATGACAGGAAGGTTCCGGAGATCCATCCTGGTGACGGTTTCATGGAAATGAGAATGTAATGTATGTCACTGAGCAGTCTGTTTAGAGATAATTAAAATAGTAAATTTCATATTCATGTCTGTCAGTTTGAGTTGCTGTAACAAAATACTTTAGGATGTATACTCTAGAAGCTCATGGCTCTGAAAGCTGAATGATTCAAAATCAATTGAAATTCAGTGTGTGGTGAGGCCCTGTTCCTCACAGATGGCTCCTTCTGGGTGTTCCTGGGTCTCCTTTATTTATTTATTTATATTTTTATTTTGAGACAGGGTTTCCTTTTGTATCTCTGACTGGCCTGGAACTCACTATGTAGCCCAGGCTGGCCTTTAAATCACAGAAATCCACCCGCCTCTGCCTCCAGAGTGCTTAAAGACATGTGCCACCAGGTCCAGTCTCCTGGGTCTCCTTTAAAGGAAATTAATCCTACTCAAGGGAGCTTTGCCTCATGACTTAACCATCTTCCCATGGATCCTAGCTCTTAGCAATACAGCATTGGAGAGTAGGCCCTGGTGTATAATGGGAGAAGGAAGGGGCAGGACTCACACACACACACACACACACACACACACACAGAGAGAGAGAGAGAGAGAGAGAGAGAGAGAGAGAGAGAGAGAGAGAGAGAGAGACTGTAGAAGTTTTTTGTCATGATTTTTAAAAAGCATTTTATCAGGCTCCTCTGCCCTGAACAGCAGAAAGGCCATGGCCTTGGGTCTCCTACTCCTTAGTGACCCCTTCTTCTTCTCCAACTCAGCAATGGCAGCTCAGCCTGGGGCTGCAGAGTACACAACCCCAAGCCTTTGCACACTCACATCTCTTTCCCTGTGCCTGGTCAGTTCCTGCTTGTGGCTACAAAGTCCCCGTTGTGAATCAGGAATCTCCACCCTGTGAACATCATTGCCCCCGGCTCTGCTAGCCGTGGCCACGAAACCTTGTATGGAGTTGGTGCCACAGTCTGCGCTGAGCTCCACTCAGTAGTGTTGTCTGTGTGCGTGGCCACACCCATCGCCCTGGAGCTCTGAAGAAGTCCGGGAGTGAGAACTCAGCAGATAGCAAGTTCGCCACTTGCCCTGAAACCGTGACCCCGCCGTGTCGGCCGTGGCTTGTACACCACCTCTGAGACTGGTCTGTGTTGAAATCAGTGTCTAGAGTCGGCACCGAAGAAAAGACAGGCAAACACAATTAGGAAGAATAGCAGGCAGCTGGGCAGCCCTCTGGTTTATTAATAATGGCTCTGATTACAGTCTTGCGCTTTGAGAAGCATCTTTAGAGCTCTAGCCGTCGACAGAAGCTGCAATTGCTCAGTCTTCCGCTCTGCTGTCTCCTCGGGCTTCTTAGCTAGTTTATATTCTGGGCATACTTGCAGCTGGAAAGAAACCCAGTGGTGTCAGGTAGTGGCTAGCTACAGGTATATTATAGTCTGTGTTTCAGCTTGGCTTTTTACTCAAGTCTGATTGCTTCATGGTCACCTGGGGGAAAAAATGATACATTGGGGGGGGGGGGGAACAGACGGACAGACTGCAGGGGACCAGTTGAAAAGTCAAATTGTGCAGTTTTGGGAGAAAATTCTTTGATGATTTGCTGTATCTTCGTTTGACTTCTGCAGTAGTAAGCAGTGTCCTTGCGGGCAGCATGTACATACTCCGGGTGTGACCCGAGATGATTTTTCTTCCCTGACGTCTGCAGGTTACTCTGTAGAGAAGACCACGCGGCTCAGGCTTCCCCGCCCAACAGGGGAGCCGGGTTTGAGTGTGACGAACAGCGACCTCTAGTGGATAAATCAGAATTTGCATTTGGCAAAGACAACACCACCAAATGGGGAATTCTGATCAAATTCCAAAGGAACAAAGGCAAGGCGCTTTCCCATTGTTTTCTCGGATGAGGAAGCCCAGGACCCAGGTCTGAAGAGTTCCTCTCCTTTGCCACTCCTGGAGAGGATATCAACACATTGTCTTTTTTTCTTTTTCCTTCAAACCTTTTCACTGGTTTTGATTTTTGAAGGCTCTCCTGCGTGGCTCAAAGATTTAACCCCGAGAACTCCCATAAACAGCACCTACTTCTCTTCCTGTTCTTGTGCGTGCGTGCGTGTGCATGTGCGTGTGCGTGTGCATGTGCGTGTGCGTGTGCGTGTGTGTGTGTGTGTGTGTGTGTGTGTGTGTGCATCACCCTGAAGCTAGACGATAGGAAATCAGAAAACTACACAGGCCTGTCTCAGTGAGCTATGGAGTGGGTCTGAGTGCCTACCTTGTTTGTCACAGTCACAGATTCTTCCTTGGGCTTCCAGCCCTTGTTCCCACACGTGGCTGTGTGTTGCCTATAAAACAGACGATGCTTTCCCTGACCCAGCTCTTCCACTTAGCAGCAGTTGGCTGGTGTAGGTTTTCCCCTGTTCTTTGGCTCTGGGCTTGGCTTCAGTCATACCTCGGATTCCAGGGTCTGGTCTCCTGGGTGATGTCCAGGCAGTTAGCTCTGTCGATAGTACTCATTCCCAAGAAAAAAATGGAGCCAGACAGTCAGTGATCTCTGACTTGGTCAGGAGCCAGGAGAATTCTACTGGAAAAGGGCTAAAATCACAGATCCTGACCTGTGACCTTGCAAACTTGTGATCGGAAAAGGAGTTCTGGGTCAGGGGAATGAGAATATATGTATATATATTGTAACTTCAGAAAGTTTAAAGCCAGTATAGCTTTGATATGTGTATGTGTATGCCAAGCCCGATATGGCCTTTTAACCAAGTTTCAAAATGGAAGTGCTGCGTGTCTTGTTGTCGCTCTAAGCTGTGAGTGATGCTTGTACTCAGACTGCCTGTCACCTGTCACCTGTGCCTCCCTCATAATTTGACCAAGGGTCAAGCAGTCACTCAAAGACCTCACTCTCGGGGCCAATCTGCCTGTCCCACCACTGCACACACGGTCTCAGAGTGTGATTTAAAAAAACAAACAAAAAACCTTAACCTGTTAGGAATAAAAAAATAAATTATGTAGACACTGTTTGCCTTCTATTCCGCAGCGACTGTTCTGACAAGGATTCTCTTCTTGGCTAGATTCCAGGCGGGCTCCTCTGAGCCCTCTTCTTCACAAAGACCTACAAAGACTTGGACAAACTCGAACATAGTTTCTAAAGTTTAAAGCTACATCCCCTGGCTGGGCAGTGGTGGCACATGCCTTTAATCCCAGCCCTTGGGAGGCAGAGGCAGAGGCAGGCGGATCTCTGTGAGTTCGAGGCCAGCCTGGTCTACAGATCGAGATCCAGGACAGGCACCAAAACAATACAGAGAAACCCTGTCTTGAAAAAAACAAAACAAAACAAAAAAAGCTGCCTCCCCTGGATGGCCCCAGGCTTCCTAAACATGCTGACTTTTGAAAATTCAAAGCTACCAAAAGGACTTACTGCTTGTCCCAGTCAGTACCTGAAGACAGGGCCCCCAAATCTCAGTCTCTGTGCATAGGAGGAGCCAAGTGTCAATAAATGCCAGTTACCAAACCCAAGTGGCCTTGAGGTAGACCAGCCCCCTCTTATAAGAACTATTTAAAAATGCATATGGGCTGGAGTTTGAGTCCTAAAGTGTACATACACTCCAACGCAAGGCATTTTGGCGTGAACCTACAATCCCCACCCTGGGGGCCAGGAAAGGTGAAGGGATGAGAGAGTAAGGACAGAGATGGGCGGATTTCTAGGTCCAATGAGAGACCTTGCCTCAAAACACAAGGTATGAGTAAATGAGGAAGACCCCCCCAAAATGTCCAATGTTGGCTCCCCACACATGCACACACACATGTGTATATACCAAGCAGAACACATACATACACAAGCAATGTTAAGAACATAATTTTATAGTTTTGAGTAATTTTATAGTGACTTACGGCTTTCATTTGTCTTAAGTCTACTCTGTCCCCGTTCACCTTCCTATTGGTACCCTTCCATTCTCCCTTTAAAGCTCCCAGTCACCTCTTCAGATGAAGACCAAGCTCAGCCCAGGCTGCAGCTCTCACCCGTGAAAATGACATTAGTTGTCAATATGGTCGTCACCACCCTTGCGTCAAGCCTTGCTTATCTCTGCTGCTCCATTCAGTGAATGAGGGACACTGTGGGCACTACTTGTACACAGATACCACAAAAATTAATACTGAATATACAAAGAAAGAGACCATAGCCATAAACTCATCAGAAAAACAAACACAAGATGTTAAGCCCCAATGTGGTTCTCCCACAAAGCCCCTGTGCACAGAGAATCATAAAGACCCAACTGAATTCCATCTGGGGGAACCAAGAGGGTACAGAGAACTTTAGAGAGTGGATCCAAAAAATGTGGACTCACTCCACACTTAGCCATTCTTGTCCATATTTGCATGCCCGGAGTGGGGAGTCACTGATGGGAATGTGCACACAAACACCACACAGCAAGACAGTAGTACCAAGTCGGGAGCTGCGTGACAAGAAGGTCTGCCATTTTAAATGGACACATTCATCAAAACTGCCCAAATGTCATGGCTGAACATGTGGCACAGCCCAGGAATAGGTTGTGGGCCAGATGTGGAACAAATTCAGAAAGCCAAAGGAGACGGACTCAAAGGAGATTAAGACAGACAGAACCCCACAGTCTTTGGTCCGGAGCTAACACCTCGGCTTTCTCTCCAGTGCCATGAAAAGATGTGAGAATCCCGACCTAGAAGGCTAACATAAGAGACACGAAAAATGATGGTTTCATAAAAGCAATATGGCTGTGGGAAACTAACTTGGGTGGTGAAAGGTTAAGGGGAGAGTGAGGGTAAATTCTCAGGAAGGAGTCTGAAGTGGACAAAGGTTCTCATGGGAAATGATCAGTGCCATCCTCAGAATGTGGCCCTAGAAGGGAGAGGCAGGAGGTGACCTGGGGAGCGGGGCTGAGTGACAGTCAGAACTGATGAGGCAGACTGAAATCTGAGGTCACACAGAGGTTCTCTGCCATGGGGTTGGCACTCAAGAAGAACCAGCCTCTTTTGGAGACAAATGGAGAACTAGATACAGGTTGTGTGTGCCCTGAGGCCGAGTGCCTCGTGGCCTCGCTTCTGACTACAGCTGTCCTTTCTCTGTAATCTCTGCCTGGTTCCCGATCATCTGCCCCACAGTCATACCTGCTCGATGCCAGGGACTGTTCCAAGCCTTCCCTCCTCCTTGTTGTCCTCCTCCTCCTCCTCCTCCTCCTCTTTGTCTTCCTCCTCCTCCTTCTTTTTCTGAGACAGGGTTTCTCTCTGTAGTTTTCGCACCTGTCTTGGATCTCACTCTGTAGCCCAGGCTGGCCTCGAACTCACAGAGATCTGCCTGGCTCTGCCTCCTGAGTGCTGAGATTAAAGGGGTGCGCCACCACCACCTGGCTTGACCTATGTTTTTACCATTTACCTCTCAGATCAGGAAGAGGCCAAAGAAAAAAACGTCCTGTTCTGTCCCTGGTCTGTCTGGATGAGGCTTTGCTAGCTAACCTGTGTCAAAATGTATTTGCATCATCCTCTGCCCCATTGTCCCACATCATCTGTACCCATTTTATCTTCCCTTTCCAAGTGCCTGATACATGTTTATTTGTGTCATCTTCTCTTTTGCACCAAAATGGAACTCTTTAGGGGACCCTGCTGTGTTCAACACTGGACTCAGGTAAGGCCAGCAGTGCTTGGCACATTGTAGCTGTTTGGTGAATGACTTATGGACATCTCTCTCTCTAACATTAGTAACCCTTCTTTCTGGAAAAGCTGTCCTCATCACATCTTCCTTCTTGCCTCACCCTCTGGGTTATAGTTTCCTTATTTTCTATTCTCTTATTTTTCAAGCTCAGGTTCACACTTTTCTATTGTTTGCATCTTGAATGTTCCACCAAGGCCCATTTATCGAAGGCTTAACCCGCAGCCCAGAGCACTGACGGGACGTGATAGAACGGTTGGGGGAAGTTGGGTCATGACCTTGAAGATAATTTCTCTTTGCTTCCTGGATACCACAAGCTGAGCAGCTTGTCCTGAGAGGCCCATGCCACGATATACTGCTTTGCCACAGACCCAAAGTGACAGGGCCTATTGATCATGGGTTAAAACCTCTGAAACAGTGGGCAAAGCAAGCCTTCCTACTAAGTCAGTTGTCCTGGTGTCGTCTTAGTGATGGAAAATAAAGAACAGAGTTTTTTCAGTGGGGAGTCTGTATGTAGTCTCGGATGATATCCCTCATATCTGTGTTCACTTCCAGTCTTAAATGCTCAGCTTCCCATGGTTCATGAAGCTGTCTCATGGCCCCTAAAACTCAAACCACCTTCTGCTCTCAGGAATGCCATCCTCACCAACGTCATGAGTTTTCTCCCATTAACCTAAGCTGTAATTCCAAGTGTTCTTAACGGTCTCCTTTTTTTTTTTTTATTTATTTTTTTTATTTTTTGGTTTTTCGAGACAGGGTTTCCCTGTGTAGCTTTGCGCCTTTCCTGGAACTCACTTGGTAGCGCCACCACCGCCCGACACCTTTTAAAAGTGTTCCCCGGCTGGGCGGTGGTGGCACACGCTTGTAATCCCAGCACTTGGGAGGCAGAGGCAGGCGGATCTCTGTGAGTTCGAGGCCAGCCTGGTCTCTAAAGCGAGTCCCAGGACAGGTGCAAAGCTACACAGAGAAACCCTGTCTCGAAAAACAAAAACAAAAAATGTTCCCCAAATCAGCACCAAGTCTTAAGAGTTTTTCCTCGCAATTTTATTTAGTTTTCTGTCATGTGTGTGGAGGGGGGTGGCATGTGCATGTGTGTGTGTAGATGTGTTCACCTGCCCATTCCTGTGTGGAGGCCAGAGGTCTCCTTCCAGTAAGTACCTGGCTCTGTTGCTTTCGGTATCTGCCTCTTTTGCTCTCCACCTTATTTTTTTCTGAGGCAGGGTCTCTTACAGAACCAGGGCTTACCACTTTGGCTGCACTAGCTGGGCGGTGAGCCGCCAATGTCTGCATCCCAGCACACCTGTTATAGATCTGCCACCATTCCCATCGCTTACCTGGGTGCTGGGGATCCAAACTCAGGTTCTCAAGCTTGTCCAGCAAAATGAGCCTGGTCCTCATCCCTATTTGCTTACTTACATCTAAAAGGTTTTGTCATGTACATATGCAGGGTGCATAGGTAAAGTCCTAAGACAGCTCATGGGAGTCAGCTCTCTCCTTCCTTCCACCACATCAGTTCTGGGGAGTCAACACAGGTCATCAGGCCGGTGGCAAGTGCCCTGACCCACTGAGCCACTTTGCTGATCCTTACTTCCTTGTTACGGGGTCGTCCACGTTCAGATCCACTATGTAGCTGAAGCAAACCTTGATTCCACCTGCCAGGAGATGGGATTGCATGGGCGTGTGCCACGGTACCCACTTTCACATGTATAGAGAGTCAGCTTGGCTTGGAGCTTTGTGCATCCCAGGTGAGCACTGTACAACTGAGCCAAATGCCCCACCCCTTAAAACTGTTAATTAAAGAACTATCTGTTTATTGCCTTGTATGTGCAAATCACTCTGTTAAGTGCTCTGCCTGGGGACGTGGTATCAAGAATTCTATTCTTTTCATGAAGAGTTTTTATACATGAAGTACAACTTAAGGTCAAAAGCATTGAGTCACATGTTGCATTTTATGAGAATCTAGATGAAGTGGGGGGGGGTAGAGAAAAATCCCTTCTATTTACATTAGGGAAGACTTCAGAAAGATGAGACATTTTTTGGCATGGGCCTTGAAACTCAGGTGGTATTTGAACATACAGATCCCAGGGGAGGGAATACCATGAACAGAAAACTCGAGGCAAAGCAACTGTGAGTCTGGATGGGAGGACTCAGCTGAGTGGACACAGGGCCCAGGGGTGCAGGGCCAAGAAGCGTGAAAGGTCAAGTGGGGAAGAGTGGCTGCAGGGGGGGGGGTCTTCAGTTTATTTGAAAGGCACTGGGAGGAGAGGAAGAACACTGAGCAGATAAATAATGCATCTCAGCTGCAGTTCAGGAATGCTAATCTAGTTGCAGCCTCTAAAATGCATTACAGATGAGAAATGCAGAGCAGGGGTAATTATCTAGGGCAGAGGACGTCGCATAACCAGGGCAGTGGATGTAGAAATGCATCCGGAGAGACGGATGAGAGGGTAAAGCAGGCTGAGCAGAACTTAGCATGCCATCGGATGTGGAGGACCAGAAGGAATCAGTAACAAAGGGATGCTGAGATGCCGGACGCCCAGGGAAACAGGGACGCCCAGAGGACCCTGAAACTCACAGCCACAGTTGGATAGTTTAATAGCTGTTGTGGGGCTCTTCTCCCCTCAGTCACGATGAGCCCTAAGGCTAAGAAATCGCGGGCTATTACCAGGGTATGGCTGCAAGGAGAAGACGCCACAGATCTGTCTGAAGCACACCATTGTATTGGAAGGACGAGCTCTAGAGGAGGAGGCATTGAGAGGCAAGGAGGAAACAATGTCAGGAGAGGCTGAGTGCCGCTCAAGGGGTCCCCGGCACTGCCAAATTAGCCAAGACCGGGAAAGATGGAAGAGGATGCTGGGTTCACATGGCCATAGCTCCTCTCTTCACCAGGCTCTTCATTTTATTAACTGGTAGAAAGAAGTCCTTGTTTCAGAGCTCTGGGATCCTCTCTCTTCTTCTCCCAGCTTTTACACTCCATGAACCCAACAAGCCCATATGCTGCTGTTTACAGAGGGTAGAATCGATGGGTGCTACTGGGTGAGAGTCGAAGGAGGTTTTTGAATCAGAAGGAACTTGAAGAGTTTGAAAATCTAGATGCTAAAAGAAAGAGAAAAAGCTGTCATTGGTAGAGGGCCCTGGAAATGTTTGCATTGTGGGGGTGGTAGAGAGGGAAGGAGGTTCGAAAATCCCAAGTCATCAAGTGTGGGGCTGAATTAACTGAGGCAAATGTAAGGGCTTCAGCATTAGGAGGGAGGTTTGCTGTTGCTCACATAATAGATGAGAATTAAAGATACAACTTGCCAAGAACAACCTAAAACATGCTAAGCGGATTCTTCTAGTGACAAGAGCAAGAATTCTTGACTGAACTGTTTTTAGATGACAAAAGACTAATTTTTGTCTGGAAGTTGGTTTATTTCAAAAAGAAATTGTGGAGATAAAGCCTTGTAGGGAGTAACTACACACACACACACACACACACACACACACACACACACACACACACACCAACAGCAAAACAGCTTACAGCAGAGATGCAGATATTATTGCAAAACCCTTGGAATTAGCATCGCTGAGAAATTCCACAAACTGATGAGTTTCACCATTAGCCTTCTGTGCGTCCAGGCAAGGAGGCATCATTCCACAAATTACAAGCCCGGAGAAGGGGCTTTTCGCTGGGGTGAACTTGCTAGAACAATTAAACCAAAAGCAATTTCGCCTGTCTGCAATTCCCTCTACTCCCCTCACGACCGTTGAAGATATTCATGCTTGAGCAGAGTGCTCACCCCCAATCTGCTGCTCTCTCCTCTTTCTCAATCCAGCCATGAAGTCATGAAGGATTCTGTTTGGGACAATATGATTTGCTGCCATGGAAACAATTGAGATATCATAAATTTATCAAGCCCCACGAGATCAAAGAGGAAAAGCAATAATACTAACATTTTGCAGTTCAATAATGCCATTCGCCCAGCAGTCCCTGCCTAGTAAATACCATCGATCTGCCCACGGGGGAAAATGAAGCTGCAAGCTTCCATGTCTTGGTCTAAAGCTCTTGACTTATAGACTGTGCCAAGAATGTCCAGAGAGTTCTAATACCCACTCAGAGCAGCCACTCAGGAGTCAACTCTGGGTCTCCATTACTCTCTTTCTGAATGAGGATAAAGAGTTGGCCCCTTCTCAGCGCCTGCTGCTCCTCGTTACAAGAGTATTTGGTGGAACCTTGTTTGATGACGCAGACAAACAAAAAGCCCTTGGCATCTGTCACAGGGTGGAAATATTTATAGAGGGAGTGGAAATGAGGCTTAACACAGGGCTTTCCTGCCCAGCTCCCTCCTCCAGTGCCCCCTGCAAGTTCCTTCTCTTGGCTCCCAGCTCTGGGTGAATTGCTCTAGAAGCTAATGGGCCTTACTTAATGAGCCCCTCACTTGTACAGATCCTCCCCCCAGAGTCTAGGAGAGACCTTAGTGATGTATTCATTTGAATAGACTAAAAGCCATTTTTAAAATTTCCTCTTGTGTTAGAGGATGCAGAAGATTTGGGGGGATCCTGTGATGGGGAAGTGAGTTAGAGAGGCATTTGGGTTAGCCAGTTTGTATTTCAGTTCATCATAGATTATTGTCTGAGTGTGAGTGGCTTTCAGGAATATTTTTAATGGCCATTGCCTGCTAACTCCTCATCCCAGGTGTGGTAAGAAGTTTGAGTATGTCTTGGGTACTCACCACTGGAACAAGACACTGCTAAACTTTGTGAGTGGGATGAGCAAGATGCAATAATTTATCTCTTCTTTTGGAGTGGATGACTTGGCAGTCTTTGGACCATCTGATGATGAAGTTCCTGAATCTCCATCAAGTTTGTCTTCTGTCTTTCTTAGTACATGTGGCCTTGCACTTAGGTATGTGTGGGGTACGGTTTGAGGCTCTTCTCCATGCCCATAGCTACTGCCCAAGGAATCACTCTGCATCTATAGGTATCCAGTTTACATCTGGAGTCTATAGAAGGTACATTGATTCAATGGCTCCATTCTGAGTGACACTGATGTAACCCAGTTCACCTTCATGGTTAGCTGGGGTTCTTGTTCCTTTGCTCTAACAAGAGGGCCATGATGATGCTTCGGTGATACAGTTATCAGTTCAAAGACTGACAGATGTGTCTGGGTATCCACCTTTGCCTCAGCATTACTGAGGCAAATGGCCATGAGCCTCTTCCAGGACAGACTGGAAGCATCATGACTGTGTGCACTTTCTATGATATTACAGGTGCTTTATTTTAAGGACCCAGACTCTCTTTCAGTTACAGCTCCACATCCACAGGCTGACTCACACCTAGAAATCTGGCAAAGAATTAAAACATTTGATTATGGTCATAGCCTTCAGACTTTTGAGCTTCCATTTTTTATTTCTTTTTGTTACCAACTTTGGTGGTGATTCTTGTTGTCAACTAATTACATCTGGAGTTAACTAAAACTAGACACAGCTGAGAGGTTCTTCTTCTCCTTCTTCCTCTTCCCCTTCTTCTTCCTCTTCCCCTTCTTCTTCTTCTTCTTCCCCTTCTTCTTCTTCTTCTTCTTCTTCTTCTTCTTCTTCTTCTTCTTCTTCTTCTTCTTCTTCTTCTTCTTCTTCTTCTTCTTCTTCTTCTTCTCCTCCTCCTCCTCCTCCTCCTCCTCCTCCTCCTCCTCCTCCTTCTCCTCCTCCTCCTTCTCCTCCTTCTCCCTCTCCCTCTCCCTTTTTTCATCAGAAGACCCACTTCTAATACAGATCTTGGAGGTGGGAAGAACCATCTTTAATCTAGATCTTTTGCGGTATGAAGGCACACCCTTAATCTGGCCCACACTTTTTGCTGGCAGCCTAATTAAGGACATGGAAGAAGGAAGCTTGCTTTCTCTGCCTACATGCTCTTACTCTAGCTGGCAAATCCATTCCTCCACAGGCATTAGAGCATGCTTCTTCAGAATTCTGGCATATACTGAAGATCAGCTGAGACATCCAGCCTTGTGGACTGAACAACTACTGGATTGTTGGGCTTTGTGTTGGCAGACAGCCCTTATTGGACTAGCTGGACCACAGCTTGTAACCCATTCTAATAAACACCCCTTATATATAATATAAAAACAATGAATATGTATGTATATATGTTTATTCTATTAGTTCATTCCTCTAGAGAACCCTGACTAATCCACTAAGTAGCATTCTTGTTGGGTGGCTGTATTTTATCCATGGGAGACTATTTGTTACTAGTGCACTGCATCTCCTTTGAGGGCTCACAATAATCCAGAAACTCAAGATCTTTCCTTAGGACTAGATAACTTTCCAGGTGAGTTCAGCTACAGGTATCTCTCAGGAGTGACCTGCTCTAGCCAATTCTAACACTCCCTAAGAGGCAGCAAAGTACGCATTCTGGGGACAGATCCCAAAGGCTCTACAACTTACTACCTAGGGAGCCTTTAGCAAGCTACTTAATATCTTTGGGACTCAGACTTTTTTTTTTTAAAACCTGCAAAATGGGGACAGTATGGGACTCCTCTGGAATGAGTTTAGGTATATAAAGCATTCATAACAATACCAGACACACTTTGGCACCATTACCCAATGGCACCCTCATTTGACTCACTCACTCATCTTCACCCATTTCCAGATGCAAGCTGTGGTTTCTGCCACCTCTCTGCCCTTGCAGCAGGCTGTGATGACCCGCACTGCCACACTCTGCATGCTGTGGAGGTCCACGCCTGTCTGTTTTGCCTGCCTGCCTTTGTGCCTTTCCAGGGCTCAGCTCTTGACACAATGCAAGCTGTTTTCAAATTAAAAAAAAAAAAATGATCTTAATCACTCACTTATGATCTTGTGGCACAGGAACTAGTTCCTCTCAGGCTGGGTTCTCAAGTGATTTTAGAACCCACCATTTCTTTGCCAGCTGTGACTAAGTACTGTCAGGTGTGCACATCTGCATCACTTGTTTGAAGCTATTTGCCAGCCAGGCTCAATAAATCACACTCCCCACCCTGTGGTCAGCTGCTATGATACTTACCGCTCGGGCTCATTTGGATTCTGGACCCTTGACTTGTTTGGGCTGTTGGACCGGCTCGTTTCTGGTTGTCTCATCTCTGGGTTCTCAGCTTCTGGACTCCAGTAACTTCCACCTTTCAGTGTCTTCTTTGACCTCCAGGTTCCTATGCTGGTGCTCTGCTTTTAAGAAGGTTACACCAGATCCTTTGTTTCTGATGTGTCTTCCTAGTTCTTAGATTCTAACATCCCGAGAAGTCCCAAGATCCCCGTTTCCCTGCTAATCTTGCCCAGCTCACAATGCCACCATCTCTGTGTCAGTCAGAACAAGGGCTTCCTGGTATAGGAATAGTTGGGATTAAGCCACTTCCCCATTCAGCTACAGCTGGCCAGCTCCATGCAGCCTCATATAGGAGAAATTTATCTGAGGAGGAGGCCAGGGTCTAGAGAGCTGACTCAAGATCATGAGGAAAGCCACCAGGAATCCTGTAGTGTTTATGGCTTTGTCTGCAGTGTGAGCGTTAACGGTACTGATCCTGGGTCCACAAAAAGGCCAAATGTCCTACTTTGGGTGACTGTTGCTGTGATGAAACACCATGACCAAAGCAACTTGGGGAGGAAAGAGTTTACTTGGCTTACACTTCCACATCACTGGTCATCACCAAAGGAAGTCAGGACAGGAACTCAAACAGGGCAGGAACCTGGAAGCAGGAACTGAAGCAGAGGCCATGGAGGAATGCTGCTTATTGGCTTGCTCTTCATGGCTTGCCCTGCTTTCTTGTAGAACCCAGGATCAACAGACCAGGGATGGTATCACCCAAAATGGGCTGAGCCCTCCCCATCAGTCACCAATTAATAAAGTGCTTAACATGCTTTCCTACTACCCAATCTTGAGAGGTATTTTCTCAATCAAGGCTCCCTCCTCTAAGATGACTATAGTTTATATCAAGATGACATAAAACCAGCCAGTACACCATACTATCTTGCATCATGTAAAAGATCCTGGGACCATGTAAAAGATTCCAGGCCTATAACTGGGATGTATTAGCCAAACTGAACTGTGCACAGGAGATAGACACGTCTACTTACACTACCCCCACCCCCGACTTCCACCAATACAGTCACACATCAACAGCCAGGAGCCAAAATGGTGGTAATAGCACATACCTCCCCAGTCCCATTCATTCTTTTTAATACACAATATGGTAGCTTGAATCCTAATTGGTCTTAATAAGAAGAACCCAGAGCCAGATATCAGAGAGACAAAGGAGCAAGCCACAGCCACCTCTTTATATTTTATTTTATAATTAACTTAATTTCACATATCAACCATGGATTCCCCTGTCCTCTCTCCTCCCAACCCCAGCCACAGACACCTCTTACCTCGCCAACTCCTCAGCCAGAAAAGGGCCTAGCTCCTGTCTCCACCCCACCTTATCACTTCCTCTCTCCACCCAGCCATATCACTTCCTGTTTCGTCTCCCAAGTGCTGGGATTAAAGGCATGAGATCCCAAGTGCTGGAATAAAAGTGTGTGCCACCACTGCCTGGCCTCTAGTGGCTAGCTCTGCACTCTGATCTCCAAGCAAGCTTTATTTGTTAGAGCACAAACAAAATATCGCCATACAATATTCTAATTTTGATATCATCTTTGTGAAAGGACATGGCGTTTTCTCTCCTTTCTTGGTTTCTGTGGGGGAGTTTTCATTTATGTTGGTTGGGGGGTGGGGTGGAGAGACAGAACATTTAAGTAATACACTGAATCAAGGCCAGACTTAGCCCAAGGTGGAGCTGACTGTGTCACTGACTGTCTCAACTGCCCAAACCACAGATTTATCAGTGCTCACGAAGCAAGGCCAGCGCCATGCCTCTAATATTTTAACTCTCTTCTGGGTATGGTGGAGATAAGTCATTTTTGTCCTTTTTGTGACATAACTTTACATAATTAAAGACTAATTGCTCCCCCCAGTCTCTTTCTTACACACCCAACACAGGCTATCTTCAGTGTATTCTCTCCTAAGACTTATTTTTCAAATTTTTAATAGTTCTCATTTTTTTTTCTTACTCTGAAACTTCTTTGATTAGTTTGCATTGATTTTGAAATTTGGAACTTGAAGAGGAATATGCTTAGCATTCCCACTAGGTTTGAACTTGGCAAAGGCCAGATCAAGAGTAATAAACACATTCCTCTTGGCTGAAGAGTAAGATATCTACACACCCAGCCCAATATGCTGTGGTTTGCTGTTGAGGGGGAGCTCTCTGTGGACTTCTCAATCATTACTGATTCCATGCTCAGCCAGCCCCCAAACCCCAATTCTCAGCTTGATACATATGGAAACCATTTGTTTTCCCTTGCTGAGTCTCATTTTATTGATTGGAGCTTGCTCTCCAATTCTGGCTACACACATATTTATTACCCTCCCTCCTCCATAAGGTACTTTTTTTCAGTGTCCTAATGCTTCAGCGAGAACTTTTTGTCTGATAAGATTCACATCTTTTGAGCACATACTAAGTGAGACATTTGCTGATTTACTCTTTCAATAATGACTAAGATTCTGGCCTATGGAAGGACATAGGGAATGTTAATGGAAGACAAGCATAATAAGAACTAAATCTGTATTTGTTCTTTCTTGGACATAGTTCTTATTCAGAGTTTATGCTCACTAAAGGGCCTTTCTCTGTGACTAAACATAGTGGCCTAATTGATTCTCATAGCTCCCACTCCACCCTCTCTTTAATACACACACACACACACACACACACACACACACACACACACAAAAAAAAAAAAAAAAAAAAAATGACTAACTATGTTGGTTTCTAGTTGAACTCTTGACAGTTTTAATTTTGTAAGCGAGTAGGGAAAACAAAAGAGTGGAGGAGGTAATGTAACATCTTGCACACCTAGCCATAAGGAATAGTGAGTCTCATGGTAGGGCTATGGGATGCATGTTGGAGTTGTTTACACTGTGAGCATAAACCCAGGTTGAAAAGCCAAGAAGTTTATTGTTCTGGAACTCTGATTACTGGACATGGTGAGCCCATTGTGTAATCCTCTTGACAGGAGGTCTTCCAGTAAGTGGGTATCCATAGAGTATATAGGAGAGGCCCATGATGCTAAACTGGCTCCTCTTGGGAATTCTAAGAAACATGAATTGGGAGTGTGACAACTATCTTGGAAAGTAATGAGCAGTATATAAGATCACGCGGTAAAGACTTGACCATAGCAGTCAATGAGAGTAGAGCAGGGAAAAGGGAAAGTTAATATTATCTTGAGTTTTTAATTATGTATTGGCCTATATTTTATACTAGGCTTGCCTTTCTGTTTAATAACCCTCTGAGACAGACAGCATTATCTTTTTTTCCAGATAATTAAAGTAATATTAATAGGGCTAAGTAACTCGGCTAAATCAGGGTTTGGTTGTAATTCAGCTTGGCTCAGAGACTATACTTTCCATGACATCATGTCATTGTTTATTGGGAATGAGATTAATTTCATATTGTCAATTGTCATGTCATATGAGCTAGTTGTGTAAACTCAGTGTCCCATGGGAGAGAGGCTTCACTCTTACAGTTTTAGGATGATAGTATGACTCATCGTTGTCCTCTCGTGGAATCCCTCAGGGAACAGTGAGGAAGCTGGACAAGACACCTCTTTTCTCTAATGAAACTCTCATGAACTTGGTCTGGTATGAACTTGGTATAGAACTTTTCTTCTGTGGCATAAACATTTGTGACTTCCTTTTGGAAGAAAGGATACACACATTCAAGTTTCTATTGACTTTTGCTAATCTTATTATATTAGCATTTGGTCTAGGAGATAGTGACTCACCCTGTTGACTCTCAGGTGACTATCAAGAAAGAGTTCAGAGGCTTTCAACCAGTAATTCTGCTTTCTCAACCTGCTCTCAGTATTTCCAGCATTCCCTCTTCCTTTGACTCAGCATAGGTGAAAATTTGAATGAGAATGTCCTACATAGGCTTGGATGTTTGAATACTTGGTCCCTAGATGGTAGTTCTGTTTGGGGGCGGCTTAGCAAGTAAGGTCTTGCTGGAGGAAATATGTTACTAGGGGAATGCTTTAAGATTCCAAGCCATCTGCCATGCCCAGTTAGCGCTCTGTTTTGTGCCTGTAGTTTGAGACATGCGCTCCAGCCATCAAGTCTGCCACTTGCTATTATTCTGTCCCCGCCATTATGGGCCCTAGTTCTTGGGAACTATAACCCACCCCCCAAAGAAACTCTTCCTTCTTTAAGTTGCCTTGGTCATAGGGCTTTATTGTAGCAATAGAGAAGTAGTTAAGACAGCTCACTGCAGGCCTTTTCTACTTACATTACACTAGTGATATAACGTGTTGATACTTGCTTCCAACTAGATTATCTTAACACTTTTCCTTTATCAACTACAAATCATAACCAAATCCTTAAAATTCATCGAACTCCCACCAGGCAGGTTTCTAATCACATTACACATGTTATCGTAATATTTTTATAAACAGCTGATAAAATATACTCTCACAAATGAGAACATGGAGACCCTGAGAAACTAAGTAACTTGCATGCCTCATGACTCATTCAGGGATATAGTTGTCTTTATGAATCCAGTTTAACTTCAGTTGTCCAGTTTGAAATGTCATGATCATTCTATGACCTTTTCACCATCCCTTCAATCATGAACTTGGATTTAAAAAAAAAAAAAAAAAAGGACCCAGTTAATTAATGTCCAAACAGACATCATGGAAGCTGTAGAGAGGGAAAAGCAAAATCACTTGTGTAGCAATGACTGTTATTGACCCAAAGGGTTGAAGGAGTGGGGTTCCCAGCACACAATCATGGTGATCAGCCAATCTAAAATGAGCAGGAAAGGTCTTGAGCATGGTGTAGGATCTGATAGAAGCAGATGCAGCTGACTCTAAGACAAGTCTTTATGAAACCCTTCAGTGACAATTTATTCTGGGAAACTGCTGAACACCAAGGCCTGCTACATGCAAGAGAATGCGTTAATAGCCAGTTTAAAAAGAAAGTAAGATAATATACTCTGCCCATTATCAACACCCATACAGCAGCATTTCACAAAGCAAATTCAGTAATATGTTGACTCTAGTATACTTCCATGTTTTGTTTCTATCTGTGGACCAACCACATTCTAGGTACTGGGTACATAATAGTGATAAGAGAGTATTTTATAAGACCCTGACTGTCTGCTGACTCTCAAGGGAGATGACTTTAATTATTGAGGGCACAGATGTTTTATCAGGTTGTAGAGCTGAAGAGTAATATTCAGAAGTGAGGGTCTGCTTGTTGTGCAAGTGTGAGGACCTGAGTTAGGATCTCCAACATCCATGTAACAGCCAGGCACGGTGGGACAGAGACAGGTGGATTCTAGCTCATTGGTTAGCAGGTATACTGAAACGATGAACTTCAGATTCTCTGAGAGACCCTGTTTAAAAAAACAAGGTGGAAAGTGATAGAGGAGGACCCAACATCAACCACTGGCCTCCATTTGCACACATTCTGCCCCTTTCCTGTGTGTGCACACATGCACACGCGCACACACACAAACAAGGATGTAATGATGTATGTTATGTGTGTGTGTGCGGGGGGAGTAGGGTCCTTGCAAATAAGATACTTTGAAGTTTACAATTGTATTGCCCTTTAGAACATGAACTGCTCTTGTATCTAGTTTACAATCTTATTTCAGTGTTCTTTTTCTTTCCCCAGACTGACTACATATAAATCTATATTTTGATTTTCTTTGAATCAGCTCTATCATTCTCATTAATAAGTGGCTTAAACAATTATCCCATGATCAGAATACATTTTAAGAACATTGCTTTTGTGTGTGTCTGATGGGTACAATGGGTGAAGAAGGCAGGAAGGAGATGGAGGGTTAGTGAGGGAGAGGAGCTTATAAGATCAAGTAGGGTGGTCTCAACAGGCTTTGGGACAATGTAGCATTTGAGCTCAGCGCTCAGAGGTGACTGATGCAGCCTGCAGGCACCCTGAGGAAGAATGTTGGAAGGCAAGGGATGATGAGGACCCAAGGTAGTTCTGAGCCAGAAACTTTTTTTTTCCTCATCCCCTCCCCACCCTTCCCCTCCCTCCTTCCGCCTGTCCCTTCTCCCTCCAATTACTCTATTTTTTATGGGGATGGGGGTGGGGGGCAACCCAGGACCTTGATGCGCATGCTCAGCAGAAGGTTTTACATCGCTGATTACAGTCCAGTTCTCTTTTTGCTTTTGCTTTTGAGACAAGGTGTCACTAAGTTGCCCAGGCTGTCCTTGAACTCACCTGTGGCTCAAGCATGCCTTAAGAGTTGTGACCATCCTGCCTCAGTCTCCTGAGTAGCTGTGATTAAAGGCATATACAATCAGCCCAGAGGAGCCTGGCATTTTCAAAGTCCCATAACGAGTTCCAGAACACCGGGGAAGGCCTGACAGAGGGAAGGGGAAGGTATGGGGCAGCTGAGCTCAGAGAAACAGGTCATGGAGCAGAGACCAAAGAGCCAGAGGCTCCTGTAGGTGTTTGTAAGGCCGTCTTTTCCTGAGGTTTTGGTTTGAGGAGTGACATGATCTGACATATCTTCAAAGACTCACACTGTGCTAGCAAGGATTTGGGTCTCCCCTATAGAGATGTTTGTAGGAGCATCCTTCTGAGTACCCATTTCCTGAGTTGTATTTTTTATAATGTCATTTTTTAAATTTGATTATCACTTTTATTTTAACTTTCACATCTAAAATTGCTTTTTCCAGGGCTGGGGAGTTAGCTCAATGGGTATAGTGCCTGGCATGCAAACGTGAAGACATGTGTTCAGATCCCCAGTGAGAATATAAAAAGCAGGGTGAAACAGGCACACATCAGTAACTATAGTGCTGGTGGGGTGGGGAGTGGGAGGTGAGGTCGGGAAAGGGGGATGGGGAAAGGGAAGAGATGTCTCAGATCTCTGAAGCCCATGGACCAGCCAGTTTAGCTGAACTTATGAGATTGTCTTAAAAATTATAGATGGAAAGTAACAAAAAGATGTAGCTGAAGTTTTCCTGTGCTCTCCCAGCACTAAGGTCCCACAGCAACTTATAAAATTCCTGTGTTCTGCTGGTCCTGCAACCACTTAGACCCAAATAAATATACAGAGGCTTATATTAATTAAAACTGTTTGGCCATTCATTGACTAGCTCTTACATTTAAACTCAGCCCATTTCTGTTAATCTATATGTTGCCACATGTTCTGTGGCTTTACCTGTGTGTCATTACATGATGCTCCCTGGACGGTGGGCTGGCATCTCTTTCCTCCTTCTTCCTGTCTCTCCCTTTTAATTTCCCACCTGCCTCTAAGCTGCCTTTCCATAGGCCAAACGGCTTTATTTATCAACCAGTCAGAGCAACACATATTCACAGCGTACAGAAAGACATTCCTCCATCAAAGAGACACCTGGTATTGACTCCTAATCTCCACACGCATGAGCACAGACCTTTACCAACCAGCACATACATATACACATTCCTCTCATGTGCGCACATGACTACATTTTTCATGTTCTGGTAAATACCTTTTGAGGTGTTTGGCAAGCTATACTTTTTACTTTTGGAGAGAGTCATTTCCCCAAATCTCATGTCTGTTACAGAATTCTTGATAGGTACCTTATGTAATCCTTAACAAATAGATAACCACTCACTAATTTATCAGTTAATGAGCCTTCATTTTCTTAGGTAGGCTTTGGCTGTCAGGAAGATAAATCTCACAAGTATCCACAGAAAATGTCATTTAAATGACTGAAGTGCACATGTGTGTATCCATGTATGCTCATAGATTGTTCTTACTTGTTATGGTTTGAATGTCTCCACAGGTTCATGTGTTTGGACACTTGGTCCTTAGCTTTTGGTGCTGGTTGGAGACATTCTGGAGCTTTGGTAGGTGGGACAAAGCTGAAGGAAATTGGTCACTGGGAACCCAGCCTTGAGGATTATAGCTTCACTCTGCTTCTAGTCCAGTCTCTACGTCCTGGTCCACTGACATAAGGAGTTCCCATAGTGTGTTCCCAACACTGTTCATGCAGCTTGGCCTTCCTCACCTTAATGGACCAAACCCTGCTTGGATGTCTTTCTGTAGGCTGTGAACATGTGTGGCTCCCATTGGATAATAAAGAAAGCAGCATTGACCTATGGCAGGGCAGGATAAGGTTAGGCGTACATTCAAACTGAGGACGAGGTGGAGAAGGGTAGAGTTGGGGGAGACTCGAGCCCACCGCAGAAGGAACAACAAGATGTCAGCAGACCAGGAACACCACGGTCGTGTGGCAACATATAGATTTATAGAAATGGGTTAATTTAAGGTGAAAGAACTAGCTAGCAAGAAGCTGAAGCCATAGGCCATACAGTTTGTAATTAATATAAGCCTCTGAATGATAAGTATATAAGCAGCTGCAGGACTGCAGATGGGAGAGATTTGTCTGGACTTCTGGGCAAGGCAGGACTGGAGAAAATTCCAGCTACCGAACCCTCTCAAACTGTGAGTCGAAATAACTTCTTCTTCCCGTAAGTTGCTTCTCTCAAGCATTTTTTTCAGTGGTGGAAACCATATCTAGTCTGTTTTCAGACGCATTGGCGTCTTAAGGCTATCAACATCTAAAGTATGGTCTCCAGGAATAGTCCTCAGCTGGGCTGCCTAAACACTCTTAACTTTATCAAGTTCTTATTCTTGAATCAGAGAGAGAGAGAGAGAGAGATGAGGCCCAGGTACCCAGCAGCCTCCCCAGGGCTCTGACGCCCCAGGTGTAAGGGGGCTATGTCTTCACCCCCTTTCCTGTCTATTTCTGCTACCCAGTGAGGCCACCCAAGGTATTTTAGTGGCAGCTACCAGTCAGACCACCTTGTTGAGTTCTTGACTGCAAGGGACAGAAGTGACCTATGCACAAAACGAATTCACTGAGTAACTGCGGTGGTTTGAATCAGAATGTCCCCGTAGGTTTGGAGGTTTGAATACTTGTCCTCAGTTGATGACCCTGGTGGAGGTGTGGCCTTGTTGGAGGAAGTATGTCACGGGGGTGAACTTTGAGAATTCAAAGACTTGCCCATTTCTAGTTGTTGTTTCTCTCTCTCTCTGTTTCATGCTTGTTTAAGATGTGAGCCTTCAGTTTCCTACTCTTGACTTCACACTGCCATCGCGGATTCTAACCTTCTGGAATTGCAAACTAAACCCTTTGATCTATAAGTCACCATGATGGTGGTGTTTTCCTCACAGAAACAGAAAAGTGACTAATACAGTAATGAACATAAGGACAGGTCCAGGGCAGTTTGGCTTCAGGAATGGAGGGATCCAGGTGCTCATAGGACCATGCTAGGAACCTGTAGCTCTTCATTTCCTGACTCAGCTTGCTTTGATCCTCAGGCAGGACGAGTCCATACCCATTGGCTGCTCTGGGTTAATTCTTCTTGGTTTGTGACTGATGAAAGGGGAACTAACTCCACAGCTCCATCTCAAGATTCAGTGCGTGTCCCTAAGCTGCCTGTACCACCAGAGGTGATGCTCCATGTGGGACATTGTGGTGGTATCGTGTTCCCCAAAATATTGTGCACCCTAATACACTTACCTGGGGTCAGAGAACAGAACAGCCACTAGAAACAGAGGCTAGAAAATGGTGGCACTCATGCCTTTAATCCTAGCATTCCAGAGGCAGAGATCCATCTGGATCTCTATGAGTTCAAGGCCACATTGGAAACAGCCAGGCATGGTGACTCACACCTTTAATCCCAGAAAGTGAGCCTTGAATCCCAGGAAGTGAGGGCAGAAAGAAGAAAGGTATATAAGGCGTGAAAACCAGGAAGTAGGCTGGTTAAGCTTTAGGCTTGTGAGAAGCAGTTTAGCTGAGATTCCTTTGGGATGAGGACATAGAGGCTTCCAGTCTGAGGAAACAGGATCAGTTGAGGAATTGGCCAGATGAGGTTAGCTGTGGCTTGTTCTGCTTCTCTGATCTTTCACCGTTCACCCCAATAACTGGCCTCAAGTTTGATTTTATTACTAAGACTCTTTTAAGATTCACGCTACAGGACATAATGGGTTTGACTCTGGAGGGAGAGTGGGAAAATGATAGAAAATTGAAAACTGCCAGAGGAAGGGAATAGATGCTGAGCTGACCTACCATCAGGGAAACCCCTTTTAGATCTGAGTTACTTTTCTGCCCCCTCCCCCCTTGAACTCTGCTTAGGGGCCTAACACCCTCCACTGGGGCCAGAGTTCTACCTGCCCACTGAATTCCCAACTCAAGACAAAAATTGTCCTTTTTAAAAGTTAAACAATGGAGTTGTTTCTTGAGGAGTTTTAAGAAAAAACATCCTCTCCCACTCCCTGCTTGAATTTAATCTCTTGTATTCCAATAGCCCTAATTTCTAGTGTTCTTTCATTTGCAAATAAGTGCTGGTGTTGTTTTGGTCACATGTTTTATTTATCATTCATCTCATGGTGAGCCTTCCCTCCCTTCCTGGATCAGCCTGTGGGGGTGTGCTTGAATTGAAATGAGGGTGTATCTGGATGGTCAAGAAAGTCCTTTAGGCAATCAGCCCTGGGAAGAGGCTAGAAGGGCTCTGTTGGCCTGGTGCTGGTGGAGGAGGCAGGCAGCCTGCTAGCCTGCTTGCAGCAGTGAAGCCCACAGGGGAGCACAGAGCCCCTCTGGGCTCTCAGATTACCAGGGAAATGCATTGATCTAGATGCCTGAGAACATTTCACAGATGGACTCCAGCCCTGTAACTCTGCCCAGTGGAGTTCCTAGGTGTTACACTGCCAATGACACCCAGTAGAGGATTACCTGTGTCTCACACCCCTGTTCTTGTTTCTCACTTATAGTTCTCCTCAAAAGAGAGAAATGCCAGGGTAAGGAGCCAAAGTTCGGTTCTTCCGATCCTTTTTGCTCTTAGTTGGGTATAGGTGTTCTGAGTTGGTTGAAATTATAGGTGCTGTTGGAAAAATAAAAACAATAACAACAGCAACAAAGCCACGCATCTCCACATGAAGCCGGTGATGGATACAATAGTTCTCCCTACCAGAGGGCTTCTGTTCCCCATGGCAACAGGAACACTCACAAATAGAGGCTGGGAGACAAATACCCTGGGGCCCCTTGGCTCACTCTGTGAACCCTGGGCTTGGTTTTGTCCATTTTGGCTCTGAGATTTTGTTGGCAGAGTCAACCAACCACTAATGTCCCTGGCCTTTTGGAGCTGGCTTCATCTTGATAAGCCCCAGAGAGCAGATCTCAAGGCGTCTCAGTTTGTTTGATGGGATTTTAAGGAGATTTTTTTTAAATTGAGACTGGATGTTTTTTCAAAGAATTGTTCAGTTGGAAATTATTCTTTAGAATTCCTAAAACATATATATATATATATATGTATGTATGTATATATATATATATATATATATATATATGTATGTATGTGTGTATATATATATATATATATGTATGTATATGTATGTATGTATGTATGTGTGTATCCTCAAAGGTTTTCTTCTTTCCTTCTCAAATACTAAATAAATACTAAATGCCATTAGTTAAACACACATCAGGGCATCAGCCAAACTGGAGAGACAAGACTGAGACAGAGCCAAAAGCAGCCCATGGCAAGAGACGTGCTCAGGGCCCCATCACACAGTGACCACACCAGCCATCGCGGTCTCAGAAACATGAAGCAATGTCAGACAACAATCGTTCCTTTTGTGACTCACACAAGAAAACATTTCAACATCAAACACGTCCTCAGAGCATCGTGCATCGTTCACGAGATTAGACAAGCTGTCCCTGTAATGCCACCACCTGGACTGAATTTGAGTTATGACTCTCGGAATGTGATTCTATTTTCCCTTTGTCTCTTTCTGGCTCTGGCTCACCTTCCTTCACCCATACTTTTTGCACAGCATCTCTTCTGTGTCTCGTTCCTGATGGCATTTGTTCATTCTTAGTGGGGGAGCATCTTCTCCTCTAAGTTTCCCTTTGAAACATTCCATAACCGTGAAGCTAAACACACAGATGTCTGAACCGTTCCCTGCCAGCTGGGCACGGAAGGCTCCATTCTCCTCATGGAAGCCCTCTCCAGCAATACGGCCTGCATACTGTTGAGATCAGCCGGTACTCAACCTTAAGTCTATACATATTGTGTAAAGCGGGGATTTCTCCGCCTGTGCCTTGCCCTGAGGGGTGCCAGTTTACCATGATTCCATTCTGAGTGCAAATTCAGAAGCAAGATGACTCTGCATCTTGAGGGCCATGTAAACAGCACCTTTAGTCTCCAGCCACCCACGAGGTACAGAATGATAAATAACTTATTTCTAAAAGTAGAAAGGTCCCCCTATAAATTTATCAAAGAAAATGGGGTAGAACACATGAGCAGATTAAGGCCATATGAGGATAACCAGGGCCAAGCACTTGCCAGACATTCCATACTGAGGAAAGTGTGCAACTTCCTTACCTGGACCCATCACGGGAAGAGCACCTAATGCTGTGATGGTGACGGTTACACCAACCTGTCATCCACAACCCTGTGTGCGGATTACTCAAATTGCCAGCTGTTCATTTATCCAGTGGGTCCATCTGGACCTGCTGTCCATCTGTCCACCCCTTTGTCGATGTTTGTCCTTCACCTCTACTGCCTCCTCACACTCTGAATCCTCAGTTTATCTCCGGCCTGCAGCCTGACTGTAGAGCAGAAGCAGGAGCATTTGCACTGGATCTTTCTGCCTCCAAATCAGCTTCCCAGTTCGGCAGCTCGGAACTCTGAGATTCCTTGAACTCAACTGCAGCCTCTTTAACCCTTGGCAGCCATTCTTTAACCTACATTATGTGCATACATACATAAATACAGAGGAAGGGGAGGAGGAAGAGAGTGTGAAGGGGAGAAAGAGAGAGGGAGGGAGGGAGGGAAAGAGGGAGGGAGGGAGGGAGGGAGAAGAAGAGGAGGAGGGGGGAATTACTGTGTGATATATAATGCATCATCTGAGAATTAATGATTAAGACTGAAAGAAGAAGCCAGTGTTAGCTTTGGAAGGCTCTCAAGGAGAAGGCTACTTGGCAAATTATTGCACCGTGTGAAATGTTATTCCATAAATTCTGACACTGGGAAAAGACACAAGTGTGTTCATCTGTGTTTCTGATATAACCAGCTCCTAACATTTATTATACTTTTTCTTCTAGGGAGAGAGTCCATTCACAACATCTCCTTTGCCCCAACCAACAGACTTTTCTTGTCATAAATCAGGGCTCAGCCTTCTGCGAATCCTAGAGCTTCCATTAAACGTCACTGACTGAACTTGGTGGTTGTGGTGAACGTGCAGTGGTTGCTGCCGCTCTCCTCGGGTTTGTGGAGTGGGCCCCGTCTACGTGACCTTGGCAAAACACGTGGTCCTTCTGTGCTTTCATTTTCTGCTTTTCCAAATCAGACAAAAGCGCCCGTATTGTAGGGTAGTTGTGAACAATTAAATCTTTTCCTTATGTCCTTGTGCCCGGTAGTTTTACATAAACTCGACACGAGCTGGAGTCACCTGAGAAGAGGAAGTCTCAATTAAGAAAATACCCGCAAAAGATAGGGCTGTAGGCAAGCCTGCAGTGGTTGGTGTGGAAGGGCCCAGCCCGTTGTGGGTGGTCTGGTGGTCCCAGGTGTTGCTATAAGAAATCCAGTAAGCACCATTTCTCCATGGCCTCCACATCAGCTCCTGCTACCAGGTCCCTGCTCTGCTGGAGTTCCTGTCATGATTTCCTTCAATAATGAACAGCGATGTGGGAAGTGTAAACAAAACAAACTACTTCCTCCCTGAGTTATTTTTGCTTGTGGTGTCTCATCACAGCAATAGTCACCCTGATTAAGATTGTACTTAAGTTGACACAAGTGCTTAGAACAGTGTTTGGTCCTGGGTCAGCGACTGCTCACATTTTTTTCAAGATAAGTCACTCCGCACGGGCTGCCTTCCGAGGGCCTTCCAGGTTTGTGTAGTCAGCACACCAACATGGCAGACTTTGGGTGCTCTTTCCTGGATTTCTTCAGCTCTGGTTTGCCAGATCTCAGTTTATGAATGCCATGCATCGTTGTGGAAATTACTTTAACTGTGTAAAGGAATGTTACATTTGTTTCTGGTGCCTTTGTTAACTGTGTAAAGATGTGTTACCTTTGTGCTGCATTTGTTTAACTATGTAAAGATGTGTTACATTTGTTTGTACTGCATTATGTAAAGGTGTGTTGCATTTGTTTCACCTTGCCTGCCTAAGGCACCTGATTGGTCTAATAAAAAGCTGAACGGCCAATAGCTAAGCAGGAGAGGGATAGGTAGGGCTGGTGGGCAGAGAGAGAGAATAAGTAGGAGGAGAAATCTAGGCCTGAGAGACAAAAAGAAGGAGAGAACATGGGAGACTCTTGCAGCCAGCTAGGTAGCCGCTAGCCAGCAGACACAGAGTAGGGCATACAGAAAGGTAAAAGTCCTGAGGCAAAAGGTAGATAAAGAGAAACAGGTTAATTTAAGTTAAAAGAGCTAGTCAGAAATGAGCCTAAGTTAGGCCCAACATTCAAAACTAATAATAAGTCTCCAAATCATGATTTGGGAGCTGGTTGGTGGCCCAAATGAAAAAGCCTGCTACAATAAATACTTAGGGGACTGGAGAGATGGCTCAGAGGTTAAGAGCACTGACTGCTCTTCCAGAGGTCCTGAGTTCAATTCCCAGCGACCACATGGTGCCTCACAACCATCTGTAATGAGATCTGGTGCCCTCTTCTGGTGTGCAGTCATACAGGCTGTATACATAATAAATGAATACTTTGGAGGGGTGAAGCTTTGGCACCATGTTACATTCAGTTGGTTAAAAACATCACCATTATGTGTTTTTTAAAAATAGCGTCTTCTGGGGTGGTAGTTTGAATGAGAATGGCCCCCCATAGGTTAATATATTTGACTGCTTAGGTCATTATGGTGTGGTGTTACTTGACAGGGATTAGGGAGTATGGCTTTGTGGGAGGAAGTGCGTCACTGGGGGTGGGCTTTGGGATTTTAAGGCCCAGTCTCTCAGTCTCTCTCTCTCTCTCTCTCTCTCTCTCTCTGTCTCTGTCTCTCTCTGTCTCTCTCTCTCTCTCTCTCCTGATGCCTATGAATCTAGATGTAGGGCTCTCAGCTACATTTCCAGCACCGTGTCTGCCTGCGTGCCACCATGCTTCCTAACATGATGACAATGGACTAAACATCTAAACTATAAGCCAGCCCCAGTTAAATGCTTTCCCTTGTAAGAGTTGTCATGGTCATGGTCTCTCTTCAAGCAATAGAGCACTGACTGAGACATCTGAGGACATTGAAATTATCTTTTGCTTGTCTTTGTCTCCTCTCTTCTTTTTTCAACTCTGGGGAATTGAACCCAGGACTTCATGCACACAAAGCAAGTACTCTACCAACTGAGCTCCAGTTACATTGCCTCTCTCTTTATATGCTATTCCAGCTGAGTGATAAAGTACAGCCTCCTTCAGTGTCCTCCGTGAACTGCCTTGCTCAGAAACAAATGTCTCTATGATTACCTACTTTATTTTCTATTTATTTTTATGTGTATTCGTGTGTGTGTGTGTGTGTATGTGTGTGTGTGTGTGTATGTGTATGTGTGTGTGTGTGTGTGTGTGTGTGTATGTGTGTGTGTGTGTGTGTGTGTGTGTGTGTGTGTGTTCCTTTGTCTTTATGTGGACCACACACCTGTCAACCCCTTGGAGCAGGAGTTATAAGCAGTTGTGAGCAGCCTGATGTGTGTACTGGAAATCCACAGTCCTCTGCAAGAACAGCACATACTCCTAACTGATGAGCCATCTCTTCAGCCCCTTTAAGGGAGAAGTTTGACAGCACTGGCAATTTCAGATGTCGGGCAGTAAATCAGGCTCACACTCAGACATCCAGCCTCTTCCTAGGGCCTTGAGTGTAGTTCCCTTTCTGACCTGCAGGCTCCTTTCTAGGTATGGTGGTTATGCACCCATCTGCAGTTCCCAAGGTAAAGACTGGTCACCATGTGACCTCACTGAGTCTCTTTCAGCTGTCTATAAAATGAGGCTGGCAGAAGCCACTGTTGCACAGGACTCTTATGAAGATTAAATGTCAGTGCACATGTGTGTAGCACATGGGCCAATGCTTGTCACCTGGCAAGCACTCAGTTTGTGATAGCCGGTGCTATACCACCAGCCTTGATTGAAAATGGTCCCTGGTGACCTCTTAAGTGGTGCCCTTTTGAGAAAACAAGTGTGTTGACCCTTTCTTCTCAAAGCCTAAGCAAGAGCCTTGTGGTTTTCCTTAGCAGACTTCTTGCAAGCTGTTGCTAATTCAGTATGCCTCTTCCCATTAGCATTGAAGGAATGTCTCACAATTTCTCAAACCTGAAATTAAAATCAGAGACTGCAGTCATTGCTCCAAGTTACACTAAGGCATAAATAAACTTCCCCGGGAGAGTTGGAAACTTGCCTAGTTTGAAGATAATTAGCTCTACATCTCTAGAGGCAGTATATAAACATGCTTGGGCTCTCACCAACTCAGAACCTCACAGTGTTTAGGAGCTGGCTGTGTAGCATCTACCTTAGGGCCAAGGCACCCCTGCTTATGTTTGGGGCTTGTATTGGGGTATGCCAGCTTCCATCATGAAGGACGTGCTTTTTTATTTATTTGTTTGTTTGTTAATTAATTAATTTATTTATTTATTTATTTTTTGTTGAGGTTTGTTAGAAGGACTCATGAGATAGACTTTGGACAAAAGAACCAAGGAGAAAAACCCTACATCCATTTCCTCTCTGCTAACTCCTAGAATTGTTATTATTATTGTTGTTAATTTTCAAGACAGGGTTTCTCTTTGTAGCACTAGTTATCCCAGAACTCCCTTTGTAGACCAAGCTGGCCTTGAGCTCACAGAGATCTATCTGCCTCTGCCTCCTGAGTGCTGGGAATAAGAGTGGGTACCACCACCAGGGGTGGTTCCTAGAATTCCAGCAAGATCAGCTACAGCTATTGGAGCAGGAAAAGGAATTCTGCCCAGTAGTGTCCTTCTGGACAATACACCTTGAAAAGCTCTTGGAAGTTCAGAAAAATGACTTAGTGTCTGCATGGTGATATGCACCTTTAGTGTGAGTGACTTCATTTTTACTCTCAACCTGGTCTGTGCATAGATCTGGAATCACCCCATGCCCCTGTCCAGTACAGAGCATAGTCTAAAACAGTGGACACCTAAGGTTTTTATTTAACAACATTTAAGTTATTTCCATGTCTTGTCTGTCATGAACAATATGGCAATTGGCATGGACATGCTATTTTTTTGTGATCTTTGGATATATACACATAAGTGGAATTAATGGATCAACTTCTGTTTTTAACTGCTTGAGGGGCTTACATATTGGACATCTTGGCCTGTACTCACTCCCAGGCTGCTCCACACTTGACCACATTACCTACCACCCAAGTACTGAGGATGTACAGATTCATGCATCTGTCTCCATCACTTCTCTGAAGTCCAGACTCATCGAGGGCATGGCTAAGACAGCATTTGTACCTGGATACCTGCAGTGGTCTGAGAAACGGCATTCTGAAAACATCCACAGTTAAGCCCCTGCTACTTGTGTGGACCTTAAACAGCAACAGTTTTGCATATGTGCTGTTTTAAGGGTCTTGAGGTAGATAATCCTGTTTTGTCTAAGTGGATCATAAAAGCAATCACATGTATCCTTCTAAGAGTGGGAGGACAGGAGATGGGACACACAGAAGAAGAAATGGCAAGGTGACTGTGGAGCGGGGCAGACGTGGAAGTGATCTATCTAGTCCCAAGTCTGGGGATGTGGGCAGCCACTAGAGACTGGAGACAGCAAAGAGTGGATTGTAACGAGCTTTTTATTTTGGGCCACCAACCAGCTCCCAAATCACAACATGGAGACCTATTATTAGTTTTGAATGTTCAGCCTTATCTTAGCCCTTATTTTAATGTTTCTTGTTATCTCCGTTTTGCCTCAGGACTTTTTAGCTTTCTTACCTTCTGTGTATCTTACTTTCACTGCTTCTCATGTCTGACTGGCGGGCTGCTCTGGCTTCTGGTCCTGGGCACCCCCCCCCCACTCTTTCTCCCTTGTTCTCTTCTTCCTTCTTTTCTTAGCCTAGGTCTCTCCTCCTATTTATTCTCTCTGCCCACCAGCCCTGCCTACCCCTCTCCTGCCTTGCTATTGGTCATTCAGCTTTTTATCAGACCAATCAGGTGCCTTAGGCAGGCAAGGTGAAACAGCAACACATCTTTACATAGTTAAACAAATGCAGCACAAACAAATGTAACACACCTTTACACAGTTAAAGTAATATTCTGCAACAGAAACTAATGTAACATATCTTTACATAGTTAAAATAATTCCCACAACATGGATTCTCCCTTCAAAGTTCACAACAGAGTACATCCCTTCTAATACCTTAATTTCTGTCCAGAGAGACTGATTTCAGACTTCCAGCTTACAGAATGGCTTAGAAAGTTTGCGTTATTTTAAGCCAAGATGTTCCTGGTAACGTGTTAGTTGTAGAAAATGAATACCACATCCACTTGGCATCTCACCCCTACTCATCCAGTCCTTAGCTCCCTGCAAGCCTGAGCTTCTCACAGTCTTCCTTGTCTCAGAACAGTGACAATTCTGCCCTTCCAATTGCTCAGGCCAAACTCTTCAGAGTCATCCAGAAGTCCTCTCCTTGGCCTGCACTTCACATCCCAGCAAACCCCACATCCTCTGCTTTGTGCATAGATCTGGAATCGCCCCCATGCCCCTGTCCTGGGTGAGTCACCATGACCTCTGGTTTAAGTTACCAAATCAGCCTCCCAACTTATTTCTGTGAGTCTTGCTCCTCTTGCAGACCACACTGCACAGATGTGTCTCATGGCTTCTTCCACACTCAGTGCAGAAGCTGAAGGTTTTGGGGTTCTTTGATGATCTCAGGCCCCTCTGAGGCTGGACGGCTGTTACTCCACCCTTCATCCCCTCTCCTCTCATCCCCTGTCATCCCTCTCTGGCCACCCTGCTGTCTTCCTGTTCTTGACACTCTAAAGCAGACTCTTGCTTCAGGGCTCTGCATTCGCTATTCCCTCATCTCTCAGATGTTAGGAGCTCACACTATCACCTCTTTTCAACCCTTTTTAAAATGTCAGCTTCTCAATGAGGTCTCCCTGGCCACCTTAATGCAGACTGTACCTTCAATCCATACTCTCATCCAATAATATATTCCTGCTTTGATTTTCTCACTAGCATTTATAACTATAGATTTTACTTATTTATTGTGTTGGTCATCTTTCTCTGACACGACCATGAAGATAGGGGCTTTTGCTATTTTGATCTATTACCGTATTCCCAACACCGAAAACAGTGCCCAGCATGTAGTAACTGCTCAAGACAAACCCTGTTTGAGGACTGTCAGAATGCACTTCCTAGTGGCATTTTAGAATAAAGAAGATAGAGAAATTCATACAACATTCCCCAGAAACCTGTGCAGCTCACATACCCCTTAATTAAGAGTCACGCATGCTGGGCGTGATGGCTCATGCCCATAATCTCAGCTCTCGAGAGGCTGAGACAGGAGGATTGTGGAGGATGTGAGGTTAGACTGACATGGTAGTTTGAATGAGAATGACCCCATGGACTGCTTTGTTTGAATATTTGGACCCCAGTTACTGGAACTGTTTGGGAAGAATTAAGAGGTGTGGCCTGTGTCACTGGGGGTAGGCTTTGGGGTTTCAAAAGCCTCCTGCTATTCTGAGTGCACTCTCCACCTCCCGCTTGCAGCTTTGAGATGTGAGCTCTTGGCTGTTCCTGTTATCATGTCCTCACTCTGCTATCATGGGCTCTAACTAACCCTCTGTAACTGTCAGCCCAATTAAACACTTTAGTTTATAACTTGCCTAAGCCATGGTGTTTTATCCAGCAAGGGAAAAGTAACTAAGACACCTGAGCTGCATAATGCAACACTGTCTCAAAAACAAAGAAACAAAAAACAGTGATCACTGGTGGCCTGTAGCTAAGAGGGGATACTGTTGGCTAAGCAGAAGACCCTCTGGAACAAAACAAAATTGAAATTTGGCTGAACATGATTCCACATTCATAGACCCTGACAGTAACTAGAGCAGATACTGAGTAGCAGAGGCAGGGCTTGAACCTGCCTCTGCCCTGGGCAGCACACTGAGCTCTGTCCTAGTCATGCTCAGAGTAGGTGGGGTGAGTGTTTAATCTTGGGCTAGAATAGTTGTATGATTATGTGATGACCAGAAGATTCACTGCCTTTCCTTTCCTACCTCCATGAAAGAGTGTAGAGTAGAATGGAGCAGATGTTTTGCTGTTTTTATAATGAAATTTGTGGACTGTTCAATTGTATTTCTGACGGCTTGATGGTTTTCCTTTGGTAATTTAGGATTTACTTTTGGGTATTATGGGGTGAGCATGAGCCCCCTCATTTTGAGATGAACTGGAAACTTAAGGATTATTTTTGAATTTTGTATAATCAATAAATGATGGATTGAGCCTTCCTATTGTGCCTAAAATGTGCTGGTCACAGGAGTAACCTGGACCTGTGTCTGATGTGTAGCTCTGGAAGATTAGTCTTGCATCACATGGGAGATTACAGTAGAGCAGGACAGACACAGGACTGCAACCTGGAGCAAGCCTTGGACGTCCAAGAGCAAATGTACATACAGACAGTGGTGACAAAGAACCAACTTACAAATGTTTTAGTCTCCCCTGAACCCCATCATCAAGGCCAGAGGAGGACATCAGGTAGCCTTCAGAATTACTTTCTGCTTTATTCCTTAGAGACAAGAGCTATTACTGACCCTGGAGCTAGGCTGGTAGCCAGAAAGCCCCAGTGAACCTTCTTTATCTGCCCCTGCTGTGGGATATTCTGTATGCTGTGAATGTGTTGCTCTGATTGATTAATAAATAAAACACTGATTGGCCAGTAGCCAGACAGGAAGTATAGGCGGGACAAAGAGAGAAGAGGAGGCTGGGAACAAGAGAGCTGGGTAAGAAGACACTGCCAGCCGCTGCCACGAGAAACAACATGTAAAAATAACAGTAAGCCACAAGCCTTGTGGCAAGGTATAGATTAATAGAAATTGGTAAATTTATGATAAAAGAACTAGATAGCAAGAAGCCTACCACAGCCATACAGTTTGTAAGCAATATAAGTCTCTGTGTGTTTACTTGGGTCTGAGTGGCTGTGGGACTGGTGAGAGAGAGAGATTTGTCCTGACCATGGGTCAGGTAGGACTAGGAAAACATCAACTACATGCCCCCTCATAGCACTGAGGTTACAGGCATGTGGCCATACACAGCTTTTTACAGGCGTTCTGAGGATTTGAACTCAGATCTTAATGCTTGCACAAATGATGTTCTGGGAAGGCAAGACAGATTCCATCTTAGGGTAGGACCACCATCTTAGACCACCTGCTGTACTCAGTTCCAAGAAGGACCTCAGGAATGTGCCATGACAACTCATATCAACAGACACAGGGAAGTATGCTCCTGCAGACATCCTGTCTGTGGCTTAGGGCCCTTGAAGGTATCTAGATAATCCTGCTAAGCAGCCCAGGTAATCCTGCCCAGCAAGTTGTAGTTCCATGCCAAAAATTCCAGCCCAATAGTTTCAAATGTGGTTTCGTGCTGAAAGTCTAGACCAATAGTTTAAAAAAATCACCTTGCCCTGTATCCCTTCTACCTAATCCCAAGTTGCCAAAGCATGTATTCCTGGCTTGTCATTTTTCCCTATAAAAACTCTCTACCCCTGGGCCTGAGGCTGCCGCATTTCCCTCCATCTGCCTGGCAGTGGCCCAAGTTCAAACCTGACAATAAAAGGACCCTTATGTGCTTGCATCGGAAACTGGCTCTTTAGTGGTCTCTGGGGGTTTCACAAAACAGGTGCAACAGTTCCTGACTGAGCTATCTTTCTGCTGTGGGATGTTCTGTATGTCAAATGTGTTGCTCTGATTGGTTAAAATAAATAAAGTGCTGATTGGCCAGTAGCCAGGCAGGAAGGATAGGGTAGGTGGGACAAGGAGGAGGAGAATTCTGGGAAGTGAAGGCTGGGGCAGAGATACTGCCAGCCACCGCCATGACAAGGAAGATGTAAGGTAATGGTAAGCCACGAGCCACATGGCAAAGTATAAATTAATAGAAATGGGTTAATTTAAGATAGAAGAAGTAGATAACAAGAAGCCTGCCACGGCCATACAGTTTATAAACAATGTAAGTTTCTGTGTGTTTACTTGGTTGGTTCTGAGTGCCTATGGGCCTGGTGGGTGAGAGAGATTTGTCCTGACTGTGGGCCAGGCAGGAAAACTCTAACTACAATCTTCCCAACCCAGAACCAACTTTTACTATCAATGAGCAGTGATTCACAATTCAGGGTAAGACTTGACTCCAGCTTCACATCTTAAACAGTACTGAGGATACGTGGATGCAGGACTCGACCAGGGGTCTATTAATGAGCAATGAAAAGGTGGGAAGAAGTAGAGTGAAGTAAAATTCAGATGGCTGCTCTACCAGGTCCCTTCCATGGTGGTTTCCCACCATCTCCTGTTTCTGCTCTGCTTGACCTTGTCAGAACTAGCTGTGATAGAGAATGAGCTGTAGGATAGGGCACTGGATTGTTTATACAGGAGCACACGGAGCCCACCTCCACTCAAAGGAGAATCTGCCTTTGCATCAGGTGCCAGCTGCAGGAAGCGGTTTCCTTCATCACACTCCTTCCGTCCCATCTTTTTACTAGAAGTACAGGTATCTTGGGGTACTTGTGTAGAACATACACCCAGGACTGCCTTCAGTCCTGGAAGATGCACAGAGTGAGATGCCACCTCTCAGCCCAGAGACAGGAAAAAGTTGCACCATGGGAGATGCTGCCAACCCCCAGCCTCAGAACTCAGACCCTGTCTTCATACAGGTTTCCACTGGTGCCCGAAAGACAAGGAGGTAGACTCCTTTCTCAGAACCCAACACATGCCATTTAAAGTTATGTGCTTAGAGACTTCTAGGTGAGCTGTGTGCCAATGGGCACAAAGTTCTTTCTGGGGTATCATTTGCTTCAACCTTTTCCCAACAAACGCTTTGTTTAAAAACCCTCTGAGATACTGCTTTAGGTAGACAGATGGAAGTGAACCCTACCTAATAATTCAAATCTAGTTATCAGAATGGGAAAAGCACAATCCTTCCAGAAAGGAGCTTAGGCCAGGTTCATTTCAGTCCAAGTCTGTAGGGCAATGCACCCTTACTTCAAGCAGCCACTGTCTCTGTGAAGCTAACGCAGTACCTTGCACAGGGTAGTCATTAACTAAAGTTATTTTTAATTAAACTGAATTTCCTAACATTGTCAACAAACCCATTGCCCAATAGGGCTCCCCAGATCTCTGAGTTTCAACTGCCTAACCGCATCCTGTTGTGCTCATCCGCTCACAGCCAAGGACTTGCAAAAACAGTTGATTGTACTGAAGTCTACAGTGATAAATGATTGCTTATGATAATGTTCTGTAGTTGCCTCCTGAGTATGAGAGTTGTATTGTCCCCGTTGTTTGGAAGTTAGATGGGAGGTGAGGTCTCTTTCAAAACTGTAGAAGGGAACAGATCTTCTAAGTGGCTTTGGTCAAAAAAAGTATCAAATTCAAAATGGCCTCTAATTTTGAGTTAAGGTATTTGATATGTAAGAGTGTTCCTAGTACAGACTGGGGATAGAGCTTAGGTGATACAGTACTTGTCTAACATGTATGAAACCCTGTGTTTGACCCCTAGCACCAAGTAAAACCAGGTTACTATCACATACCTCCAATCCGACTATGGGAACTAGAGGCCTAAGGATCACAAGTTAAAGGTCATCTTCAACTATATAGGGAGTTCAAGCCCAGCCTGAACTATGTGAGACCCTGCCTCAAAACAAACAAAAAAGTGTGATAATTAGTTCTATTGTCAACTTGACACAATCTGGGACCACCTGAGGAGAGTGAGGGATTGTCTATGTCACGTTGGCCTGTGAGCATGCCTTAGAGATTATCATGATTACATTAATTGAGGTGAGAAGATTTGCCCACTGAAGGTGGCACCATTCCCTATGCAGGGGATCCTGAACTGTCTGAGTGGAGAAAGGGAGAGCACAAGCATGCACTCATGAGTCCATTCCTCTCAGCTCTTGATAGGATTCACTGCTTTAAGTTCCTCCTGCCTGGAGTTCCCCCTAGCGATGAACCTGCCACCTGGAATGGTGGGCTGAAATAAACCATTTCCCCGTAAGTTGCTTTGGTTGTGATATCTCATCACTTCAATAGGAAATGAAGTGAATACACAAACAAACTAAACTAAAACTCACTGTAGTGGTATTTGCTCCGCCCATGACCCTGAGCTATACAGCCCAAAGGAGGTGGTGCTTCCTGCCCTTCTACGAGACCTCTTATAAGGAGTTGGAGAAGAGTCATGTGCCCTTTCTCTCTGCTCCTGCCTGTGAGGTGGATTTGCTCCCGGTCAGATCAGAGGATGACTTCAGCTGTCTACTCCGTTCTGTAATCATGAGTGCATTTCCTCATTTTGTATCTTAATACATTCTGTTACCCATTTAATAGACTCCCGTGGATGGATCATAATAACTCACATGCATGAAAGTAAATAAACTCAGTCCCAGGTCAAGCAGAGGCCAAAGGACTGCTCCTTTTCTGGTGGGGCCTTGGAGAGGCGGTGGGTGCTTGCAGCCCTCCATGAGGCCCAGCTTAGCTTTGGCTTGTCTTTCTTCTCCTTCACTTCTTTCTCGCTTGCTGCCAGTCCGCCCAGCCTTCCAGACTCACTTTAGAAAGTGTAGGCTTGTGAGGTTACCAGCCTCTGGGACATCAACCAGCGAAAGCTGCCGAGTGATGGTTTTGGATTTGAAATCAGTGAGTTTCCTCTGGTGGGGACTTCCTTTGTTTTAGCCAAATAAAATGCAAAACCAGTGATACACGAGGTAGTGAGGAGTCGAGAGGAGCAAGAGGCTTATACCCCCGTTAAATTATAGTTTAGGCAAATGGCACAAAGAAAGCACAAACTGAGCGCCTTGAGAGGCCTGGCTTTCTGCTTGAGTCTCATGCAATGGGCAGGGGAAGGAATGTCTTCGGAAATGTCCTGATGGGGCTGAGAAATGGCTCAGCAGTTAAGAACACCCATTGCTCTTGCAGGGGACCTGGCATGAGCTAGCATGGCAGCTCACAACTATGTAACTCCAGCTCCAGATCTGCCTCTCTGGGCACTGTGCTCACCTGCTGTACTTACATACATGCAGGCAAAACACTCATATACATAAAAAAATAAATAAATCTTGACCTTCTTAACTGCCCTGAGGTCAAGAGCAATGTGGACCAGTTTAATGGGGAGGAGACTGAAGGGATGTGTTGTGAGTGGTGTTCTACCTACTCTGTGAGGCTTGCATCATTCACCACACTCCTTGTAGATGACACCCCGCTTGGGTACTTGTCACACTTGCTCATTAAGATGGCACCAACTTTTCCAGTGGGTTCTTCTTTTCTTCTCAGGTACTTGAGGTTGGACACATATAAGCGAAGGAGTCGTTGCTGTAGGCTGGTCAAGGGTCACACACAGACACAGCATGGTTTGCGTATGGCTAGAAGCAAGAGCAGAAAGAAGAGAAATACAGACTTCCGTCTGCAGTGCTTCTGGAGGGATTGCTTCTCCTGAAGACTTCAGTAGCTTTCTCCACGGACCAGCAAGCCCTTCTTTTGTATGTTTTTTTTTTTTTTTTTACTATTTAAGAACCAGAAAGCTGCTCATTTACTTCCCATACAGATGTCCTATGAGTTCTATGTCATGGACATTGTTCAGGTAAACAAAAGATGCTCAAAGGAATTTTAGGGCTGAAGGTTCAATATGGGCCATTCTTGCAGAAGAGGCCTGTGTCCAGGGTCACATCTCTGTGGGTACAGCTGCTCCAGGGGCTGTTATCCTGGTGGCAGCTTTCTCGGGTGGTACAAGATCCATCACAGTGACTTTGACTTACCATCTCTCTGCTATCCAGAAATCAGGACAGAGGCACAGCCCAGGCACTGTTCTCTGCTGACTCCCACTCTGTGTCTGAGTGGTCCACCAGACTGGGGGAGTCCGAAGACCTGAGAAGTATAGACTTCTACCCGTCTGCCATCTCAGAACAACTCCACAGAGATGCAAATATGACATTGGTGTCTTGGTGCCGTGTGAGAACCGGAACCTGTGACTCAGAGAAGACTGTTCTGGGTCCCGAGCAGTTTCCTCATTTTAAATCAAGCATGAGTTCAACAAATCGTGTTAGGACACTGTGCCCTGAGACTTTAATTAGAGGCTTTCATGTTAATCTCCTTCTTCCCCGGGCATTTTGTGATATGGCCTCGCCCTGCCGAATCTTACTTTCCACTCAGGCTCAACTTGCTTTCCCTGGGCATCTCTCTGGGTGGGTGGGAAGTGCAGGACTTCCGGGCAGCTGAGCCTAGCTTACCTGCCACATCACCTTCCATCCTTATTCTGCCTGTTTCTACAACATGTGAAGAGCTGCTCTGTCATCAGTGTTTGGTCTCTGGATGAGCTTGTGAGGTCATCCTCTTTAAGCAGCCAGGAAAACAATGGTAAGGAGTGTTTCGAGCCTCTTGGTGCCACAGGAAGAAAGGCGGGGTGGGGTGGGGGGCAATTTGGAAAAACAGGAATCTAGGACAGTTTCTGCTTAGCATTGGAACCAAAGCTGAGGTCAAAGGCTGCCAGAAATCTGGAACCATTTTGCTGGCTGCAAGTTTTCAGTGACAGCATGAACCAGCATGTTTCCTTTTTCATGAGACCAGTTCCTAACACCCTGGAAACTGTCCTTGGCTCTGTCACTGGAGCTCCATGGCCTCCATGCTGCCCTCCCCTGTCCTTTGGGTTGGCTTGTCCTTCCCTCTAGACTGTAATGACCCTCATTCCATCCCTCCCTCTTGTTCGTCCGGTGTCTTTGATCTTCTCCATTTTGGTTCCCAGAATTCATTGTCATACTTCGCCTTTTTCTTGGAGGCGGTCTGAATGTTACCAACATGGAAATGGTGTTCTGAAGGATTTAGTAAGTGACTTTCCACATTCAGAGCTGGGCTGGACAAACACAGGACAGGCCATCACGCAATCTCAGCAGCCAGCCGTTGGGTGTGCCATCCTTATGTTGACACACTCACATGCGTGGATGTTTGGGACTTGGCACCAACTAATAAGGACTCCTTACCCTTCCCTTTCTCTCCGTTTTCCGTGATCTCTTTTCTTTCACCTGCAAAATGGAAAAGAAGGTAGTCTGCTTCACAAACTAGGTAATTTACCCCGAAATCCCACCTAGGCATTCTTGGTGCCACCCGGCATCATGCCCAGCATGCCATGTCTGGTGCTTGGTAGTTTGTTTTTTGTTTGTTTGTTTTTTGTTTTTGTTTTTGTTTTGTTTTGTTTTGCTTTTTGGTTAGGGGAATGAATGAATGACATAAGAAAGCATTATATTTGCACACATTAGGAACAGGCTGGAAAGATGGATGCACAATGCTGACAACTAGAGACAATAAAACCTTACTTCCCAAAATGCCCTTTTTTGGTCACAGTAATTTTTAAATAAGATTTATTCATTTTTATTTCTTTTGTGTGAGTGTTTGCTGGCACATACGTGTGTGTACCACATGAGTGCAATGCCTGATGAGGCCAGAAGAGGGCATGGTGCTGGGAATTGAGCCTGGGTCCTCTGCAAGAGCAGCAAGTGCTCTTAGCCACTAGGCCATCTCTCCAGCCCTAGGTACAACAATTATTTGCACCATAGCTGATCATCATTGTTCCTGGAACAGCCAGGAAGAAAATACCCCTCAATGTCTTCCTAAGCTCCATTTGTTGACATCCTCTGACTACACTATCCTATCTATGTGCATGTTGCCTGCTGACTTTCTAAAGCAAGTCTGACCTACTTGCTTGGGCTGCACAAAAGTGTGGGCCTGTTTGCAAAAGCCTTCCTCCTGGACACTGTGTAAACGTACCCAGGACTACTCACATGGAAATCCAACATGGAAGGAGGGCCCTCTCTACTGAGGGCCCTGGGTTAGGCTCCTTGAAACCTGGCAGTTCGGGTTAGCAAATACATATTTAATGCACATTTTTGAAATGGCAGAGAGGAAAATTTGTTTTGAAAGGAAGGAAAGGAAACAAAGCCTTTCTCCTGTAGGTCCTCGGCTGACAAGCTGCAGCTGAAGGGTTGGCTTGGGCTCTGTTTTCATTTCCAGTGGGTATGCTTTGAGTTGGCACACATATTCAATGTGCGAATGGCGTGGGAGTTGAGAAAGTTGTATTGCTACTTCTCTTTTTAAAATTAACAGTGGAGTCCTTCTGAGAGCAGTGTAGGCTCTGGAATGTGCCGCACACTATTCTCTGACTGCATAATTCAGGAGTTCTCCATCATAAAATAGTCTTCATGCTTGCCAAAGTTGATGCCCCTCCTCCACTCCCTCCTCCAAGAGGCAGCAGGCTGATAGTTGGTTTGCTGGTTTCCCTAAGTCTTCTAAATCACTCCCAACCTCGTAAATGCCCTGGTAATGGGGTTTTTTTCAGGGAAGCCTGAGATTGCAATTCTCTGCCCTGAAGCCAGCCGCCTTTACCTTCCTGGCTCTTCTGAGTCCACTTTGAATGAGACTCACTCTGTACTGTGTACATGAGTGCTCCATGGGGTGCTCCCTGTGAGGTCAACTTCTAGGGGCTGGCTGCTCCCTTTGTAGGAAGACTGTGGGGCTGTAGTCCTTCACCTGCAAAATTCTGCTCAGCAGTTCTCATTAAGAGTACAGACGCAGAGGCCCCGACTCAGCTTTACTGAATCAGAACTGCTTTAAAAACCAACAAAGAAGGTCCCTGAGGTTGAACCCAGGGCCTTGCTCCAGCTAAACAAATGCTCTGTCACTGAGTCCACCCCTGGCCCCAAAATCTGCATTTTAAGATGTTCTCAGAAGACAGTCTGAGAAGACAGTCTCGGCATTGAGTATCAACCAAGCACTCAGGAGCCATCCAGTCGATTCCTAGGGAACATTTACCATGTTCTACTTGTGGAAATCAGAATCACAAAAAGGAGCTGTTTTGGGGTTCCTAAGGAAAACCTTCTCCCAAGCTTGTAAGATCCAAGGCAGTAACTTGGTCTATGAATGGGATAACGTAGGGACATGTGATGATTCTGTGGCCATTGTAAATGCAGACGCTGTAGTGAAGGCTAGCCCCGCTGTGGTTATCTTGTCCTGGGAAGTCAGTGCAGACAGAAGAGGAAGTAAAAACTCTCATTTGGGGTTTGGATAAAAAGTGGTAGCTGGAGCTGGGCGGTGGTGATCTCTGTGAGTTCAAGGCCAGCCTGGTCTCCAAAGGGAGTTCCAGGAAAGGCACAAAGCTACACAGAGAAACCCTGTCTCGAAAAACCAAAAAAACAAACAAACAAACAAAAAAAAGAAAAAGAAAAAGAAAAAGTGGTATTTGGGGCAGATGAGTGAGTAGGAAAGAAGGTGGACACATGTCCTATTGTGGCTTTTCCAATGGTGACATCAATGCTCTTTAAATTGTCAACTAGACATGCATCACGCTATAACGGCTCTGAAACCATCCCTCGGGGACCCATTTCAAGTGTTCCTTTCATGTTCCTTAAAGTCATGCTTAAGTCTTTCTCTCCCATCATCCAGTGTACGTCCAAAGCTGGGTACTTTCCCTTTGGAAAGGCTTTCCTGTTCATTTCTTCCCCTTTCTTTCCTGTGCCATCCCTAAAGTCTGGATACTCTAGCAACTGACTATAACAGTTACATGACTTCCTTGCCTAACAAGAAACACTATAACAACATAAACCCAAACTAAGGCAGAACTCAACTAGAGAGCAATATCCTACAGAGACAAAGGCCGACATCACACTGAATGAAAGGCTTGATGTTACAGGGTTGTTATGCCCTGATTGATCTAGGGAGACAGGGTGTCTCACTGAGCGTGGTGCTTATGGATAGACTGGCTGGCCAATGAACCCAGGTTGTTCCTGTCTGCCTCCTAGCACTAAGATTACAGGTGAGTGCTGCTGCCCTCTGCCTGAGCTCAGGTCTTTATGTTTGCACAGGGAGCCTGTTACTGATTGAGGCCCCTCCCTCACAGCCTCTTATACTTTGTTTGTTTGTTTTTGTTTTTGTTTTTGTTTTTTTTGTTTTGTTTTTCGAGACAGGGTTTCTCTGTGTAGTTTTGCGCCTTTCCTGGAACTTGCTTTGGAGAACAGGCTGGCCTGGAACTCACAGAGATCCACCTGCCTCTGCCTCCCGAGTGCTGGGATTAAAGGCATGTGCCACCACTGCCCAGCTGGTTTTGGTTTTTTGTTTGTTTGTTTTGTTTTGTTTGTTTTGAGGCAGGGTTTCTCTGTGTAACTGCCCTGGCTATCCTGGAATTCACTCTGTAGACCAGGCTGGCCTAGAACTCACAGAGGTCTGCCTGTCTCTGCCTCCCAAGTGTTGGGATTAAAGGCACCACTCTTATAAATTTATCTTAAAAAGTGAATGGAACCTTATTTCATCCTAACGAAAGCCCTCAGTTGAGTATAGCCATTCCTTGATCGTCCATGTGAATCAGACACTAAATGCGTCTGGCCTAATCTTATTGTCCCACAGAACACGAAGCAGCTGAGTAAATGTAGACTTGATAACCATGTTTAAGACATTAGGACACAATCAGAAAAGCTTAATGTTTACAGCCTGGAGCAATACATTCCAAGGATTGTTTTCTGCATCTGTCCTTAAAAATAAATAAGTAAGTGAATAAACTAATAACATTTTCACTGTCAACTTCATTAGGAAAATGTCTGCATTACCATCTTACTGGGGGCTAGCCCACTGCCTCATGAGAAGATGTGGGCAGTTAGGTAAATAAAGCTGGTTGGTAGTTGCCTGTTTTTAACCCAAATTATATCACTAAAATAATAATACACTAATTTCTCTTTTTAAATGGTGCTGATGTCACTACAAAATTTATGTTTTGCAGAGTATGCTCTAGAACCCATGTGTTGGCCAATAGTAGGATGAACATAGGCTCTGAGAGCTTAGGTAGTCCTAGATACCCAGAGATGGACACTCCATGGCCAGTCATCATGACTCTGCAGGAAGGTAGCAGTTGTCACTAATATGAGCCCAGGAGGCCACTGGAAGCTGGTGGTCAGTGCCCGTGGTGATTCATGGTAATAGTTGCTCTAGGGCGGCTACCCAAATCCTGGCTGTGCATGGGCAGTACCCAGGAGTTTTAAAACACCTTGTAGCCTGGTCTCGCTTCATAGACACTGAAGGAATGTTAGAACACTCTCTGTGTCATTGAATCAGCCACCAAAATTGAGACCCTCTGCTCTGGGAGTATGAGGGTTCATGAGCACTTTTCTTCTGTAGTCTAGGATCCCTTCTCCCCTGCACCCTCTTTCCCCCTGTTCCCCTCCCTTCACCTCCTCTCCATCTCTCATCTTCTGCTCCTCCTCCATCCCTCCTCTTCCCTGTCTCTTTTGTGGTAGGAGCTGAACTCAGGTCCTTCTTGTGCATGCTAGGCTAATGTATGGCTGAGCCCCAGTCCCAGCCCCTACATTCCCTTTACCAGAAATCAGAAGCTGGATAGAAACACAGGATTCCGGGCCCTAGCCAGCTCTTCTGTGCACTCACCTGAACAGGGTTGGGGAGCACTGAGCTGAACCTCTTGGGCAGGGGACTCTCTTCCATTTCACACCTGTGGTCCTGATGTCCATCCTGTGTGACTGCTCTCTAATTCATGGTCACCTAAAATCTTTGTCAATCCTGGGCTTTTCAGGCATCACCTACCCTGGAGGATGGTTTTCTGTCTGTCAGATGAGCACCCAAGGGCCTCCAATTGAAGGTTTCAAAGGCCTGTAAGTTAATATTTTAAATGGGGACCTGAAATTGGTGACAATCTCTCCAGCCCTGAGATAGTACGTTGGACATTTTAGAAATGTCATTTTATTGACACAGATGACAAACAGTATCAGAAATTATCCTTTTCCCTCTTTCTTTCAGATGACATATAGGAGAGAGAGAAATCAAAGATGGAGGCACCAACAGGTGAGCAATTGATCCAACACATTTGAATGGAATAGAGATGAGTTTGCCAGGCAGGTGGAGAAAGAGAATCCCAACAGAATGGACGGAAGCTGTCCGACTCCCGCTTTCAAAGGATCCTGCCAGCTCCATCAAACAGGACTTCAGTCTGCTCCAGGCAGGACCACTGTACAGCGCACGTCTCTATTCTGACTGTGTTCTTGTTCTTTAGCAAAGGGATTTGCTTGTCAACTCTCCTTGCAATGAAAAATAAACCAACTAAATAGCCTTGTGTTTTTGTGATAAGTAGATATTGTGGGTCCCCGGATCTACTCTTTTTCTCTACCCTCAAGCTCCCTGAATGTTATTTTGGTGACCACACACAGTCTCTCAGTGTTCTCTCTCTGTCTCTCTCCATCTCTGTCTCTGTCTGTTCTCTCTCTCTCTCTCTCTCTCTCTCTCTCTCTCCCTCCTTCTCTCTTTCTCTTTCTTTCTTCCTTCCTTTTGACAGGGTCTCTCTATGTGCACCAGGTTGGCCTCAAACTCACAGAGATCCATCTACCTCTGCCTCCCAAGTGCTAAATTAAAGGCATATGCCACCAAGCCCGGCTCCTCTCACATGAAAGCAGCCGTTACTAATTCCTCACTCTACTCTTGTTTTAGGCTTGGCATTGACTCATCCATGAGCTCGGTTATTTACCTGTTCTGCAGACCCTGGTTAGCCATTGTGCTCTGAGAGCAGCATTAGTCCCTGGGCACACCAGTGCTTGTCCACAGCTGAACTCATAGCCTAGAGACAGTTTCTAGGAATAATCTTGGATTAAAAGAAGACACCTGGAATCCTAGCAAATGGGAGATAGTGGCAAGAAGATCATGAGTTCAAGGTCATCCTAAGCTACCTAAAGGACTCAAGGCCAGCCTGGGCTTTATGAGATCCTGTCTCACAAAATTAAAAAGAAGGGCTGGCGAGCACTTTTTGCTTTTATAGAGGACCCGGGTCCCGTTCATTCACAGCACCCACATCATGGCTTACAACCATCTGTAATTCCAATTCCAGGGAATCCAACACCCTCCTCTGTCCTCTGAGGGCACAAGACACACACATACATGCAGACAAAACACTTATACAAAATGTTTTTTAAACAAAACAAATACAAAAAGAAAGTCTGATATATTATATCATCAACAGAGCAGGCTCATTTTTTTAGCTAAACAAGATGATTATTTTGGAGCTTGCTCTGGTACCTTGACTTTCAATTCCATCTGAAAGAGAAGGAAGATTGTCAATTTGTTTATAAATCTTGTCAGTCTGAGGACAACTTATTTCTCCTTTACAGGAAGTGAAGAAATCTTCCCCAAATCTGATACCAGTATCCTTGAGAATAAAGGGCATGGTCCTTCTGGTGTGTCTGTCACAAGCTATGACATGGTCTGACAGTCAGGCTGAATGGAACCAAGTAGCAAGAACTGACAGACACTTTTGCCTGTTCTGGACACTGCAGCAATAACATTCCTTCCTGTAGCAAGAACACAAGTCTATTTATTTTGTCTCTGAATTCCTCAAAGGGATGGAAGGGAAAGGTGAGGTTCTTGGTTACAAATCAAAGACCCCTTCTTGGCTATCTTATGCAAAAAGCAATTTACTGTTAACACATTGGGCAGGTTACAGAGCTAACAGGAAGTGTGGAAATGGGCAACCAAGAAAGGCCGGGCTGGGAAGCCAGTGAGAAGGTCATGGCTCAGGTACTCCAGGTGAGCACACTGCTATTCTGCAAGGCCTGCTCTGAATAATAGCATCATCCTCACTGTCACACCAGTGCCATGCCTCTGTCACCCCTCATTTAGCTAGCCTGGGCTGTGTATCTACATTGCACAATCTAGAAGGTGGGTCCAAGTGTATGTGTGTTTTGTGACTCTTCCTGGGGAGATGTGGACAAATGTTTATTTGCCTCAGATAAGGCACCAGCAACAGACCAAGGGAATGATTCCACCTCTGTGTAGTTGGGTGAGCCAACTGAGTTCTAGGAAAGTGGAGGACCCCAAACATTTGCATCAGTGGAAAGTCCTAGCCCAGAATTCCCAAATGGAAAACTGCACAGGTAAAGACTTGTCTTCAGTCAGCTTTCTACCCTCTTATATGTTCTAGAACCTCCCAAGATCACATGCAGCTGCAGCATTATTGCATGCAACTTGGATGTGGGAGATTCAGGAAGGACTGAGTGTCTAGAATCTCAGGTGAGGTCTAATGACCCTCCCCCGACATTCTAGGAGAGAACTTGATAGTATTCATCCTGTATCATGTGGGGTAAGCAAAGCTGCTCTCATTTGAAGACGTTAATGGACATGCCATGCATGAAGGATAGCATCTACAGCAACAGTCTGGCATGTACCACTCCAAGAGTACATATTATAAGAGGTTAGTTACATACAAATGGGGGGACAGGCCAGACATGACATGTATCCTCCCAAGGTGGTCCTCTTTTTATTTCTGCACTCACCATAATAAAGTGATTGAATACTTTTCAATAAAGATGGTTCCTTTAAGACTGAGTTCACCCGCCCTCTTCTATTTTGTGCCCCTTGCCTATGCTATGGTAAGAGTCTGTGGAGGTTTGGTGTTGTAATGGTTTAATTGTAAACTTGACACAATCTAGAATCACCCGAGAAGAGAATCTCAGTGACAAATTGTTTAGATTAGATTGACCTGTCTGCAAGGGACATGCTTTTTTTCATTCAAGACAGGGTTTCTCTGTGTAGCCCTGGCTGTCCTGAAACTCAATTTAGACCAGGTTGGCTTCATAATTCAAAGATCCACCTGCCTCTGCCTCCTGAGTGCTGGGATTCAAGGCATGCACCACCATTTCTTTGTAGGGATTTTCTGGAAGACCCACCATGAGTGCTGGTGGCACAGTTTCACGGGCTGGGTCTGGACTGGATGGAGAGGGAGAGGTGCCCTACACTGGTGGGCATGCACTCACTTACTGCGTCTGCTCTCGACCTGGACATAATGTGAGTGGCCGGTTCGGGTTCCTGCTGCCCTGACTACCCTTCAGTGATGGACTGGAACTGGGAACCGGGAGCCAAATAAACCTTTTCTCCCTGTAGTTACCTTTGCCCTGGTGTCTTAACGCAGCAACAGGAAACAGAGCTGAGACAGGTCCTCACAGTTAGCCTGTGCAGGGAAGAAGACAGGAAGACTTCCAGACGAGGCAGCACCACCATGTCGGATCCAGAAGCCCCATCTGAATTAGCTTAAGCAAAACTGACAATTTATTGTAAGTGTATGGAGATTTGTAAGTCGCAGTTTAATAAAATAAAATAAAACAACAATGAGAGAAGTGTGCTTCTCATGGAACCCTAAAGGGACAGGATGACGCAAATCCAGAAATCGCAATACTTTCAGGCTCTGCCTTTAATACTGTTAGAGAACTAATATAGTATTTGAAGAATAGTTTTTATATCCTAGGAATTATGAATATTGCTTGGGCCCATTGCATTTTTTTTCTTATAACTTTATGAAGCCAGAACTAAAATTATCCCATTTTACAGAGCAGGAAACCTCGAGTAACAGAGGCATAAGGTCAAGTGCTGCCTAGCTAGTCTCGGGTGACCCAGAGCCTGTCCCTGAGACATCACCATGCCCATTTTCCTGCCTTAGTGCACTGTTCTTAGCCCTTTGTCCCGCAGATCCCAAGAGTTACACATGCCATCATCAGTCCAGACAGAGGCCACTTTCCTGTGTCTAAAGCTCAGTCCCTCAGAGGGAGGGCTATGGCTAGAGAGCTTGTGTTTGGTGTTGGGGCCGGCAGGTAGGATGTAAGCTCTGAGCACCGTGCCTGCCTGCCGCCATGCTCACCACAACTGTGATCATGGACTAACTCTCCGAAACTGTAAGCCAGCCCCCAGTTAAATGCTTTCTCTTGCCCATTGCCTTGGTGGTGATGTCTTTTTCACGGTAGTAGAAGAGTTACTCAGACAAGATATTCACGGACATGCGCTTCTAACTAGGGGGATGGGTGAGTGTGGGGCTCCGGGTGCTGGACAACTGTTTCAGGGACAGAGGTTGTGGGGCCCCCAAACAGTTGTTATCTGCACAGTTCAAGTTTGCCTTCAGGGTGGCTCCTTTGTTTTCCTTACTTTGCAGATGTGTAGAGGTGCATTTAACTTTCCAAGGCCTTGACTTACCCGCTCTGTGTTGTGAGCATCTGATTCTGGTCCTCTTTCACATAGCTTTGTTTTCCTACCACTATCTTGCCATTAATAATAGTAATAAAAAAATCAGTTCTCTTCTTTCGTGCTGTGCTTGGTTACTTTTTTTTTTTTTTTTTTTGGTAGACTATCTTAGAATAATCATGGAAATAGGGGTGAGGTAGAAATCATTGGTCAAAAAAACCCCACAACTATTATGTTGTCACAGTCACCTCTAGCTACATATGGCTAGTTAAATTTAATTAGTTAAATTAAATACAATTAAAGTGTCATTTCTTCATTCACAACAGTTACACGTTCAGCACTTAAGGGCACACCAGCATTCTGTACCATAGAATATTCCAGTCACTGTGGTGGAATACTGTTTTAAGATGTGTCATCCCAGATTGGCGCACAATCAGCAGGGTCTTCGGGTTTGAAGAGAACCATGAAAGGAGGGCAATGTGACCTGCAGGCTGCAGAATCTGGAATCTCAACCCAGAACAGGACGCAGGAGCCTGGTAATGATGGCTATCAGCTACAGGAGGGGAGCCTGGGGTGACTTAATTTAAAGGATTTTAAATAGATCCAACATTTCTTGAATACTTGGGCTTAAGAATGAAAATACTTGGTTGCCTCAATTGTGTGTACTAAGGTTGGATACACAGCCTTGAGAATCTCTGCAATGGGCCCAGCAACCAAACGGCATTTTAGTGGCAGCATCCAGGACTGACTGCAACATTGCTTTCCACACTGAACTCTTGACATGGGCTTATTTGGGGAATCTTTTGTGGGCGGCTCTGAATGAACTCAGTTAGGATCCACTTCAAGGCAAAGGAAGACGTATTTCCAGTGAAAGCCTGTGTAATGCTTTGGAAGACTCAGGAAGAGAAGCCACAGGAAGATGGAGAGTTATGTTCGAAGGCTTTAAGTGCAAAAGCTCTAGGGTTTGTTGAGTTGCTCAGCACTGCATTTAAACGCTTATTTTGTTTAGGAAAAAAATCCAGACGAGACAACCAACATAAAGATGCCTCCTATGTCTGATTTGCAAAGAAAAGGAACAATACAGCGTTCTAATCTGCAAATCCATGGTCAAAGAAAACACTGACCAAATAAAGGGAATGCTGCGTTAACACTTTCCCCTCTACACTGCAGTGGTGAGCGGTTGCATTGTCTGAGAGTCCCATTAGATCCATCGCCCTCTACTGGTCAGAGGGCGAGGTGCCACCGCGGGGATCACGTGGCGGCCCCACCCACGGTTGAATGTCCGAGCATTTCTGTCTGTCCAATTGTGCACATTTCCGGTGACAAGGGTTGGTGAGCACATGGCTGCGGTGAGACCGGCACAACGAGACCGTTTTATGGGACGAGTCCTGGCGTCGATCTATATAAGTGTGTTTCGTGACTGGAAAAGCCTAGGGACTGATGGACATCCCGCCCCGCCCCGCTATTCATTGTCTTTCTCTTGCTGATGTGTTATGTATCACCACTCGGTAGCGAGGTAACACAGATGAAGATTTCCAGGCGCTCGAAAGCTCCAGCTGCCGTTCAGAGTGCAGTGTGAAATAAAAAATGATTCTCACTGCGGAAAGGTCTGATCTTGCTGGGGAATGAAAAAGCCGAACGCCTGCGACAGAGAAAGCCCTCTTCCTACCCAACCGGGGACTTATCATAGGGACGGCAAAGCCTCCGGCAGCAACCCTCCTAGCGCTACTGCAGGAGACTTGGCGAGATGGCGGCGGGCTCCTCCCACCTCTGCGGCAGCAGAGATCAATAAAGCAAGGCTCTGCGGCAAACACGCGCCTCCTTTCTTCCCTCGCAGCGGCCACCCAGAGCCTGCGGCTGGAACATTGATCCGTGGCGCCATCTAGTGTCCTTTAGGGTCCGATGCAGCTTTGAGCTGGAAAGTCTGGAAACAGCTTGAAAGCCGCACGGGGTGATGAGTTTTCAACAGCCGACCTCAATTAAAAGGACAAAGGGAAAAATCAGTAGTGTGTCTATTTTCCTGTGAAGCTTAAAGTAAAGGCTAGAACTCCTAATGCCAATCATCACATGACATAAAGACTTGTTACGTTTTATTCCCCTGTCTTAGTCAGGGTGACAGTTGCTGGGATGAAACACCATGACCAAAGCAACTTGGGGAGGAAAGGGTTGATTTGGATTACACTTGTATATCACTGTTCATCATCGAAGGAAATCAGGGCAAAAATTAAAGCCGAGCAGAAATCTGGAGGCAGAAGCTGATGCAAAGGTCATGGAGGGGTGCTGCTCACTGGCTTGTCCGTTATGACTTGCTCAGACTGCTTTCTTACAGAACTCAGAACCACCAGCTCAGAGATGGCACCATGCACATTGGGCTGGGCCCTCAACCCATCAATCACTAATTAAGAAAATGCCCTACAGGCTTGTCTACAACCCAATCTTATGGACTCAGTTTTTCAATTGGAGTTGCATTTAAATACTTGTGTCTTAATGACTCTAGCTTGTATCAAGCTGACATAATTCTAACTAGTTCACCCATTATTTTGAATTACTCTGTTTCCTACATGATCCAGGATAATAGGAAAACCCTATACAAGCATATCGGGCTAACTTTGAATTTCAAGTTAAAAACCAATAATTATTTAGCATAAGCTTGTCATATATATGTTAAAGCATCTCACTAGGCATCCTGTCCTGATTGTTATCTTTGGTTTTATTAGCCAAGGTTGACAGCACACCTACAAACAGACTGCTGTAGTACAGGTTTTACAAGGGCAGGTAGCAAGGCTTGGACTGCTTAAGGCATTTTGCTGTGGGTGCCTTCTTCTGGATTCCAAGGACACTGCACCTGCCTACTCCCTCCCATACACAACTCAATATAGATCCATTTAAAAAGAAAACCTAAAAGTTAAAAAGAAAACTAGGATCCAGACGGTGGTGGCACACACCTTTAATCCCAGCACCGGGAGGCAGAGGCAGGTGGATCTCTGTGGGTTCAAGGTCAGCCTGGTCTACAGAATGAGTTTCAGGACAATGAGAGTTGTTTGTTACACAGAGAAAACCTGTCTTGGAAAAAAACCAAAAAAACAAAAAAACAAAAGAAAGGAAGGAGGGAAGGAAGGAAGGAAGAAAGAAAACCAGCAACAGCACACTGCATTTTGCATGCTTTTCTTTTCCTGGGACATTAGTTCCACCCACACTTGGAGCTTAGACAATACTCGGTCGGTCCTCTTTTCTCCCTACTTTTCCTGTGGCAGTTTTCTGTGTCTGTGTCTAATTAACTCAGCTCTCTTTTCCACTCAGAGCTCCCTCTGCAAACCAGACTAGCAAGGCAAGGTATTGCACTTACATTTGGCCTTGTGTTTCTCACGCCCTTGGAATGAGGACATTGCTTCTTTTCAAAAGGCTCTGACCCAGGGCCCACACAAGTGGCAGGGCAGGGCATTTTGTGGTTTGAGTGCTGTTAGGGAGCTGATTCACTAAAAGCCAAGCAGAGTGTGTAGCTCCTCCACTCCCCATGCATGGAGAGAGACACTGCAAACCTTGGGCCCTCTCCTCACGCTGCCTCTGAGAATGTACAAGCGTTGGTTCATGGGGCTGGGCACAGGTTAGTGAAGGAAGAGAGGGCACGCCTTCCCTCATGCGTGTGTTGCTGCAGTCGTGTTGGTACCTTGAGGCTAGAGCTTGGTAGATTTGGGGACACATTTAACAGAAGGGCTCAATAATTAGTGTCAGCAAAGGGGCATGAAAGTAAACATCCAGGAGATGTACTCAAAATTACACACATGCTAGACTTTTGTGGTTAAAATGTTATTGCGAAAAGAATTGTTTCCAACTCCCAGCAAGTTTCTATTCTCTACCTGCTGCGTGAAAGCCCCTCAACACCATTGAGCCTGTGGGACTAGCCTGGCTGGAAGACTCTCCAGGTTATGTACGTTGCTGGCTGTATGAGTTAGTTTCCCTATTGCTGTGATAAAATGCACCGGCAGAGAAAGCGCTTCCCTAGCTCACAGTCTGAGGGTACAGGCCAGGAGCTGGGGTTCTGTCTACAGTCGGGGAGCAAAGGGCAAAGGATGCTAATGTTCATCTCACTCTCTCCTTTTCATCTGGTCTAAGGCAGAGGCTCCAGGACTGCTTTCGATCCCAAGGCTTGAAGATTTTCACATTATAGTACATGCAATCATATGCGTTCTTGGGATTTATAACATATGTGACTATGGCTCCGCAAACTCACTTTCTCTGGCTCTAACCCTCCTCCTCACCCCTACCTGAGGATGGACTTTTTTCTAACAGATCAGTAGTGTACCCTTCCTCCTCACCTTCAGTACTACCACCTCACGGACCACTTCTACCACTAGTAGAGGCTGAACAGCAATGTGGTGGTATTGTGTTCCCCAATATATCGTGCATCCTAATAAATTTATCTGGGGTCAGAGGACAGAACAGCCACCAGACAGACATAGAGGCCAGAAAATGGTGGCACTCACGCCTTTAATCCTAGCCTTCTAGAGGCAGAGATCCATCCGGATCTCTGTGAGTTCAAAGTCACACTGGAAACAGCCAGGCATGGTGACACACACCTTTAATGCCAGGAAGTAATGGCAGGAAGCAGAAAGGTATATAAGGCGTGAAAACCAGAAACTAGCAGCATTTGGCTGGTTAAGCTTTTAGGCTTTTGAGCAGCACAGTTCAGCTGAGATTCATTCTGGATGAGGACTCAGGCTTCCAGTCTGAGGAAACAGGATTAGCTAAGGAATTGGCAAGGTGAGGTAGCTGTGGCTTGTTCTGCTTCTCTGATCTTTTAGTGTTCACTCCAATACCTGGCTCCAGGTTTGCTTTTATGAATAAGACCTTTTTAAGATTCGTGCAACACAGCAGCAGTGCAGGAGGCCCAGATGGTGCCTTGACAAGTGTTCCAGCCACTGAGCTTCAGTCCCCAAGTTTTCTTACTGCACCTGGATTTTCCTCCTCTGCAGATATGTGCTTGAGGCTGTGGATCCACAGAGAGTCCTCCAGATCCATGGAGAGTGCTCCTAGGAAGTTTGCTGACGCTGGATCCTCTGAGATCAAGCGAATTTCCTGGATGCATCATACTGAGCCAAGTCCCACCAGGGTCTTGTTCCTTCCCTGGGGTCACTCCCTGGTGGGGGCCGGAGTACCCTGTCCTTACCCAGGCCTCCAACAGCATTCTGCCCCCTGTACCATCTTCACTGAGATCAAGACAGAGCTTCAAGTGACAGGATGAGCCACTTTGGTGGCTTCCACTTTCTGTTTGGGGCATGGTGGGAAATAGAGCATTCCCCACTTTCGTGAACTCTAGGAGGAGAGCAAGGGAAAGAAAGGCTCTGAAAACGCCAGGCAAATTAACGTGCTGTGGGTTACTACTGTGAGACCTCTAGGCTCTGTGGCGAGGCTGTGGAAAGGGACAGACAGCTTGGGGCCCTGGCCCTACCTCTTACTCTCCAGGTAACCTTGACTAGCTTCCTAGTCAGTGAAACAAAGGAGGTGGTGGTTCTATCCATCCCACACAGGGGGTTTTAAGATCACGTGATCCCTCTCCCACAGTGAGCGCCCTGTGGAGACCGGGCGCGGGGGAGGGGTAAGGGGGGTGCTCATCAGATGGTAGCTGTTATTATTATTCAGTCTACTTTCCCTGAAGGGAACACAGACCCTCTTTCACAGTGTGCCTCCTTTCCAGTAGGTTACTACACAATAATCTCTCTCTCTCTCTCTCTCTCTCTCTCTCTCTCTCTCTCTCACACACACACACACACACACACACACACACACACCTATTGATCCGTGACCCTCTCTATCACCCAAGAGATCAGAAAAGAAGGATGAAGAAAGGAACTCATGCTGTGGGAAGCTTGCTCACCAAGAGTGTGGGTTCTGACTTTTGCCTGCCCAAGAAGGCTGATGGTCCTGGAGAAGGGATTAGACTCCCTGTGAAGATACCCTTAATGGAAGGACCAGCAGAGGGATGTGTCCTTTGCTGATGGGGGCCTCTCATGATGAGAGGCGTGCAGCCTGCCTGAGCACTGGGGCAGAAATCCTCTCTTCACCTGGTGTCACGTCTGAACTTTTGAAGCTACTTGTAATGTAAATTAGCTCTTATCTGTCACTCTGTCTGAGCTTCCCTTCTGTCATTAGCCTTTATGCAGTTTTTAATGATGGATATTTTGTGTGTTTATGCATTCAAGGTCTGCTCTGCTGGTAGATTGCATAGCTCTTGAGGGCAAGGATTAAGAGTGTTTTATTGACCGAGTACAATGACTTAGCTTTAACTTTTTAATCTGTTAAATGAGGACAGTAATACTGCTTTTGTCCACCTCACTGAGCTGTGAAATTAAAAGAGATAATACATGGGAAATGTCCTTGTGAGTCACGAAATGTGCTTCACATATTAGTTATGCTTAGGGCTGTGTCTGTTTGAGGGGACATCACAGGCTGAGTACTTTGTGAATGAGAGAATAGGAGAAAGTCCTTGGAAGAGGATGCACTGTGACAGCTTTTCCTGCAGAAAGCTGAACACAGCAGTTCCCACCTCTGAAAATACCCAATTCACTCAGTTCACTCCGTCAGGATTGAACTAGTCAAACAGCAGTGACGGTTGGAGAGTCTAAGTGTGGGTGGCAGGGAGTAACCCAGAGCTGAGGAGTCTTTTAAGTGGGTGGCAGGGAGTAACCCAGAGCTGAGGAGTCTCTTAAGTGGGTGGCAGGGAGTAACCCAGAGCTGAGGAGTCTCTTAAGTGGGTGAGGTTTTGCTAGCTAGTTCTTCCTTTCCTACTGAGAGCAAGGAAGGACAGACAGTATAACACCTTCCTATTCCATGACAGAGAGCGAATGGGAGGAGCAGGGATCTCTGCAAGATACTTGGAACTTCCCGTTCGAAACAGAGAGAGTTAGAGCCAGAGAGATGGAGTTGATGAGCCAGGGACCAAGAACTTATCAAATCTGATGGGGCAAGAATCACTGTGCCTGGGGATCCAAATGCCAAATGATCACCAAACCGGAAAATAAAAAGAGAAAGAGCAGACCGGACCAAAAGCAGACACAGTTTCCTTCACTGAACCACTCCGGGGTTTCGTCTTAATTCTCAAGGAGCAGGATAACCCCGTGATGCTCAGTCCTGACAGGCTCTGGGATCAGTTAAGAAATATGTCCTTCCTTGGATCTATAGGGGTATTTTTTAGAAAGGACGAGCTGAGGTGGGAAGACCCATCCTGAACACAGGCATGGACTGGGGACCTGGGCTGGATAAAAAGGAGAGAGCAAAATGAGCTCTGACTTTCCGTCTCCACTTCCGGCTGTGACTGCAATGTGAACTGCGGCCCCGCGCTCCCTCCACGACTTCCGTGCATGAACTGTGCATGGAAGCTCTTCTTCCTTAAGTCGCTTTCTCAGGCATTTTATCGAAGTGAAGAGAAAAGTAACTGATCGGAGGCCTCAGAGCTGGCGCAGCATGGGGTGTCGGTGGTCCGGTGTGCATATAGCTCTGGGCTGCGTGTGTTTGTGTACACACTGATAGCATTGCGGGCTCCGTGGGAACATTAGGCTCCTGGCGGTCACTGCGGGAGGCCTTAGGTGCTACAAGGCCCTGGTCTCCATCCTCAGCTTCAAAAAAAAAAAAAAAAGACACCAGGAGTAGGCTAGGGGACGGGTCCAGATGAACAGGCACGGGAAGGTGTTTTGACTGCTGGGTCCTCAAGAAAGCAAGGCTCTGGTGGAGAAAGAAGGAAGGGCAAGAAGGGTACACAGAGGTTCTAGGGACAAGAGGGGACAGGCTGTCAACCGCATGTGGGGAAGGATAGGTGGAGAGAAATGGTACAAATTCATAAAAACTTAACTTTTTAGATTTTTTTTAAAGGTTGTTTTAACTGATACATACAAACATAAAGTTTATATTAATGTGTATCTTGCAGCGTTTCGTAAAATTTTAAAATCCTACTATTTCTATGAATGTGAATGTTTGGTCTTAGGCTGGGAAACATCTGGGGTTAACTTCTCTGTTGTCTTCCACGGAACTGTGACCGCAGAAAGGGGCCTAGCTTAGGCAATGCACTATGGGAGTCCACTCACACCCATCTAGGTGTACTGGTTACCGGTTCCCAGGGGCGAGGTATGTGTTGGAGCAGAGGACAGGGGTGTGGTGGGGGCAGCTCAGAGACGGTGAGCTGGGGGCTGCCCGCTCAGGAGAGGCCTCTAGAACATGGAACTCAGGTGGTACCTGTAGGGGAGGGGGCGTACCAGCACCCAGCAGAGGAATCACAGACAGAGACCAAGGCAGGGAGGGAAGGCTAAGGCCACCCACCTCCTGGAAGACAGGCTCAGACCTCAGAACAGGGCGCCAGCCCTCCCTCAGAGAGAAGCCTCCGCTTGATTTTACAGAGTCCCTGCAGGAAGGTGCTGGGCTCTCCTGACTGAACTGTGCAGAATGAAGTACTGCTAGACGTCACATGAAATAAGCAGGGCACCGGAATGGATGGATCCTCAGAGAGAAAGTGCAGCCTGGGAGTCGGAAGCCTGGGAGGTGGAGACTTGGTTCCCAGTGCAGGACACAGGGGAGCTTTGTGCCCTAAGCAAGGACTCGCCAGTGCTCCTCCATCTCCATCCTCCCACGTTCCGGGATCATGCACGGGTTCCTCTTTTGCACTCTGCTCATTACTGGATTAGCACAGGTAAGTCTTTGTTTTACACCCAGGCTTCAGCTGTACTTCTTCAGGCCCAAAGTAAAACGGCAAGATAGGGATGGGGTAAGATGCGGGTAATTATTTCGTGAGAAATGGGGAGCCATTTTCCTTTCCAGAAAGTTCTGTTTAATTTAGCTCAAGAGCTTTGTGAAAGATGCTCGACATTTCCCCCTTTGAGGTGTACCCTCTGAAGTTTGCTTGTGATCGTGTGCACAGTCCACAAACGTTACCTTGTATCTACTTACAAACGTTACCTTGTATCTGTTTACAGTAGTGGGGGCAGCCACAGCCCTAAACACTGTCCCTTACTGCGGCCGGGTAGAGGTGTGGGCTCATCTTTCCACAGCTTGCGGTGTGCAAAGAGCCCCTGGAAAAACGGTTTTGGGCAATAATTTTTTTTTTTTCCAGCTAAGCCTGTCCTTGTTTGAAAGGGGCACTTAGGAAGGAACATTTAGTTTTTAAAAATGTACTATTACTTTGTCTTTTCTCAAGCCTCGGGGCTCTCACTTTTTGTGAGTGACTATCATATGGAAGAAAGCTCCAACTATTTCAGAGGGCAGATCAAAGGAAGTTTAATTTAATATGAGCAATTCATTGTTTTAGTGTTTTTAAATGAGACAATTAAAGCAGGGCAACTTATTTATTGATTTATTTACATGGTGAAGGTCACTGCTGGCACGGAGGACAGAGCTCTGACCTCTTCCAGGGTCACTTAGAAAACATGCACGGATGAGGAGTTAAGAGCGGATTCTGGCCTGGGCAGCAGAGGTGTTTTAGCTTACAAGGGAAGTTGTTACTCTGCTGAAGGATGTAAGGTTTCAAAGGGATCCCTGGGAGGATGTCGGGTGGGGTTCTTCCGCTCTCACAGTTGGAACACATTTCTTCAGCAGCTGTGCGACCAGCTCTCTCCTGTTCTGCATTCCCAGAGGAGGCAGGTGGTTGTCAACTGAGGGCTAGGATATGTTCTTAAACAGTCAACATTGCAGCACACAGAGCTGTGGACAGAATAGAAAACAAGTACAAACATAGAAAGATATTGGGCTCAGAGCAGAAAATATCACTTTGTGCTTATTTTTGCATTATTGAGGGTTTTTTTTTCCCCCTCTTGGTCACTGGGATTAAAAAACAAACCCTCCCCTCTTGGTCACTGGGATAAAATACCCAAGAAAAACAACCAAGGGAAGGAAAGGTTGACTTTGGCTCGTAATGTCAGAGGTTTTAGTCCACGGTTGGCTCACTGCAACCTCTGAGGAGACACGACATGGTAGCAGAAGTATGCAACAGAGGAGGCAATTTACATCAGAAGCAGAGGGAGAAGTCAGAGGAAGAGGCAGGAGAAAAGCTGTAATGATACCCCCACCACCACCACCAAATGACGTACTTCAGTAAGGTACCACCTGAAAATCCACGAATGTGTGGATCCGTAGACCAGGTCAGCATACTCGTGATACATTCTGAACAATGGTGACCAGGCTTGTGTGTGTACCTCTGGCAAGCGTGTGCACCTGTGTGTAGGTGCTCATGTCTGTGTGTCTGTATGGTGGTCAGAGTTCAGCAAGAGTGCCTGTCTCTGTCACCTTTTTTAAAAAAAAATATTTTATTTTATTTTATTTTTTCGAGACAGGGTTTCTCTGTGTGGTTTTGGAGTCTGTCCTGGATCTCCCTCTGTAGCTCAGGCTGGCCTCGAACTCACAGAGATCTGCATGCTTCTGCCTCTTGAGTGCTGGGATTAAAGGCAAGCGCTACCACTGCCCAGCCACCTTTTTTTTTTGAGGCAGGGTTTCTCACTGAAGCTGGCACTTGTAGTTTCTAGACTGGCTGTCAGCAAGCCTGGGGACTGATTCTCCTAGTCTACCCCTAGACCAAGCTTTTCTAAGGCACACTTCCGAACATAACCAAGGGTTTGATGCCAGGCACTTTGCTAGTCAATAACTTAATCACCTTGACTCAAAACAACTGAACCAAGTGTGTATTAATCCCATTTCACAGAGGCTTGATACTCAAAGACCAAATAATAGGAAATTATTTAAGATCATAGATCTATTCCAAAGCTCAGATCTGTTTGTAGAACATTCTCTTGCAACATTCTTGTGGTCTCAAGACTTTGCTTTTGAAACAAAATGTCTGAAAAGAAAAAAAAAATATGGGGTTGGGGATTTAGCTCAGTGGTAGAGTGCTTGCCTAGCAAGCGCAAGGCCCTGGGTTCGATCCTCAGCTCAAAAAAAAAAAATGTAAAATTCATTATAGTCTCAACATATTTTCTTTTTTTGTTGAGTCCTACTTTTTGTTACTTTTGTGGAAATTTTGTAGTTATAATTTCCTTGATGGTTTTTTGTTTGTTTGTTTGTTTTGTTTTGTGAGGTGAGTCTGCTAAGAAAAACAAAAAACAAAAACACCCCCCCCCCAAAAAAAAAAAACCCACAAAAAACCTAAGCCAGAAATACAACAACAAACCAACCAACCAACAAAACAGTTTTGTTTATCTGGAACTTTTTATTCCACATTCATTAGAAAATATCTTTGTGCATGTTTGTGTCAATGTCATTTTGGGTGTCTGTCCTTACCCTCCACCTTGGTTGAGATAGTTTTCCTGTTTACTGATGCTTTAGATAGGTCAGGTGGCCCATCGATTCTGGGGCTGTCCTGTTAGCTCCCTGCATCTGGCATGCTGGCAGTCCAGATGCACACTCTGCATCACATCTGGTTAATTCAGGTTCTGAATTCCTGTCTTCATGTTTTCAGTAAAAACTGCCCATTGAGGCATCTCCTCAGCTCTGTTTGCTTTTGTTTATGCTGGTGTCACTAGACACAGGATGCTAGGTAGACAGTTTGGGGCTTTGTTTGTTTGTTTGTTTTCTTTTCTTCCAGCATCATCTCTGGGCACCTTTACCCCTCCTTCTTGCCTCTTCTGCTGAGTCAGCTCTGTTCTCTAGTATGTAGCATTTCCCTCTTCTCAGGCTTCTAACATGAATTTCTCTTTTATTCATGGATTTCCCCTGTGTTACTCTTTAATTTCTGGGATGGCCTAAAAAAATTTCAAGACTGGGAAAATAAACATTTCCAGGTGGACAGTTTGGGGAGTGGACATTACATAAGGGAAGGGAGTGTATTAGTCACCTTTGCTCTGCTGTGGCAAAAATATCTGATGGAAACAATTTGGCTCATGGTTTCAGGGGGCTCTGCCCTTCATGGTGGTAAAACTTTTCATATCATGATGGAAGAGGCTGCTCACATTACAGCGGACCAAGAAGCAGGAAGCCAGATGGGAAGTAGGCAGGGATAAAGGGATAAATATGCCCATACTCCCCAGCAGCATATTTTCTCCAGCTAGACCCTCCCACCTCCAAAATTTTCAGAACCTCCAAAAACAGCATCACAAGCTGAGGGCCAAGTTTTCAAAACAGTCTGTGGTTGACATTTCAAATTCAAAGCGTAACAGGGATCAACAGGAGAAGCAGGGATGAGAATGTGGCATGGCATCTCATAAACAGCAGGGAACAGAAGGAGACCATTGAGATAGGCATGGCCGGGACAGACTTGAATGTCCCATGCTCAGAAGTTTGCATTGTAATTGGCAGACAGTGGGGGCCACTGGGGGACTTTAAAGAGTAATACAATCATATAGTATGGCATTTAGTATCTGTGAAATAAGAAAGAATAAACCTTAGAGCATGAGGACGATACAATAAGCAGTATTAGCCATGGCATGGCTATGGTTGTGAGGGAGAGGAGCTTGGCCTGGATGACTCCAAGTATTGTCTGGGTGAAAGATGAGTTTTGAACCCATTTTTTCCTAGAGGACATTTGGGTATCCATGCCCATTGGATAGTCAGCTGTGTGGGCCTCTAGGTCAGTGGAGAAGTCTCTGCCAGGAATTTGGTTTTGAAGGTACATAACATAGGGAGAAAACTGAAGATGAGGTGGGAAATGAGACTGACAGGTCGTAGTATTATGAAATGAGTAATGCATCAACATGACAGCCATGTGTCTAAGGTACAGTCCAGCATAGGCTAACAGGCCAGGAGATCGGGGATGGTCAGGTGTAACAAAACCAGGGAAAGGGTTTCATCTGGAAGCATGAGGGACTCATGCCCTGTGAACATAGAATAACATGAACTGACGTATTAAAAAGTAACTGTGAGGGGTTGGGGATTTAGCTCTGAATAAAGGTGACTGTATAGGTGGCTTTTCTAATCATCCAAGTGGAAACTAATAGTGGATTTGATCACTGTAGTAGGAGTGAGGATACAGAGGCCAGGGGGTAATGGTGGTGACTGACTGTCAGAGGTCAGCTCCAATCTGTTGAAGGGTTCTTGGGGGAGGAGTGAGAATTGAGAAGTACTAGATAGAAATAGAGACAGAGACAATGATGAGAAAGACAGAGACATAGGATAGCTTCGGGAGGGCCCTGGGTCAATACCCAGTTGCCTGAGTTTATTCGTAATGGGCCTTTTATACATCAGTAAGGTTGAGGCATAAAATATTAACAAGTGTAGACTCTTCAAAACTCCTGGTGCCCACACCTTTGGCCAAATCATCCTATTATGCAGCCCTGACCTTTCTGACTTTTAGTAAGGCCTTATGAGGGAGCCTCTGTGGGCCTCCAAAGCTGATATATTTTAAAGGCACAATCAACAAGATTGATCAATGAAATTGCATGCTAAAATGTGAGTTCAGCATGATCCAATACACCAGGTATTTTGTAAAAATGCAATAGACATTTGCTGAAATAGGGAAATGGGTAGATGGAAGATGACTGGGGGGAACTGGGAAGTTCATTCTGGCTATTTACCATCTAAGTGGGGCAGTTAAGCAGTGAGTTCAGAGGAGAGAGCTGGTTGGGAGATGAGATGAAGTGAGGAAAGGAGAGAGCTTACCCAAGAGGCTTCAGTGATGAGCTCAGGAGGATGAAAACAAAGCAGCTCGGAGACTGAGGAGTGGTATAGAGGAGGAAGAGGATAGAGAGATGTCTTAGAAACCCAGTGAGGAGTCAGGGAGTGGCCACATCAAATACTGATATTGTAACTCACTGGACTGTCAAATACTAGTATTGTAGCTCACCACCTGTTTAGCACAAATCTCCTACAGACCTATGTTGTCTCAGGAACCTTTTCTAACATCACCTTTATTATCAAATGAAGTTCTGCTTTAGGACGCAGGGCACTGTGTCATCAGACGAGACCTCTGGAGGGCCTGGAGAAGCATCTCACCGTAAACAAATCTGTCATTGGCCCTGCAAATGTCCTGCTCAGAAGCCCAGTTGTCCTCCTGGGGTGAGCTTGGTAAGGGATGGCTGTGGATGCTGCAAAATCTGTGCCAAGCAACGAGGAGACATGTGTAATGAAGCTGACCTCTGTGACCCACACAAAGGGTTGTATTGTGACTACTCAGCTGACACGCCTAGGTACGAGACAGGAGTGTGTGCATGTAAGTGTCTTCTGGGCCCATTGGAAAAGCTGAATTGAGACACATTTCCCTGCCCAACTGTTAATTCAGAGTGTGAATTTAGTCCAGCCAAATACAAGATGGGTGCAGTTTTTGTGCACCAGTGGGTTGGCTCAATTGTACTGGCTAACATGAAATTCATAGACATGTTTGAAAGCCTGTCACAGTTATCTTGCAGGTCTCAGGTTGCTGTTTTGTTTTTGAGATGGGATCTCACTACACAGCCCTGGCTGTCCTGGAACTCACTATGTAGACCAAGCTGGCCTAGAACTCACAGAGACCCACCTGCCTCTGCCTTTAGTGCTGGGATTAAAGGCATGCGCCACCAAGCCTGGCTCAGGTAGCAGCTTTTCATGACAGAATATAGCAAAAACCATATAACTAGGGTCTGACTTAAAAATGATAGCCTTTGTTAATACTGTCTAAAATTAATCTGAATTCAGCCTTTCCTGAAAGGAGAAAATAATCTGCTTTAAAAATGCATGGATGTTTTCTTCAGAAGGAGGAGTGGAGGGGAGGGGGGAAACTTTGGTCTGGATGTGAAAACAAACCAACTTGTGGATGTGCAATGTGAGGATGTAGACGTGGCATTCACTTTCGGCTTTACTCTGACTAGCTGGGACGTACCTTTGCACACGTGGCTTCACATAGAACATGAGACCTTTAACAGTAGAAGGGGAGGCGGTCTAGGACTGGGACCTCAGCTACTGCCAGGGTTAACCCAGACCAGACTGGCCTGTAGCTGAGGCCTCATGGGAACACAGCTCAGCCGTTTGCAGTCTATGCCTGCTGCACAGAGCAAACAGTGCAGAGACCATGCGGCCTGGAATGATGAAGCCGTTCAGTCTTTTATGGAACATTTGCTGACTTCTGACAGAGAACACTGATGATCAAACTTCTGTTTTAAAGTCCGGGCATTTCTTTACAGTCCTAGCAATCCCCGAGGATTAGAGCTTCTGCTAATGTGGGTTTTTGCCAATTGATATTTAATGGATTTGTAATTTTGAAGTTTGTTTAAATGAAACACATCCAATATAAGCTAATAGTAATAATATATTTTTCTTAAAAAAGACTGACAGCAAAGAAAACTTTAGTGAGGAGAATGTGTAATTTGAATTGCTAAATGGTCTTATAAAGAAAAAACCCGGAGCCAGACATTGGGGTGAGAACTGAGACCAGAGGAATAGAACAACCTCACCTCGACAACTCCTCAGCCAATCCTGGTTCCACGAATCCTGACTGAAAGCCTCTGAGTCCTCACCCCTAAGGGTCTCAGTTGAACTGCTCTAAATGGTCTCTAGTCCCTGGTCCTCACACCTTAAATTTACCTTTCTGCTTCCTACCATCACTTCCTGGGATTAAAGGTGTGTGTCTTTCCCAAGCAAAGACATGAGATCTCAAGTGCTGGGATTAAAGGTGTGTGCTACCGTCTGCCTCTGTTCCCAGTGTGGCCTTGAACTCACAGAGATCCAGGTGGATCTCTGCCTCCCCAGTGATAGGATTAAAGATGTGTACCACCATTGCCTGGCCTCTGTGTCAAATTTAGTGGCTGGCTCTGTTCTTTGATCTCCAGATAAGTTTTATTTGTTAGAACACAAGTAAAATATCACAAGAATGCTGTTTTACATTTTTCTAAGTACAAGTGCACAAAAGGCTAAGCACAGCCACTTCCTGTACTGCCCAATTGGTTCCAGCCATTGCTGACTGTCCCATTGATGTCATACATCAATGACAATGCCTATTACGTCCCAGTGTCTTGAAGAGCTTTGACTTTTCAGATTCTTTGAACATACACCAGCTATTCCTAGAGGGTTGGTGGAACACATTTGGAAGGCTGCTCATCCTGAAAGGGAAGACAGTCCTTGGAGGAAGTCAAGGTCTCCTCCAATTTCCAGTTAGCTTGCAGTACTCCAGTTAAACCATGGTTTCTCCAAACTGCCTATGAATACATTCTGGCCTGTATTTGCGCTTCAAGGTAGAACTGTCTCACCAGGCATCAACCCTTTATTTATAACCATCTCATTGCCAAGCTTAGGGTTTTAATAGCTGCCTTCAAGTAGAACTTCTGGGATTTTTGGAAGTGACTATTTAGGGCTTATAGCCTATACAAAAATACAAACACCTCACTTTGACCTTTCTATAGATGCTTTGTGAAGGGAGATTCCAAAGTGGCCTAAGGAATTAAGAACTACATTCATAAGAGACAGCTACAATTGGATTAGGTCTATCTAGCCAAGCTATATAGTTTTATTATATATATATATGTGTGTGTGTGTGTGTGTGTGTGTGTGTGTGTGTGTGTGTATTTGACAATCTGCTGCTTTTTTTCTTTTCAGATCTTGTGGCTGTTGGATGTGAGTTCAACAGGGTCCATTATCAGAATGGCCAAGTATTTCAGCCGCATCCACTGTTCAGTTGCCTCTGTGTGGGTGGTGCGATTGGATGCACACCCCTCTTCATACCTAGGCTGGCTGGCAACAACTGTGTTGCAGCTGAAGATGTAAGGAGATCTGGTGCAACCAACTGTAACCCGGGACCACTGCAACAGGGGCGCTCAACAGGCTACAGAGCAGTGCCAGGTGATCCTCAAAACTACCCCAGGACCAAAGTACCAGGGGCACTCAGCAGGCTGTAGGGCAGTACCAGGTGCTCCTTAAAACTACCCCAGGACCACAGTCCCAGGGGTGCTCAGCAGGCTGCAGGGCAGTGCCAGGTGATCCTCAAAACTGTAGCCCAGGACCACAGTGCCAGGTGATCCTCAGCAGGCATGCTTTCATGGATTTCTTCTGGTGGCTCTTCCATGATTTCTTTTATGCACCTCAAGCAATAAGAACCCACCAGCTGCTGGTTAGAGATTTACAGTGAGTGTACTACTGTGGTATTTGCCTCAGGCAGGTATATTCCAAGTGTCTGAAAAGAAAACTTTATATTCTGGTTTTGAGGATAAAAGATTCTGATTTTTAATAACCTACTAGATCAGGAAACTTCTAAAATCTTATACCTCTGTTTATCCCCACCCCCTTCTTAGAAAAACTGAATACTGTCCACATGTACTCTAAAAACCTCTCATTTGTAATCTATTACAGGCAAGAAGTTTGACCATCCAGTTCCTGCAATTTCAAAGTTTTTTATATGGTACTAGGAGGAATGGAAAGTTATTTAAAAACTTTTTTTTTTTTGAGGACTAACACATTTTGAGGTTCAAAATATTATTTTCAAAACTAGCAACAGCTCCAGTTTTCTTGTTCACTTTAAAGCAGGCCACTATGTCTGTAGTCAGGACGCAAAGTAAGACTCCTGAGTGCTCATCCTGAGCACCAGGTGTCTGAAGGCATAAATGACGTACTTATATGCTGGAGAATTTTCCATATAGGAGTTCCTCTAGGCTCACCTTCACTATGTTTAGTCAGTAAAAATTATCAGAGAAATGACTTTTAGATATTTAAAAATACAACACACACACACACACACACATCTTCAGGGATTCTTGTTGGGTCAGTTAGTTTGACAAACATTTACCAGGTGGTTTACATGATCACTCAGCCAACAGCATGGCATTACTCACATTCCTAAGAACTCTGAAATGGGAAGCTACAGAAGTGAGCCAATCTCCTACCTCTGGTATCTGAGATTTAGATCTCGTTTGTTTCAAAGGCATGCTCAGTCTATCACAACTCTCCTTTGCTTATGTGTAAAGATGCATTCATGACCACACAGGAATTTGGCTTTCGCAGCTAATGTTAGTGAAAGCATATGCTTTTAAAAGGCATGTGTGAAAATAACTAATACGATCTATTATTCAAATCTAGCTTTTGCTAGGTTGGTACAAAGCAAGCAATTGCATAATCCCTCACACTTTCTCAGTGCTTACCAACACTAAGCTTTTGTTTTATTAATCTCATAATTTCTTTACTTTTTAATGAATGCTGAACAAATTCCTGAACTGCAGGCATTGGTTACCTGTACGCAGGGTTATTAGCAATGCAATAATCTAAGCTGCCTTTATCTATTGCAGATGTGTGACAGGCTTCTAATCTGCTTCCTGCACTGAGGTCTTTAACTGTTGTCTGCCCTCCACTTGCTGTTACTCAGCTATGTGAAGTACAAGATCTCACTGCACTGAGGGCAGCATCGTGATGCCACTTTCATTGGGCAGCACATGTTTCAAAGTGACTGATATTTTCTATTGAGGTGGTAGTTTTTTGTTTTTTGTTTTTAATTTTTTTTCAGCTTTAAGTTTGATATTCTCAAAGTATAACTGTGCTATGTTAACTGTGGGCTCAAATCACCACTTTACTCCCAAAGTATCAATTTTAAGATGTACTGTGGGGGGCCCAACCCTACCTTTTACAGGGTTCCTATGAGGAGGAGAGATGCATAAGGAGTTAGTAGATAGAAAGACAGTGGGGATGAAACAGAAACACGGGATAGCTTCGGGAGGACCTGGATCAAAATCCATTGGCCCCCTTCTGTCTCTTCTAAAGGGCATTTCAAAGGAATGTCAAGGGGCAGGGCAAAAGACTTCCCCCGCTTGCTAGATCAAAGCACACTGCACAGCCAGGTACAGACCCTTCCAAACACCTGGTAACCACACATGTGGTCAATCCACCCCCTTATGCAACCCTGCCGGATAAAGCAAGCTCAGATCTCACTAGGTAAAGAGCCCCTCAGATAGACTGTGTCTGCCTTAGGTCGTCTTCTTCAGTTAGACAAACCCATGGAGATATACTTTCCATCATTTGTCTTAGGTTGGCAGCTAACAAGAAGAATGTTGCCCGTCCCTGACTACCAGCCTCTGGCAAGAGGGTGTACAGAGCTTAACTCAACTCTGACTTAGGTCCCTATTAAGAGCTTGCAAGTAGTTTGAACAACCCAGCAATTCCTAGGCCACATGCCGTAGTAAAGGAGTAGAGGATGACCAAGATGGAATATTCTTTTTTGAATGGGTCTTAAGATGTCTAAGCTTTAGCTGTGCCAAGTCCTTTTTTAAATCAATACTCTTGATGCAAACTGCATCCAATAAATTACATCAAACTTAAAGCTTAGCTTCCCTTAGCTTCCCCAAACCCTGGTTCATTAATGTCAACATAATTCTAGTATGAACATACTATACATATTTACAACTAGCATGACTATTTAGTTTACATATTTACAGTTCTTACAAACTTACATTCAAAAGCATATTCTCTATAGGATTACCATGTAAACTTTAGTAAACATCTAAAATAGATCTCTTAACAGAACTATTTACATTTTCTCCAACAAGATGGAGTACATGAATCAAGAATCACCAGTTAAAATTGCAGGTGAACTCAAAACTGCTTCATTTCTGAAGTTCACAGTCAGTTTTGATAACATCCTTAAAGTTCCTCTGACAGAAACCAGAGCCAAATTCGTCAGTGGCTCTAGAGTCATATCCAACTCCTCCGACCCTGGGGTTTGGTGACTGCTGTGGCTTGGGGGCTGTAACACTTGGGATGATGCCACTCCCCAAAGCCACCTTCTGGCCGTTCTGGAATCGGCAGATGTGTGCACAGCAGCCAAACTCACTGCAGCTTCCCTGAATGCCACAATTCAAACAAACATTGCTGGATTCACTCAGTTACAGCAGCACTTCTGGTTCATTCTACCCAGAAGCCTAGCCTCAGGGTGAGGGTAGAATTGCTGTATTGAGCTTCTGTAAAGCTTTCAGAAAAAAAAAAAAAATTCTTGTGTAGCTATTAGGAACCATCTTTCTTAAAGGTGCCTCACATCAATTTGCCAACAGTCAAACAAAAGCGGTGCGGCTTTGATCTCTGTTTCTTTTCAGCTTTACTAAATAGTGACAAAACCTTTGTCCCAAACTCCTCAGTAGTCTCCTGCTTTCCCCAGACTGCAGGATGGAACCTCAATATCAGTAACATTGGTTCAGGGGCTTTCACCCCAGTTCCTCTGAAGGAGTGTCATTGGAGCTGACATTCCTCTGTTCCACATTTCTCACCAAATGCTCAGACAGCCATCAGGTTTCTGGGGGTACAATTTCCCCCTTCTTAATTTTTAAAAACTGCTTTAAGAAAATACTGGCTTGAAGGGGAGACAGGACTAGCAGAGAGGGTTGCCATATTCCAAGAGGTTTTGTATTTTTTTCTAGGGCAATTACAGGTGACTGGCTCTTTCTGATAGATTTTATTTCTAGGTGAATCTAATTTTGCCCTTACAGGAAGAAAAGAGATCTGAGAAGGAAAGACCTGAAAAGCTTTCAGTTTTTTAGAGAGAAATTACTAGATTTTTCCCAAGACTTCCATTCCCTAAACTCGGCTTTTGCCAAGAGGAAACTAATTCTGATGGTACGATGCTGTAAAAGTGTTCTCAGGCACCGCTGGTGGAGCGGAGGGTTTTTGTCTCTTCCACATCAACCTCAGGGAAAATTACCCCATGCTTCTCAGGGCTTAGATCTAAACTGTCTTAAATCAACACCCACAGGCTAAAAGCTCCTATGGGAATCTTTTCTGGCCCGTATTCCTCATAATATTTTTTTACATTTCAATCCCTGATTCTTCCCCAGGAGTCTGCATTCAGTCCCAAGAACACAGCTCCTCTGTCTTGTTGCTTTCCTAAGTTTTTTCCTATTTATATTCCTATATTCTACCTTACCCTGTTTTATTCCCCTATACTATATTCCTATACTTAAACCTATATTTTTATTTAATAGAAATTGAGAGAATAAAAAAACCTAGACAAAGAGAGGTACTCACTGCAGCTTATTTCTATACTGCTTTATATTTACAGTTATAGCTCCCGAATAAAATACCACTGTCCTTATTCTTCACTACAAAACCGGACATGTCCAACTGCTTCCGTGGGGTTCTTTCCTACTCTCACTTAACTTCCTCTGTACCCAAGTCCCTAGTTCTGATACCATTTGTGTGTGTGGGTTACTTCTACCTTTTACAGGGTTCCTATGAGGAAGAGAAAGGCATAAGAAATTAGTAGATAGAAAGACAGTGGAGATGAGACAGACAGAAACACAGGGTAGTTTCAGAAGGACCTGGATCAAAATCCACCAGCCCCTTCTGTCTCTTCTAAAGGGCTTTTTAAAGGAATGCCGAGGTACAGGGCAAAAGGCCTCCCCTTGCTAGATCAAAGCACACTGTACAGCCAAGTGCAGACCCTTCCAAACACCTGGTAACCACACCCATGGTGAAGTCATCCCCTTATGTATCCCTGCTGGGTAAAGCAAGCTCAGCTCTCAATAGGAAACCTCTGTGGGCTCCCACAATGTACATCAACTTTAGAGAAGTGCCTTGAGGTAACAAATCTATGCTGTTTACTTACTATGAACCAAGAGGTCTGTTCCACTCGAATATAGTAACAATCTCCTAATGTTTTTTCATGGAAAATTATTATGGAAGAATTATCTTTTTCCTGTTTCTTCTAAGCAATAGGCAGTGAAGGGTTTCCATTTCTCCCTTCATAATTCATCCACAGTTGCAATGCCTAAGTATTTCATAGGTGGTTTTATGTGGCTAGTTTACATAGAGTACTGTGGGCCCGACAACAGGGAATGAGACATTTGCAATGATTTATATATAAAACTAATTTAGTGCAGTGTGGTATTGATTCAGTTTGTTATACATTTGCTGTGCAGTCTGGTGACCTGAATTTGAGCTCCACACAAAGGGGCAAGGGCAGAACTGATGACAGAGTTGTCCTGACCTCTACATGCACACTGAGGCATGTGGGCCTCACCCTAAGATTTTCTAAGACTAGATTTTAAAGTGGAAGGGACTCATTTTCTTGTCTCATTCTTAAATATGACTTTATTTTAGATTTTTAACATACCATGAAATTTAAATACTAAGATCATACTATTACATCAGCCATGGTGATACAGGTATGGAGCCTGTATTCCTAATGCTTGGAAGGCAGAAGGACTGTAAGTTATCGGGCAGTCTGAGCTACACAGCAAAACCATGTCTCAAGGAAAGAAAACCCACACTATTCTGACTAATATCCCAAATTCCCTAATCCTACCAACATTTACTTCAGTATCTGCTGAAAATATCAGGCAAAAGCAAACTAAAGACAGGCACTGATCAGAACCAGTCTGATACTTAAGAGATAGACGTGGCAGAATGACATCAGTGGGTGAAGATAAAGAGTCTTTATTCCCTAGGAAACTACATGGTCCACTTGACAGAAAGGAAACTTAGGTACCAGGAAGGGAAGGATGATTTAGATTGTAAGCATTTACACTTCCATGCAAAAAGCCTTACAACTTTTAAATACAGACTTTATGTTTAAAAATTAAATCCAGGTTAAGTACATATGTACACACATACACACTCCCCCATTTATGTTAGCTTACAGGAACCTTCCACTTACTTGGAAAAAAAAATGCCTTGTGCAAGCAACCAAGTGGACTCCCTGCTCCAGAACATGTGGAATGGGGATTTCTAACAGGGTGACCAATGAAAACAGCAACTGTGAAATGAGGAGAGAGAAGAGGCTATGCTATATTCAGCCCTGCAACAGTAACATATCAAAGGCCGTGAAGGTAAAGTGTAAACAGACTTAACTGAATTATGCTTCAGTGTTAAGAAGTTCCTGAAAGTAAGTATGTGTATACATTCTGGAGGGAGGGATAGTGTTTGGAGCTCATCAAGCAAAATCCTCTCACTGTGACTACTCAAAGTCAAATTGTCACAGAGGACAACAGGTGTTGATCTACCTCAACTCTGCAGGAAAATTTTATATAGCAGTGATGTTGACCTGCTGATTGTAGGTGTTCTGTCAGTTTAATAATGTGGGTCTTGCTGGGCAGTGGTGGCGTACTCCTTTAATCCCAGCCCTCGGGAGGTATGCAGATCTCTGAGTTCGAGGCCAGCCTGGTCTGAGCTCAAGTTCCAGAACAGCCAGGGCTACATAGAGAAAACCTGTCTCAAAAAACCAAAAACCAACCAAACAAACAGAAAATATGGGTCTTGAGTAACCCAGTTTCTTATAACCCACCATGCATACCTTTTCTTCAGAATAGATATTTCTTGGATTCTAACTTTTTTATTTATACTAATTATAGGAGTGAAACCACAGTACTGAACATAAAATTCCTGTTGTTATACCACAGTTTTGAAAACAGATGTTCTGATCATAGTTACATGACTGGCTGGCTCAGAGGAGGATCATACCAAAATGCTCTGCACATTAGAGTAAACTTACCAAAAGACATTTTATCCTACAACTGGCATAAAAGTGTAGAGCTGGTCTGATTTCTTGATTGAAGCAAGAGGATTATCTTTTTATTTATGTAGTTTTAGAGACAAGGTCTCTCTGTACTGTCCCGGAACTCACTATGTAGTCCATGCTGGCCTCAAACTCACAGGTATTTACAAAGAGGGCCTTAGCTGTCACAAACAACTACTACTATTAGTGCCCAACAAAGAACTGTATCTAGTATCTGTCACAAAATTCTTTTTTTTTTTTTGAGCTGAGGATTGAACCCAGGGCCTTGCGCTTGCTAGGCAAACGCTCTACCTCTGAGCTAAATCCCCAACCCACAAAATTCTTAAGTTATTGTAAGCCAATTTAAAGAATGACTTTGTAACTTTATTATCTTTTTCAGATCCCCAGAGGAAAAACCTGTCAACCCACTTTCCAGCTCTCCAAAGCTGAAAAGTTTGTCTTTTCTGGATGCTCAAGTACACAGAGTTACAGACCCATTTTCTGTGGACTATGCCTGGACAAGAGATGCTGTGTTCCCCAACAAGTCTAAAATGATTACCGTCCAGTTTGACTGCCCCAGTGAAGGGTCATTTCAGTGGCAGATGCTCTGGGTCACATCCTGTGTGTGTCAGAGAGACTGCAGAGAACTGGGAGATATATTTTCTGAGCTCAGGATTCTATAGAGCCAAACACAGGCAGGAAAGTTGAAGGCCAAGTCATTCATGTCATAGAATCAAAAAACTAGAGTGCCTATAAAAGGTTGAAAATTTTATTTAATGGATTTAAAACAGAAAAAAACATAAGTCATTCTTCAGTCGCTATATTTGTGACATCAGAAGTTTCTAAAAATATTCCAATAAAACAAAAATGAGGGGTTGGGGATTTAGCTCAGTGGTAGAGCACTTGCCTAGCAAGCACAAGGCCCTGGGTTTGGTCCTCAGCTCTGGCAAAAAAAAAAAAAAAAAAAGAATGCCTGAAAAATTTTAAATACAACTCATTTCTTGAGTGTATCCCTATAATTATGTAATATACACATAGATGATACCATATAAGGATTTCACATTATAATGAGGAAAAAAAACCCAATTTATAAGAAAATATTTTCTATAGATATAGAAAGACATAATTTAAATTTTATCCTGTACTTAGCAATGCAATCTATCAGATCCCATCACATGATAATTAGAGGGAAAGCAAGATTTTTTTTTTTTTGGTTTTCCAAGACAGGGTTTCTCTGTGTAGTCTTGGTGCCTGTCCTGGATCTCACTCTGTAGACCAGGCTGGCCTCAAACTCACAGAGATCCACCTGGCTCTGCCTCCCACGTGCTGGGATTAAAGGTGCATGCCACCCTGCCCGGCTAGATTCTTAATGACGATCCTGTAAAAGTATCTATAGTCTTCATTGCCACATTTTGAATATCAGTTAAGATTCTTCTAGGAAGGAGAAAATGGAATGTCTGTGACTACTGTTAATAACTGTAATATTGCAATTTTTATACCAAATACTATAAAAAACTAAATTACCAATATAAAACCAAAATTAGAACACTTATTTAGCAAAAGAAACAAAAAATATTAATAAACAAAAGATACAATAGATTATTTTTTTCTTGAAATTTTTTCCCCCAAAATTGTTTCCTTGAAGGATTAAACCAACCAATGGATCAGAAATATAAATTGTAACTAAAAACAGCATTAAAGATTCCAAAGATTATGGAGACTTGAATAGTTTCCATAGATAAAGACCATTTACTACCAAATTCAGATGACGACAGCAAGCCTAGCATGTTCTGCTCAGTGTGCAAATGGTGATGTGATAAACATTTGCCTTTCAATTTTTCATTTTAAAAGTGACTGGATGTCTAAGTTGTGATTCTCTTGAATACAAACATATTATTACTCAAAGAGCAAAGCAATCTTATCAGTTTTAATAAACACTACCCCCAAAAGTCCAGACATCACATACACTGTGTTCTTCCATTCCTAGACCTCCTTTTCCAGCACTTAAACCGAGTATGAGAACGTAAAGCATGAATGTAAGAAGATGTGCAGTCTTTGCTGAGGTGTCCACAGTGTGCAAAGGACTGCAGAGGAAGCCTGAGTAAAGCAAAGGGAACCACTCTCTCACTCTACAGCGGCTCTGGTGTAGCCCAGGCTGGCCCTGAACACGCAGTCTTCCTGCATGTCAGACACACTGGGATTATGTGTGTGTACCACCCTGCCAGGCTCTATCTTAATTTCAACAAATTGCTAGGAGTGATCCCACACACTGGTATAAAAAAATTATAATAAAACAGAAACCATTGTTTTAGAGAAAATGCTTCCTGATACTGTGAAAAACAAATTGGGCTTTCTGAATCACAGAAAATGCTGAAAGAGAAGGGACAAACACCAGTGTGAATCAGAACAAAGTAACAATGCATTTTTAGCTGCTTCTTTCACAATGCCACACTCAGCCTAGGCACATCCTGCACAGGCATGCCCTTTGTGGCATCCAGTTCATTATACTCCTGTATGAGTGCTGACAGAGAGGACAGAGCATCTGCAAAAGCACCTTCCTCCATCCCGTCAACGTGCAGATAGTGATGCAGGTGAGCCTGCAATGGAAAAATTGCAACGTTACCATCTCAGGAACTCTACAACATACAGCTACCCCATAAAGCAAATATTGTTAAAGTTATAGGTCACTCACCCATTCTTCCTTGGGAGCTACATGCACTTAAGGGTTGCTGGGGAAGGGGTGAGGCAGTCCTCAGTGGTTAACCCACTTGTAAGTAGCCTTGCTTAAGTACAAGCCCCACCCACACTCATTCAAGGACCCTAACTAATTACAGTGGGGGAACACACACACACACACACACACACACAAAGACATGAAGGTAGGAAGAAGACAGAAGGATGGGGTTCAGCTAGAGGGGAGTAAGAGAAGATAATGGGGAAATATGATCAAGTAGGTCCTATGTATGTAGGAAAAAGCGAGAAAGATTAATTAAAAACCCCACACATACAGAGCATTAAGCTCTAAACTGGGAGCAGGAACTTACGTCAAATAAATATTGTGCCTAAAGATGTGTCCACATGCACAAGAGTGGCATGACTGATCTGGGGGTAACCAACCAATTTCTCATTGGATCTGAGGCTCCCTCCATTGGAGCTGTAACCCAGGCCAAAGCCCACTACTCAGGAGGTCCTAGGATGTAAGGGACAATCTTTTGCCATTGTTCTGCTAAATGGACATGTTGTAAAAGTGTCCATTTGTATTTCTATTCATAGAATAGTGCTGCTCTCAATGTTGGTCACAAAGGCTTTTTTTCCTTCTAGTGGACAGTGCAGAGACTAACTAGTCAAAATGTAGAGAATTGACTATTGAGAATTTAGCTTTAAAGGGGACATCTAGAGAATCCCTCCCCCCAAGCCTTGGCCTCACCGAGGCTCAGGGCACACTGTAGAAGATAGTGTAGAAAGACTGTAAGAGCCAGAATATGGGAAGAGTGATGTGAGCTCAAGTTCTGGACATGGCATGGCCACTGTGCTCATGAACTCACGGTAGCTGTGGTTACCTGCACAAGATCTGCATAAGATCACGCCTGCCAACAGGGTAACATGGATTGGGGAGGGGCTCATGAGGCCCCACCCCTAATGCAGAGCTACTGGGAGTTAATCTTTGCTGGGGAAGGGTGAGTCACTCTTGTTCAGTGATGCAGCCACTGGTAAATTGCCATGCACCAGTGAAACTCCACACTCTGCTCATGCAAGCCACCGCAATAATTCAGTGAGTCACTAGGAAAAGCAATGAAACTGGGGGACTAGTTGGGAAGAAGCGGTACAAAGGGAGTTGAGGGGGACAGTGTGGGAAGAATATAATCAGAATACATTAAACACATTTGTGAAATTGGCGAAGAATTAACAATTTCTCTTAAACACAATTAGTGTACTGCCTAAATCCTTTGAATTCATGGAATTTCTCATTTAGATTTAAAGTAGCACAGGTGAACTTCTCTTTGGTTACAACTTGAATAACAAATATGCTGGACAACTTTAGCCCTGACTTCCAGTACCTCTTGGCCAAAGTAAGCGCAGTTACCTTTTTCTTGTAGAGCCTCATGAACCTTTCTCTCAGTTCCATGAAAGTAGGCTTCACACACGTGTTGTTTGCTAAAGCTAATAATGAGTGGGAGTGGCCCACGGGTGGTACTGAACACAGGCTAGTCTTCCAGCCTTCTTGATTCCAGGAGACAAATTGCAGAGCAGGTTTTAATCTGAGACACAAAAACCCTAAGGTAAGAACTAAGGTACTAAAAATGCCACATTACAGCAGCTCAGTCCACATCAGCAAAACAAGGACACCAGCAGAAGCAAACCTTTCAATATTTCTGCGAAGATCTGAAATCTGTACGTTTCCTCTAACGATGAGGGCACAGGCGAGGTAGAGGCTATGTCTGGGGTCTGCTTGAATGAGTTGGTGATCTTTACTAAAGGCATCTGAAAACATCTGGTCCAACCTACAACAGGAAAGCGCCACTGTTTACACATAGTAAATCTTTCTTCTAAACATAATTATAAAATGAAAACATACAGCAGTATGATGGCAGCCTTTGGATTATCTATAGGAGAGCAGATATAGAAAACCAAAACAAACAAAAAACCCACTAAATCCTTGATGACAGAAAAGGACACCATGACAAGGTAGTGTAGCATCTTAAAAAGTCCTTGTGGATTTTTACTAAAATACTTTAATGAAAATCAGCCACCACAAACTGTCATGATTAAAATTAAAATGTTGGCCGGGCGGTGGTGGCATATGCCTTTAACCCCAGCGCTTGGGAGGCAGAGCCAGGTGGATCTCTGTGAGTTCAAGGCCAGCCTAGGCTACCAAGTGAGTTCCAGGAAAGGCGCAAAGCTACACAGAGAAACCCTGTCTCGAAAAACGGAAAAAAAAAAAGTTGATACAAATATTATTCTTATCAAAACATACCAAGAAGATTACAGAATATTTCACTAACTTTTTATTTTATTTTATTTTATTTAAGTTAGAGGACAAGTCAAACGTTCCTTTTTCATTATGATGTACCTAGAAATACAAGATTAACTTTAAATATAAAAATCCCACTACATAATAGTTTACTACTGTTGGGTGTGGTGGTGCACGCTTTAACCCAGCACTCAGGAGTCAGAGGTAGGTGGATCTCTGAGTTTGAGGCCAGCCTGGTCTACAGAGCAAGTTCCAGGATAGCCAGGGACACAAAGAGAAACCCTGTCTCAAAAAATGGGGGGAAAAAGTTTCCTACCAATTTCCAATTGGTGTGTCCACAATGAAAATGCTCACTCTTCTTAAACTTGGTAAGTACTGATGATCCAGTGAACAATCAGTGATTATGATCAATGCACAACACCCTGCTTCCCTACTGAGATCATTTGTAGGATCCCTGGCAGACAAGAGTCCTAGCTACTGGCTGGCACAACTGGCCATTTGCTAGTTGCTTAAATAAAGTTTACTAACATCACTTGTAATATTCCTGAAGTATAGAACTGTTACCTTACCAAAACTTTAACTATAAAAAATAATTTTTGAGGGCTAGAGAGATGGTCCCATGGTTATTCTGCAGAGGGCCTGAGTTCAATTCCCAGCACCCACATAGAACAACTTACAGTAAGTACACTTTCAGGGGGATCTGTTGCCTCTAGCCTCTGCAGGCACCTGTTCTGACACTCACATACACACCTACAACATACACTTAATTAAAAAAAAAAAAACTTAAAATAACAATGATAAAACCCTTTGGGCTCACAAGATGGCCTAGCAGATTAAGGTGCTTGCTATTAAGCCTGGCAACCTGGGTTCAATTCCTGGGACCCATGGTGGAAAGAACTGAATCCCACAAGGTGTTCCCTGCTCTTCAAACACACCATATCACACACAAAATACAAAATTTAAAATGTAATAGTAACAAAAAGTGTCTTTAATTTCTCCTCTCTCATTTACAATCTCCCCACTTGAGTTTGTAAGAACCTTTTTCTTTCAACAGTGAATGCCAGTGTGAGCTTTTCAAGCTCATCATCGCTGTATAAGCTAAAAGTATCATTTTAAATAAAATAGTTAATTTAATTTTATTTTTTTATGTGTACGTGTTTAACCAGTGTGTGTGTGTGTGTGTGTGTGTGTGTGTGTGTGTGTGTGTGTGTGTACCACCACATGCATGCTTGGTGATCCTGGAGACCAGAAGAAGGCATCAGAACCCCTGGACCTGGGGTTACAGGTACTTGTGAGCCATCATGTGGGTTCTGGGGTTGCCAGGGCTTCATGAATGCTAGGCAGCATTCTGCCAGCTGAGCGACACCCCAGCCAGTTTTTTTGTTTTTTATTTTTGAGACAGTCTCACTATATATTCCAGACTGGCCTGGAATCCATGAACCTCCTTCCTCTGGCCCCCAAGTGCTGGTATTACAGATGTGTACCACTATGCCTAACCTAAAAACATTTTTTTTTTCCCCTTGAGACAGGAGCTCACTATGTAGACCAGGCATGGCCTCAAACATAGAGATCTGCCTGTCCCTGCCTCCTGAGATCTTGGATTAAAGGTAAGTGTTTCCATGTCTGGCCCTCAGGGCATCTTTAAGGTGGTCTGAAAATGATGTGCATTAGCTACCATATAAAAGCCTTCTATGGTGCTAGGCTGTGGTAAGAACACTAAAACATATACTTTCAGCTACTCCACAAACAGTAAGATGAAGAATTTAAGACATTTGCCCAAGATTCTACAGCTAGCAAAAGAATCAGGATTCAAGTCTGCCAGATTCTATTCATTTTCAAAAGTCCAAATATTAGTTACCAGGTTTAGTTTCAGTTTAATACTGACATCTTAAAATAATTTACTTATAAATAAATATTTGCGTAATTAAAAAATGGCTGTCACTAACAACATTTTATATGATTCTTACCAATAAAATATGAATAACCTGAGTTAATACAAACTTTTCACTGAAATTTCACTTCAAGTTCTCAGGAAAATGGAACCCAGTTCTGCCTTACCTTCGAGGGGGAATGTTAACATCTGCCAGTGTGTACAGAGGTGTAAGGCTTGAGACAAGATAATGAAGTTGAGGGAAAGGAACCAAGTTCATGCTGATCTCATTCAAGTCCATATTAAGGGATCCCTCAAATCTCGCAGAGCTAAAAGGTCAACATTAGAACAATGAGAAACATTTTCCTTTAAAAACAGTAATTCAGCAGGTTATTTTCTCAGATTCTTAGTTATAATGATCAGAGCAGAATGGAGCCTTTTTTTCGGAATCACTGAAATTTACTATCATGAATAGTCATGTAAAAGGCTAATTAAAATACAACAATGCCTAGCAAGTCTTATTTCTAGATTTCTAATGTGCAAGCAACATTTATTATACTTGTTTATTATACATGTAAAAGTATCTTCTTAAAACAGTCTTTATACCAAGTTAAACACATATAGGTCAATTACTTATTGTAGAAATTTTGTTAAATTTATTAAGGGTCTCGGTAATACATTCATAGTTATAAAATCATAATCACAATCCTAAATGCTTGAGAAATTTGAGACCCACGTCATGGGAAGGTTTTGGATCTGATGACAAAGGTGTATAGATGAGCTGGTTCACAGCAGTGGCAGCACGTCTACCATGAGACTGCTTATCATGGAACTCCCACCAGTGTTCCAAGTAACATACGTGGAAAAATGCTGGCTTATCACTCCAGCACATGAAAATCCAACACAAAATGAGTATTTGGGCAGTACAAACTGTCCTTGATAGGAACAAAAAACAGACAAAGTTGGGGAGGAGGGGCTAGGAGGTTAATCATGACCAAATTATGTTGTAAGAAATTCTCAAAGAACTAATAAAAAAGTGTCAGACAAATCTGGACAAAAGCAATCAAAGAAGCTCCTACAACTTAGAACAACTGACTAAATGTAACTGCTGAGTCTGTGGCTCAGTGGTTCAGTGCTTGTTTCAACACGTTCAAGGGCTGGATTTGACAGTGTCCCCAAATCAAACAAAGGAATAAAACACCTGAGTGTAAACATCACAAAGGCACAGTGACTTTGCCAGCGTCCTGGGAGGGTTACCTTGTCAGGCTGAGGAGCAGATTGGCCACAATGTTGTTCATTGCATCAAAAGGCTTCGTGTGGCGCTTTTTAACAGCCCCCATATTTGAAGTAACTAGACTCTTAGGCTTCACAGCTGTACCCAACTTTCCAGAATTTACCACAAGATCAATTTTGCTAATGATGTCAAATAAAGACTTGAGAAAAAAAATATTGAGTAAGAAACTATTAGTGAATGACTTAGATGACATTTACTAGGCAAGAAAAGAAAAACAATTCAAACTTATTCTTTTTCTTAGATGGAGAATACTGAACACGAAGGCACACAACACAGGATCAAATGTCTACAGCATATGTCCGTCAAGTCCAGTACCATTTCTTACTTGGTTGTCAATGGGAAGCACACAGTCTGCGTGCTCATTCAGTTCCTTCATGGCCAGCATGCTGTTGTAAGGTGAGGTGATGACATCGTCCTCGCTGGAAGGAAAAACCGCTGTCACAAATCTGTACACTTCTGGGAACTCATCTTCAAGCACCTTTAACAGAAACGTGCCAAGTCCAGAGCCTGTTCCTGAGAATTAAAATTTTAAGAAGAAAACAACACAAATGGTTCAAAGTATAATTATGATGAGCCCAGGATGTTTTAGTTGTAGGCATAATTTTCAACTCAGAGAGCACAGGCAAGGCTGTCAGGATTCAAGTTGAGAATTCCATCTCAGGCTCTGAGCACAAGTCTGGGGTGGCTTTCTCTAACCTTTTTTTAATTTAAGTCATTAGATAACAAATAAACTGAATATGGAAAATTCAACTAAGACAGCATCCAGTATTCCTTATAGTAAGCAACTTAAAAGCCAAACCAAACCTATTTTGACAGCTTTGGTCTCAAGATGCGTATTGTCTCAATGATACAGGAAACTATCAAGTGATTAAGCAACTTCAAACACCCAATAAGATATGTCCACTTTGTTGACAACGTTTCCACACATGTCATCATTGACTTACTTAAAAGCAGAAACTCTGGAGAGCTCATTAATAACTTTGACATTTAAAGTCACATTCATACAAATTCAGAAAAATTTTAAGGACTTAAAGTGGATCCTATAACTTAGTTCTATGAAACTAGTAATGAAGTTGGCAGGAGTGTTTTTAAGTTGAAACAGGAGAAAGCAGCAATGTGTCAAATGTAGTACAGATAAGTGATATTCTGAATCATGTTTTACAACGTGTACATATGCTATGTTATATGATTTATTGTGGTAAAAATGTGGAGCCAACGCTCCCAGGTATGTCCATCAGGTGCAGCAAACATAAACCCACTAATCTAAGACATGAAACCTTTATTCATTTGTTTCTGTAACTCTATTACCCGGTTCTTCACTGGGAACTTTGTATATGATAATGTCATCTTGCAAGCCCCAGAAAGTAGAATCTTAATGTCAGTTTTAGGAAGAAAAGTATGTTAACTTTTTCTTCCAAACTTTGTTACTATTACCATTTTAAAATTACCACATTATCTTGTTTCTGTTTTATGAACAGGAGAGCAAAATATTTCCATTCCAAATTAGACTCATCTGCTTCAAGCTCAGCAATTAAGTACCATGAAATGAATGATTTTTAAGGAACTGACTGAAATCATTTCTTTTACTCTTCAGTTTTCTTATTTGAGGGAGGCATGGGAAGGTTTAAAGGTCATTAATAGAGTATTAACTAGTATACTCATAATGGCGAGCCATGTAAGAATATGTCAGAAAAGCTCAACTCTACTTGGGATAAAGGAACAATCATTTCTCAAAAGTGCATTCCTACTGGAATGTGGCTGAAATATTACGAGAGAATCTAACAGTGAAAGAAAAAATTCAAAATTAAAAAAAAAAAGGATTAATAGCGAGTCTCACAATTTTTTTATGTGTGCACATGCCTTTTTGTGTCTGCTCATGCACTGCATATGTGTGTGAATATGGAGGCCAAACGACAATGTCAGGCACTATTCAAGTGCCATCCACAGTTTTGCTTGAGACAGAGTCTCCCACTTGTAGGGGGTAGCCATCCCAGCCTTGGCCTGTAAGTTCCAAGCCCCATTGAGGCTTTGGTAATGGTCACGCCCACAAGGCGGGGCTGAGGGAGGAAGCTGAAGACCCAGGATTGAGAGGAGAGGTCTCTCTTGGTTTTCTGGGACCCTGGACGCTGGAGGTAGACCGAGCAGAGTTCTCCAGAGAACACTGCTGGACTGCGCCATACCTTTGCCAGACCCTACAACCTACCTATCCCTTCATTTGTAAGTTACCCCACAAAATAAACCTCCCTTTTAACTACATAGAGTGGCCTTAATAATTTCACCAATACCCACTGGCCTGAAGATGGTCGTCCCGCGAGTCCCAGGGGCCCATCGGTCTCTTGCTCCCTAGTTCTGGAATTATAAGCACGTGCCAACACACCCAGCTTTTTTATGTGGGTTCTGAGGCTCAAACTCAGGTCCTTATGTTTGTATTTTATTTTACCCACTAAGCTATCTCAGCCCCAGCTTCACAAACTTTTAAGATGAAAAGCTGAAATGTACAAATGCTGCAGCATACAAATACTGTATCGGCACATCCCACCTACATCAAGGGTCATTTGTACCCTGGGCTAGCCATGAATGCGGCCCAACACAAGCATGAGACATCGTGAGGTTGTTCTGCGTGCATGGTCCTTGAGCAGAAACCCTGTGGTCGGCACGGTGTCTCGAGTGAAGAGGCTGGACAAGCTGGCTAGCTCAGTTCAGCAGGCATCAGGTCTGAAAACAAGACTTGTGCCTGCAGACTGACTCCCCACGGCACGTGACTTGAGGAAGGCCCGGGGCTCACCTCCCCCCATGGAGTGCACGAGGAAGAAGCACTGCAGGCAGTCACAGTGCTCGGCTGACTTCCGGAGCTTCTCCAGCACCTGTTCCCGGTAAAGACTTCCAAACACTCTGTGACCCACAGCCCTGGAAAACAAGACACAGATTACAGAACATCCTTGATTTAACACTTCACGATTTTACTATTTCTGCTCTAAATAAGGATTGAAGGAAAACAGTTTAAATGGTACTAAGAAACCTATTCTTCCATGTAATAAATCCTATTTATTATAGATTATACACCAATAATTCTTAAATACCCTTATAAGCAAGCAATGAGCATTAACTATTGTTTTCTAATTTTAATTTTTCTCCAGATAAATTATAAAAAAATAAGAATTCAGTTATAATTTTAAAAAATTTTTATTTAACCAAACTCTGAACTGCAGTGAATTTACATATTAAAAAGCAGATTGAGGTCAACAGATAACGAAATGAAACATTTCAAACTAATTTGTAAACATGAGCAAACTCCAACTTAGAATTCTCTTAGCTTGGATTTTCTATCAAGCTGTCAACAGCTTTGCCTTCAATTTGTGATTAAAGGTTTTGCAAACAGGATCACTTCCAGGACCTTGACACACTGTCATTCCTTGCTACTATATTTCCTGGATTATACAATCTAGTGTAAAATAGGAAAAACTGGTCACATCACATTAACAGGTGAAATGGCAAATGGTTGAAAATGATAGTGAAGAGTCTAAGTTGTCTTCACTAATCAAATCTTGGAGTATCACTATGATACAACACAAAATAAAAATGATCTCCCTGTAATCATTGCAGCTTGGATGGAAAGGTATCCTGGCAGCTGGAAGTCAAGGAATACCACAAAGCCACATTGCACACAAACCTCACACAAGAGATTTATTGGGAGGGAGAACCCAGGAGGGTGGCTGCCTCTGCAGTTAAAAAGAGCAGCAAACTGAACAGGATAGAGGGCTTATACAGAGCTTCTTGGGAAGGGGGTGGAACTTTCCGGCGTGGAGATTGGTGGGATTTCATGTCCAGAGATCGGGCTTTTTGTTCTGCAAGGTGGGGCAGGGTCCAGCAGTTAGGGCAGTTAGAGTATTCTGTGGGTGGAAGCTGGCAGTTAGAGGTCCTCCAGGAGGGGCTTACATTCCTCATTACATGCAGCTTAGTATAATGCAAACATTACATAACAAGTTCAGTGCAACCAGAGAAAGGCTAGGCGGGTGGTCAGCAATTGGAAAGTTTTGGCTGTCCCTGGTCTCCTGACACATGGAATTCAAATTCATGTTTTTTATAAAACTATACATCTGAACAATGTGAAGAGACTTAACTTTTAAGCAAGAACAACAACAACAAATCAGTGTGAATTCTTTTAACTGTTGGGGGTGTTTTTCCCCATTAAAGAGACTACAGATTTAAGACAGCCTGTGCCAGCTTGGATAGGAGGATCCTGGTTTGACTTAGATCTTTCTGTTAAGTCTACTGACTAGACAAACAGAAGAAATTGAAGAATCAACCATCATAAGACATCATCATCAATTAATTAATTATTAAAAGGTGAGCAGAAAGGCTGATGCTTGTGTGTGGCAACTGCACTTTGCTTTCGTTTTAGCAGAACCTATTAGGATAAGGCAGTGCATACTCAACTTCTTCAAATGGTATTCAGTATGTTCTCACCAATTATTTCCTGAGCCAGAAATATCTGTGATGAGCTGCTTGCTATCAAACACATCTCTCAGGGGTCCTTGGAGAATTTCATTCACTACTCCTTCTTCCATGTCAATCAAAACAGCCTGGAAAGAGAAGCTAAATTTAGCATCTTTTCTCTAGTAATTTATAAATTCAAGAATTCATGAGCTGTAAGCTATATTGTTCTTTTTCACAATTTAAGGCTAATTAAAATTTTTCTTTATGTACTCTACTGTTAGAATTAAAAAGATAATTTTATACAACTCAATAAGATGGAATTAAAAAGTGGATTCTAAACTCTTAATTCTATTCCAAAAGGGGCTATTAAGGGACAAAGGAACCCAATAGTCCTCTCAACTGAAGGATTTCTAACAGGGTCTTTAGAAATCTAGAAGGAAGTCCTGACCAGAAAAAAAATTTCAATAAATTAGGATGTATTAATGCATTTGCTCACTAGGAATGAACGTGGAACAATTATAGCCTAGAAATGTCCAGTTCAAGTGAGTTAACTTCTAAAGCCAAGGCACTGGACAGATGTTAGTGAGGACAAGGCCTTCCTTCAAGTAACACAGTCAAATTGATTAACTCTGACTATACTGACCGGGGAGACACCTACACTGAACAGTCAGAATATAAGAGAAAGAAGGTACAGCAAATGTGAGCAGGAACGGTCTGCCAATAGGACTGTAGGCTCCTCCTCCTGGTTTTCTCCTTTACTTTCCAAAGATTTAATGTGGACCATGCAATGGCCACTCAGCACTGAAAACAAGCTGGAATGTAAATAAGCTTGCATACTGTGCACCTCATGAGCTGCTCAAAATGAAAACAAATTGTTTTGAACTACTGTCCTCTCTTACCCTAGGCAGCAACAACAAACCATTCTAGCTTGGGGTGGACTGAGAAGTCTCAAAACTTTCCAAAGCCAAATTTACACACTCACACACACACAGAGTCACAATCACTAGTTGGTCTGCTGGTGGTCTGATCCACAACATCTTTCTGAATCCCACAGAAACTACTATAGCTCAGCAAATTGATGGGATACACTGAATTGCAACGCCTGAAGCTGCCATCAGTCAACAGAAACAGTCCAATTCTTGTCAACAATAAATCCTAACCACATGTCACAACCAATGCTTCAAACGCTGAATGAAGTGGTCTATTAAATTTTGCCTTATCCACCGTCTGTGTCAACCATCTTCTGCTTCAAGTATCTGGTACCTTTATGCAGGGAAGATGCTCCAAGAGTTTGTCAAACCTCAAAGCATGATTTTACAATAGAGGAAAAACAAACTTACTTCATTGGCAATAATGTGTTGATTCTAATGGTCCCTATGTGTTTGGGCCTAGTTATTTAAAATTCATGGTCTGGAACAGCAATTCCTTTTGCTCCAGCCTAGTCCATGCCATTTTTTAAACACTTTACTGGCCTAACCACACAATGCTGTGCACAGCACCGCCATTTTCATTTCACACATAAGGAAACTGACATCTAGAAAAGTCTGATAATTGGTGTAAGTACTGGTAAATGGTAGAGCTGAGACCCAAACCTAGATTGCCCAGAGGCAGACTCTTAACCACCAAACACTATGCAAGTTTGGTATTTACAGAGTGCTAACTACAATGGAGTTATATTTACACACATATAAATTCTGTGACTTTGTATAATTATGCTTATTTTAAGATTGTACTGGTTGTTCTGTCAACCTGACACAAACACAGACACATACGAGAAGAGGGAATCAGTCATAATTGAGAAATGTCTTCATAGACTGGGAAGGCCTGCTACACTGTGGGTGGTGCCACCTCTGGGCAGGTGGTCCTGGAGAGAAGAAAGCAGGCTGAGCAGGTCAGGAGAAGCAAGCCAGTGAGCAGCTTCTGTGTCTGGGTTCCTACCTTGAGTTCCTGCCCTGACTTTCTTTGATGATGAACCATGATGTGAACACGAAAGTGAAACAAACCCTTTCCTCCCCATATTACTTCTGGTCATGGTGTTTTATCACAGCGCTAGGAACCCAAAGACAAAGATACACAAAGGACATATAACGGCATATGTTCTAAAGACTGTAACTATCTAAAATTTTTTTTCAAAGATGTTGGGCATGGTGACACATGGCTATAATCTCACCATTCAGGAGACTGAGGCAGAGTACTGTAAGTATTTTTTTTTAATTTATTATTTTTACTTTTGTGTCTGAGTGTTTTGTGTATCATGTTCATGCCTAGTTCCTGTGGAAGCCAGAACAGGGCATTGAATCCCCTGTAACAGAGCTGCTATGTAGATCCTTAGTAATAAAATTCTGGATCCTTTGGAAGAGCACAGTGCTTTTAACCTTGAAGCCATCTCTTCAGCCCCATGTAACATTTTCTTTTCTTTTCTTTTTTGTTTTTTTAGGATTTACTATTGCTGGGTGGTAGTAGCACACACCTTTAATCCTAGCACTCAGCAGGCAGAGGCAGGTGGATCTCTGTGAGTTCAAGGCCAGCCAGGGCTACAGAGTGAATTCCAGGGAAGCGAGAGCTGTTATACAAAGATGTTTTCATGATTATGTGTGTGTATGTGTGAGTATATACATGACTGTGGGTGTCCTAGGAGGCCAGGGGTGTTGGAGTCCCCCTGAGGCTGGAGCTGGGGGCAGCTGCTAGACCTAGTGCTGTGCTCTTGTCTTCTGCAAGGACAGCAAGCATTGCTGACGCCGGCCATCTCTCCAGTCCCAACAACTAGGTTTTACAAGCATGCTCCAGTTATTTTTTAACATAAACCAGACTATACATGGGTGTGTATTGATTAATTTTAGGGATTTTCAAGGATATGTTGAGCAATATGCAATTTTTACCTTAAATGCAGACACTGAATGCAACAAGAGAATCTTGACTGAACACACAAATTATATGTAGGATTACAAATTGTATAAGATGATAATAAAAATTATATTGGTCTTGTTCCAAGCCAGACTTGATATGAACATGGAAGTTTACAGCTGAGTAAGCCACACCACCCGATGGCCTTGCTGGCTGGCAAGGGAAACAGTATGTGGCACATTTGCTGTAATTTGGGCCACAGCTGAAGGGAGATCTGACAGAATCATCCCTGTCCTAGTAACTTATGTAGCTCTTCTGAGCTTTCCTTAGACACATCAAGCCCCTGGTTTCTTCTTCCTTTGAGACTTAATTAGATGTTCAGAGTATTTTTGATTCTTTGCTTAGGCATCCCAAGTCTGCAGTCAAAACTGTCCAGGAATACAGAACTCTGTATTCATTTCCAGAGCTACATGACAGTAACCGGAATACAGGATTCACAACATTCTGTGTGCCTGTTAGCCTAAGACACTACAAATAATTAGTAGTCTAGGAGATGTCTCTAAAGTTTGGGATGCCAGCTTTCTGCCCACATCACTCAGCTCTTCTTCCCACTGTATTGGCGAGTAGGTGGAAGGTAAGGAAGGCATCCTGGCAAGGATAAGGGAGCATATTCCGTAGTCTGACTGTCACTGAGAAAGCACTTTCATTTCCTCCTCAGGAACTGGTTGTGTTATGTGTCAGGCATAACTTGGTGCCTGGCTTTTTCCACTGTTCACTGCGTCCATCAACTGTGCTAACTTGCATGCACATGATCTCTCCCTTCAGTTCTGCTTCCCAGGGATATCAGAGATCACAGAAGAGATTCTTCAGGTGCCACCTTGCTGCTCGACGGTCTCTCAGCCTCAAACACCATGTCTGACCACAGCACCTCTGTTCCTTACACACCACTTACACTGCCTTTCTTTTTCTTTGTGTGGTTTTGTTGTTGTTTTGTTTTTTGAGACAGGGTTTATCTTTGTAGCCCTGGCTGTCCTAGAACTCATTCTGTATATCAGGCTGGCCTCGAACTCACAGAGATTGGCTTGCCTCTGCCTCCTGAGTGCTGGGATTAAAGGCGTGCACCACCACCTCCTGGCTAACCTTTCTTTTTCTTATAGTCAAAGACTACTAGCCAACAACCAGCAGGGAAAAACAAACTTGCAGAGAAACAATGAACTCAAAATTGGCCATATTACAAAGAAAGAATCTCAGAATATGTATCTTACTCGTGCTTTTAAAGAAGATATTCTTCCTTTGGAAATGCTGCCGCCATCACCAACCACTCTGAAACACAAAGGGATTGAGAAAGGGTCACGAGATTTTCCAGGGCTGGGAGCACTCACTTGCATTTACACGAGGCAGCACACTGTCCTCCTATCACACTGGTCCAGAGGAATCAAAACTCAAGTGCCCAGCCTGGCAGCAGGCACCCTGACCTGCTGAGCCAGTCTCCGTGGCTGCTCTTGAGGCATTTCCAGTTTTGTGAGATAAGTGAGTATCTTTCTTGTTTAAGCTACTGTTAATTAGGTTTTCTGCTGTAGCCAAACAAATAAACTGATATAAGCATTACACACCACTCAGGCCATTTCTAGAATTTTGGTGAAAATACTACAACCTATGAGTGCTGTGGATATTGCTCTGTGTAAATAAAGTTCTGATTGGCCAGTGGCCAGGCAGGAAGTATAGGCGGGACAAGAGAGAAGAGAATTCTGGGAAGTAGAAGGTTGGGGGGAGACACCGCCAGCCGCCGCCAGGAGAAGCAACATGTAAAGACACTGGTAAGCCACAAGCCATGTGGCAAAGTATAGACTAACAGAAATGGGTTAATTTAAGATAGAAGAAGTAGATGACAAGTAGCCTGCCACGGCCATACAGTTTCTAAACAATGTAAGTTTCTGTGTGCTTTCTTGGTTGGGTCTGAGTGACTGTGGGACTGGCGGGTAAGAGAGATTTGTCCTGACTGGGCCAGGCAGGAAAACTCTAACTACAAATGGCGCCCAACGTGGGGCAATAATTTCCACCTAAAACCTGACAAAAAAGATTCTAAAATGGAGCTAAAAACAGCTTCCTAATTGTCTCTCTCAAGTTAGCGGCAGCCTGCCGGTTTCAGCTACTATGGCGAGTATGAGTAAGCATAGTGTGCGGGTCAATATAGTTCACAAGACAGAGACAAGATGAGGAGCTGAGCAAACAGTTACCACAGGCCAGCAGTAAACGAACCGTAATACCCAGGCCAACTCCGATTTCCGGCCTGTTTTGCTAAACAGAATTTTGTTTAATTCAGCCATCCCCATTCGTTTATGTGCCTCTTATCCCTGAAGGCAGATGAGGACCTGCAACTTACGCTCTGACCAGTGTCCAAGGACTTACCATCTGGTTGTTCGTGCACCCTCTACCATCGGCATATTTCTACCGCGCGGTTAAAAAGGACTGGCAGGCAGGTGCCCACAAAGGAGTGGTAGGAGTTTTCACAAGGAGTTTTGGGTACTAAACCTGGGGACCAGAGGCTGTACTGACAGCACAAAGGGAAGAACGAGCGAGGCACCCATGCCTTTCCCTCCTCTCCACACTCCAGACTGAGGAAATCTGAAAGCTTTCAGAGAATCACATGACAACCTTCTTAAGAAAACTCAATCTTAAGTGTCAACTATGAAATAAATTTATTTATTAACTTGCAAAGAATTTGGGTTCATTATGTTATTTTTCAAATATATATATATATTTGTTTCTCTCCCAATTCTATGCCCTCTGGTCTCCAAAGCTTCCTTCCTGTTTTCATGTGACATATGATCTCTGCCCATCTCTTAGTCCCCTCTCATGGTCTCCTACCTAGTACCATTCAACGTTGCAATAATCAAAGATGAGGCTAAAGAGGGTGTGGAAGTGGAACCAGCAAGGGAAGCATGTGTAAGGAATATTACACAGACAAACTGGAGTACAAGCATCCGAGGGAGGGGAGACTGTGGGCCTCAAATCAGTGAACTGGTCTAAATGACAGCCATCTCCCTATAATGACGGCTCTTCCTGCCACTATGGAATCACCTAATCCGACACCGTGTCTCCAAATAGCCTTGTGATTAGTATGTAGCTTCGGGAGCGTCCTTCCCGAAAATGTGCTGACAATGCAAAAGGCCAATCTGGCCAGAGTTCAGACTGTTCACCACTAACAATGACTTCCCACTTCTGAACCTCCTATTTCTGTGAATTTGACTCATCTGACCATACTGGAGAGCAGTGGGAACAAGTGTGAGCCTAAACACGAGGCTCTGGGATTCACCAACAAAACAGACCACACAGGTTTCCTGGGAAGATAACAGCTCCACCACCTAGCCCACAAATTCAAACTAAATTTCCACCAAATTGGAACAAAGCCCAATATTACTAGAGTTGCCAATGCGAGCCCACCGCAGTTGGTTTTATAAAGCCTTTTGAAAATGAGCAAACTTAACAATTTAACATGAAAGGCCCATGCGAATATCTCAAATGTCAAATTACTCTTTCAGGTAAAAGAATTATAACACATAGATCTCATATGAAACAAAATTACATGGTGTGAGCAGTTTCCACATCTGTCTTCTTTCTTGTCAGCATATTCTAAGACAGTAGCTGTCAACTGTCCTAAGACTGTGACTCTTTAATATAGTTCCTCATGTTGTGGGCCCCCCAACCATAAAATTATTTTCATAGGTACTTCATATCTGTGATTTTGCTACTGTTGTGAATCACAATGTACATATCTGATATGCAGGATATTTGACATTTGACCCCTATGAAAAGGTCACTGTTCTAAGGTCAAGTAATCAGCAAAATAATCTTCCGTACATTGGCCATTACTCGGCACACGCTACATGGTACCCTCAGTGAAAACTTCAGGCTTCTCTGATTGAAAGTTAATTTCAAAATCAATACGGGGGTGGGGAGGAGAGGTCTCTTTAAAGGTTCTTTTTTGTTGTTCCTAACTGAAGCCTGTCAAGGAAGCCTGCTGTTTGGCAGATAAGAAAATGTGACAGGAGAATAGGCTTTCAATCAGAAAGGCAGACAAAAATCACAGCTGGGAACTGCTCCCTAAGGAATCCTTCCACTCTGCTGACAGGACAGGACAGGAATCACAATGCTGAGACCGACTCTCGTCCTCTTACCTGGTATCCACATTCCTGAAGAAGCTGCTTAGTGCATCGTCATAAATTCCTTTCTAGAAACAAAGCAAATCACAGCATTTAAGTTTATTGTCTTCAAAGTCCTTTCAATGTTAGTAATTCTACAAGGATGAAAAGGCTAAGATGCGGCTCGTAGAAAGAGAAACCTAAGTCGGTCCTTCCAATTGCGTGTAAAGAGTGAAATACCTACAGAACTCCTGGCTAAATTTGAGAGAGCGACTAAAAAACGTATGCCACATAGCATTATACAGCTGGTACACCAAGTGAGAATTTCTTGGGATTCTCGATCGTTTGATGTGTTATCTATTTTATATCGCTTTCTACAGCACTTACTGCCTTTCAAAAACAACTTTAAAAAAAAGGAAGGCGGCTGAGAATGAGGGGAACCAAAGACCAAACTCTTTGGCCAGTGCCTTCTGCCTGTCACTTACAGCAACGTTGAGTTTAGAAAGAAATCCTACGCAACTTACGGTACAGACAAAAGACAAAAAACGCTCAGGTGGTCGCGGCACCTCTAGGGAAGCAAAGGCAGAAGGACGGCTGCGAGTTCGAGACCAGCCAGGGCCCCGTATGGAGACTCAAACCCTCCAGGGAACCCTTCCTGCCCTGCTGGCAGGCCCGGGTGCAGGCCGGGGGCTCAGGGCGAGCGGGGTACCTGGTTGACCGCGGCGTGCTCCCTCAGCGCCAGGTCCCAGAAGCAGCAGCCGATCTGGTTTCCGCACTGCCCGACTGCGGCCGGCGGCGGGGAAGACAGAGAAGGACATTAGGAAGGTAACCGGGTGACGGGGCTCGGCGGCGACCCGGGGGACGGGGAGGGGGTAGCTCACCCTGGACGACCACCGACTGGGTCATGCCGCCCCGCGCGCGGGCCCGGGGACACTCCCGCCCGCACTCCCGCCCTCGATTCGAGCCCGAAGACGCGCTACGAGGGGCGGCCGTAAGGCACGTCGCTGCCGCAAGTGTAGCCACCGTCGTTAAGCCCCGGTTTCTCCAAGACGCCGTGGGGGGTTTCCGCGCAAGCGCAGGTGCGGCTTGCCGTTACCATAGCGACTAGGCCTCCGGCAGGGAAATCCTAGCTGCCTTGACAACATCCTTGGGCATCCGCAGCTCCGGAGGCCCCGGAAACTGACGGGTAACTAGGTTTCGGAGTGGCATTTTAAATAAGGGTCTTCAAAACTGATCACGGGCCACGAGAGGCTCACAGTCTCAACAGCCAGGGCCGTGTGGGTCAGATTCCTTGGGTTGTTGCTCTAGTGTCGTTTTCTAACAGAAAACGAATGTGGAGGAGCGCAGAGAAACCCCAGACAACCGGAGCTAGGTACACCTGACCCAGTGGCACCGCTTTTAGAGGCCAACGCGGTATACTCCTCAAACTAACTTCTAAGGTTTCTGGAGAATTAAAAAGCAATTAAGACATAAATCCATCTTCAGACAGCCGGCAACGTCATTGAAGACACACACACGATGCACTCAAAAGACATGACCTAAAATGTTAGTAGCACTGACCAGGAGAGCAGTAATAGTCAGTGGGCAAGGGTGTAAGATAGAAGAGATGGGTTCAACGTTAAGGCATTTGATGTATGTACGACACAGACGGGATAAAAAAAAAAAATGCAGGGATGGGGGCGCAAAGTTTGAAAAAATTCAGTTATTTCCAGAAACTGAATTTTTACTGAGTAAATTAAGTGAGATTGCAATTAACAACTAAATTAAGAATTTAGGCCGGAGAGATGGCTCAGTCAGTAAAATGCCTGCCACAGAAGCATGGGGACCTAAATGCAGATCCCCAGCACTTCCAAAGAAACTGGAAGTCTGTAACTCTGGCCTTGGAAGAGGGGAGAAGAGAGGATCCCTGGAATATAGCTGAATCTGTGAGTTCCAAGTTCAGTTGGAGACAATGTCTTAAAAAAGCGAGATGAAGAATGATTAAGGAAAACACACCTTGTTTCCACACCCGTGCGCACACACAAAAACCCAAGAACTCTAGCACTTTAATGAAATTAATGTTTTTCCACAAAAATTCTGAGAAACTACAAAACCTTTAGGCTTGATTGAACAAAAATGAAGTTATACTTGCTATTAATGTGTTGGTGATATGAGCCCCAACAGGTGGTTGGTTAGAACACCTTATCCTGCCAACAAGATAAATAATAGTTTGTTATACATTTTGAAGTTGTAGTAGGTTGTTTATATTGCTGAGGCCTTTTCATATTGTTGTTTGGATGTCTTACACCTTAGTTCTTACATCTCCTGTAATTAAGGGGCAGATTTTAGCCAAGGAAACTTTGAAATTGCCTGATTTACTCTTTCCTGCTTATTGGGAAATGGTCAAGGTGTAGTCAGACACATTGGGTCTTAATGTTGAAATCCTCAAATCTGGGGCTTCCAAAGCTTAGACAAATAGGTACGTTGTGCTGTGATTGGGCTGAATCATGTGATTCAGGTGCCAACTCACTTGGTATTCTAGCCTTTGCAGAGCTCGGCCGGTGGTGTAGTTCCCATCATTCTCCAGAAGCCGCACATCAGCAAGGAGGTGTAAGAAAGATCCCTTCCGAGATCGCGGATAACTTCAGTCTGGAGTGAATCAGATGCGTCTGCTTACTAGCCAGGTGAGGCAGCCTTCTACTCTAGTCTCACCAGGACCGTAGGGCTTGCACACTTAGCAAGATGGAAGCAGCTTAATGGCGGATTGTCTTCCGTCTTACAAACAAGACATTTTTTGTTATGAAGTCATTGAGATTTTGGGGTACAATTGTATCAGAGTAATAACTGACTAATACATAGAAGTGATAGATTCAACGAGATTTTACGTGTTAACTATCGGCAGAAGAAAAAGTCAGTGATATAGAAAGAAGGAAGGGAAATGGAAGAGGAGGAGGAAGGGAAGGAAGATGACATATTAAGATGGATGGAGCACATGATGTAAGATAAAATCTAACTTGAGGAGAAAAGAGAATTTACACGAGTAAACTGCCCTGTGGAACAATGTAGGAATATGAACAAGACGCTAAAGTAATTCATTGAAGAATACAGGCTGAATTGAGATAAAAGAAATAAGGAAATCGATTAAAGACATTTTAAGGATTAATGAACAAGTTTTAAAGTCATGGAAAAAGCAGTCTAGAGGAATGAAATCAGATTACTGGAGGAGGAAAGGCTTGAAGTAATCACAGAGAATGCGGAGGGAAAGGTGAAACGTTTGAAGCTATTAAAAATAATTTTTGCCGGGCAGTGGTGGCGCACACCTTTAATCCCAGCACTCGGGAGGCAGAGCCAGGTGGATCTCTGTGAGTTCCAGGCCAGCCTGGCCTACAGAGTGAGTTCCAGGAAAGGCGCAAAGCTACACAGAGAAACCCTGTCTCGAAAACAAAACAAAACAAAACAAAACAAAACAAAACTAATATTCATGGGGGAGGCAAAATGGCTCAGCATAAGATTAATAAATACTCCTGAAATAGAGAGCACAGAATACACAAGGACAAATATACTTAATGATATAAAACAATGAAGGAACGGATGAAAAGGATGCACCATATTCCACAGGAATATTTCTGTAGAGCAATCATCATCAATAACTATGTCTTGGTTAGGTTACTAAGTTTTCAGAATAAGTAATTCTTTAGGTTTCTGGCTAAGAAATACGGAGTGAGGTGAAGAAAAGCAAATTAGGTTGCTTTGATTGACCTAGAACAGGGAACATCACTTGTTCATAATTATCTGTAGTATTTCAGCAATTGTGAGAAATTCTGTCCTAATCCCAAGGCAAAGCTCATTTAATTACTTTAAAAATTGAGATTAAGGGAGCTGGAGAGATGGCTCAGAGGTTAAGAACATTGACAGCTCTTCCAGAGGTCCTGAGTTCAATTCTCAGCAACCACATGGTGGCTCACAACCATCTGTAATGAGATCTGGTGCCCTCTTCTGGAATGCAGTCAGAACACTATGCATAATAAATAAATGAATCTAAAAAAAAATTGAAATTAAAGTCAGCAACTGAAACATCAATTTTAGAAGTCACACATTCTGACATGGTACAATCCAAAAATTCATTCATTTGATACATGCTGATGGATGACAGTAGGAAAATATTAAAAATCATTGTTTTGTATAATTAAACCACTGTGTTTCTATAAAAAGCAGAAAATTTTGCACGTACAGTAGAGACAATACAATTAATAACTCACAATCTCAAACCTGAGCTGAGGCCTTTCTGGCATTGTGTGTCTTGATAGTGTGAGTAGTGCAGTGTGCATCTGTGTGCTCAGAACCAAGACTACAGTGAAATTACATGGTACATGATAGGCAGGCACTGCCAGATACACGACAAGTTCGTTATATAATTAATTTCCAGTTGTTCTGTGTTTAGAAACCTCGGATGGTTGTTAAATATTTCATTTGGTTACATGACCCCACAGTTTAAGAAGCCACAATCAAACATATTCAGTACTGGATGTCACTGAAAAACCTCTACAGGGTTGTAAGGAGAATATATGTTCAGATGAAATTATACTTTTATGGCTTCCCAAGTTGTCATTTAAATAAAATTTGATTTTTGTCACTTATCCACATTCTTGGACACTGTCATTTCAGAATCCATCCCTTGTGTGACTTGACAGTCAGTAGCAGACACCATGTTGGTAAGATTGCCTTCCAACCTCTCTTACAGCACTTAAATCCATTAGCTAGATGCTCTGCATTACAGGTCATTACACTTCGCTTTATACTTTCCCCCCAAGGCTGGGAATAGTAACACTTGCCTATAATTTTGAAATATGGGAGGTAGACAGATGAATCTCTGAGTTTGAGGCCAGCCTGGACTACAGAGGGAGTTCTAGGCCAGCCAGGGCGACATAGTGTGACCGTGCCTCAAAAAGGAAGATTATTCCTCTACTATGTATAATGTAGATCACTACCCTATAAGCTTTCAATAACAGACTCTTGTCAACTGCTGCTGATGAGTAATGTGTAGTGGCCTGTAGTAGTACCTAAGTTTGGACCTAAGTCTGTTTAAAACCAGAATAAACTTTGCAATATTGTAGATACAATAACTGTAAGACTCAGCCTTAACAGTTCAGTGGTATCTAAGAACAAATGTTCATCTTCTGCATATGACATATGTCACTCAGGGTCCTCTGTCTGACACCTAGGCTGATGGGATGCCATTATTTGGTCCATTGCTGGTTCATTTTCAATCGATGAATAATAATTGTACACATTTACTGAATACAGTTGGTATGTTTTTACATTATGGGATGATAAAATTTACATATATTGCCTCATATACTTAAACTTTTTTATAGTGAGAATACCTGAAATTTGTTATCAACTTGGAACATATTAACTATAATCACCATGTTATTCAGTAGATTTCTAAAATTTCTTTTTCTACCTACTAAAACGTTATGCCTTTTGAAGATCTCTTTACTCCCCATCTTCTTCCCCTCTGGTAACCACCATTTTCCTCTCTTCCTTAATCCTTTAGCTCCCACACATAAGTGAGACATGTAGTGTTTGTATCTTTGTGCCTTGTGTACTTCCTTTAACATAATGTATTCCAGAGGCTCCTTCATGTTGTTGTGAGTGACAGGACTTTTTTTTTTCCTTTCTCCTTCCAGTACTGGAATTGAGCCCAGGACCTTGTGCATGCCAGGCAAGTGATCTACCACCACCAAGCTACATCCCCAACCCAGGATTTCTTCTGTTTTTAAAATGCCAATTAGTATTCAATATAGCAAATTAATTTACATGGTTGGTTATGGTTCACACTCACATCACCTTGAACAAAGACTCCTTATAATCCACAGATCATTGAGCAGCAGACAGGTTAGTCCTAATGAAAGGTTCTGGTGATGGAGCCTAAGAAAGCATAAACCAGTTTTCCGACAACTGGGTTTCTGGGTCCCAGACGAAAATTTAAAAGGACTTAGAAGACTAAAAATTAAAATTATTCAGCAATGTAAGATTTTCATTGTCTGGCATTCAAATAAATACTTCCCAGTATGCAAAGATGACGTCTGTGACTAGATAAAAAAAATTCAGTCAGTTAAAACAGACTAAGAAAGGGCCACAGATGAAAAAATTAGTAAACAAGAACATTAGTAAACAGGAGGTAAAAAGAATAATATCTGATTATGCAGCCTTGGCTGTCCTGGAACTCTCTCTGTAGACCAGGCTAGCCTTGAACTCAGAGAGCTCTGCTTGCCTCTGCCTCCCGAGTACTGAGATTAAAGGCACAAGCTAGCACACCTGGCCATATCAGACTTTTGGAATAAATGAAAGTCAGGAAATAGTGGAGCAAAATCTGGAAAGTACTAAAGCAAGCAACAGAAAACTGTCAGGTTTGAAAATTCCCAGTGGAAATAGTGTGCAAAACTTAGAGGGATCCAGAACCTGAGTATATTCCACACATCAGCCCTGTTCAGTGAAAACCTACAGGCAAAGGGGAATACTGGATGAAAACCTGGGCCTACTTAGTGTTGTAGGAAATACTGAAAATAATAAGTATAAACTATACCTATTATATTAAAAATATTTCCCCAAAAGATAATTGCTAAATGAACATTGATATGTTACATCATTCACAGTATAGGTACAAGTAAAATATATAATAATAAAAGCATTAAATTTTAATTTTAGTTTTGTATTTATTTATATTTTATTATGTATGGCAATAGAGGACAAATAAAATATACCTTTATTAGATTCCTTTACAATATGAATTGGTATACAGTCATTGGAAGGAAGTCCATAAAAAATTTAAAAATGTATACTATAAAACTTAAAGCAATCTCAAAAGTAAAGTACAAGAAATAATGTAGAGAATACATGGAAATACACCAGCATTGTAGGTAAATTTATAAAAAAATAGAATATTTGAAAAATTATATAAATGACTCATAGGTTAAAGGAGAAAACAAAGGACAATTATTTTGTTTGGTTTTTGAGTCAGGGTCTCTCTGGCCTGGAATGTGGGATTACCCTGCCTCAACCTCCCAAATGCTACGTTGTAGACAAGTGTAGAAACACCAGATTTTTACTTTTATATGTATTAAAAAATTAAGGGAAAAATTAACTGAAGGAAAAGTACAAACCTTTAACATTTGTAAGTGCAGGTAGAGTAGTTCTTTGTTGGAAATTTATAGACTTAAATCTGCTGGAACTGATGGAAGGTCCTAAATCAATGACTGGATTTCCACCTTTAGAAGCCAGAAAATAAGAAAAGCAAATTAAGCCAGGTGTGGTGGCATAAGCCTTTAATCCCAGCACTCCTGATCAGGTGATCTCTGAGTTCTAGGCCAGCCTAGTCTATATAACAAGTTCCAGGACAGCCAGGGTTACATAGAGGGACCCTGTCTGAAAACAAAACAAAATGAAAAAAGGAGAAAGAAAAAGGGGAGAGGGAGAGAGAGAGAGAGAGAGAGAGAGAGAGAGAGAGAGAGAGAGAGAGAGAGAAGAAACCAGGAAAAGGGAAATCATAAGATTGGAGTAGAGGGGACTGACGATAGGGCTCAGCAGTTAAGAGCACTGGCTGTTCTTCCAGAGTACCTGGGTTCAATTCCCGGCACCCACATAGCAACTTACAACTGTCAGTAACTTCAGGTCCAGGGGATCCAACATTCACGGCAAAACAGCAATGCGTATAAAATAAAAATAAGTAAATTTTAAAAAAGATTGGAGTAGAGATCAAATCCATAGAAATAACAAAATTTTTTAACAAATCAATGAAATTCATGTCCTGAGAAATTAGAATTCTTTGATAGGCTCTGTTCATAAAACAGACTAAAGTCTTTCACTGGGTTCCCTTCTCCTCAAGGATAGAGCTGTGCTTATCTCTTGGACTACACTTCTATGCAGTGTTTTACCAGCCTTTCAGATCTGTGTTTTTCTTACTGGCAAAGGACCTTTGCATATGCTGCTATTCACTCCTTTCCTAACCAACCAGATGTCTTTGCCCCACCTGCTTCTATGTAGTTAATGCCTGTTTATCTTTTACTTTAGATTGGCTATTCTCATCAAGAATTTATCTAATCTCCAAACTCCACTAGAGCAGAAACTGTTTGTTTTTGCTCATTCTTCTTATCATTTAACATAGTGTGGCTCATGGTAGAGTCTCAGGAAAAAAATTGTTGGAAGGATGAATGAAGTATAATAATGGGAGTGTTTTCTTACGATATAATCTTTTCTTGTATTTCATGAATATGTTATTTAAAGATCACTATTTGGGGCTTGTGGTCAAGAGAGCATATTTAGAGATTTCAGCATTCTTTTTATTCTTTGTTTATGCTTAGGTATGCATTGCTTTGTGGATGCTGCTGTAGAGCAAACCCACTTGGTCTTCGGATATGTTGCCTAGTGTTGCCAATTTTCACCAATAATAAATCTGTTGTCTGATTCCATTATACTAACTGCAGAGGGAAACTACACAGTTAGTGTCAAACCACTAAAACAGTACTAAAAGTAGTTAAAGAATAGTTGCCTCGAAGATACTTTACTTTATGGTTTTAATGCCATTTTACATACAAACTTTTGGTGATCTGCTTAGAGTTTCAGTGCTAACATCCTGTCAAAAGCCCACCTTTCCAGTGTTATCTTGTCTCAAACACACCAACTTAAGCTTTTTTTTGTTTTTTGTTGCCATCTTAAGATGTTATTCGTTTGTTAGCTAACAATGGGCAGCAATTATTTCAGTTGTCTGACTGTGGCACAGTAAGCTAAACGTAGTTTTCTCTAAGATAAACTTGTGATCAATATATTTACAGATAATCCTCGTAAGAGAAAGAAGATAGAGGTAAGATTTTTGTCCAACATAAACTTCATTCCTAGATAAGATGCCAGTTTTCTGTAACTTAAGTTCTGAAGCACAACAGAGGGGACTGAGTATAATTTGTGGTTACCAGGACTTTCCTAAACTTGAAGAGTATTGTCTGTCTTAAGGGTACACTAAATCACTGCCAAGTAGGGCAGACGGTGAGTGAGTCAGCGGTGGCTACAGAAGCCTAGAACCGGCGGAGACAGGACTCCTAAGACAGGGTCACCAGAAAAGAAGCTCTAGGGCAAGGAGCCACAGAACAAGCGGACAGAATGTAGTCTTCCCCTGGCAGCCGTCATTCCCTCCGTTTGGGAATTTCAAGGCTGTCTGGATGAAACAGGAAAAAGAGATGATCCAGGCATGACAAGAAATGGCCCAGGACCTGAAGAATTCCAGGCAAGAAGAGACAGAATCTCTTCTCAGCCTTTTAGCTGCTAACACAGAGAAAGCTTGGGTCTGAGTTTCATGATTCTGAGGTGGGAGAACGGTATAGACAGACTGGATGACTTGCTGTTTATTGTTACAAGAAGTCGGGAGTGAGGATGAAGAGGAAATGGTATAGAAGGTGGGAGGAGCCAGGAGTGTGGCTTTATGCGGACTGATTTGTTATATGTCTTCATGGACTAAGATGTGCAATGTTGAAAGTAAGCCACTGACAAGAACAAAGCTAAAATCCTTAGTTTTTTGAGCTGAGGATTGAACCCAGGGCCTTGCGCTTGCTAGGCAAGCGCTCTACCACTGAGCTAAATCCCCAACCCCAAATCCTTAGTTTTTGTTGAGCATTCATCTTGTCACAGAGCTATGAACTGAGATGCTTGATTCATTAGCAGGCAGAAAGCTATGAGAAAGAATCTTCTGATGTCATAATTTCTGGGGGTCACTGGAACATTTGATCATCATTCCTTTGGCAAGTCTAGCCTTCTATGGAAAGTCGGTCAAAGCAATTCATTTATTCACCTCTACAGGAATCAGACTGAGCCTATTTTGGTAAGTCCATGTTTCCTTGAGCAAGGTAGCTAAAGCTTAATGTTTACACAGCTAGTTACAGCAACCCACAGGTGATTGTGTTTATATAAGATAATCTTGAATAAGATCCCCTTTCTTGATAATGGCCACAGTCTACTAATCAGATTCTTAGAACTAAATAATTTAGTTTATTATTACTTCCAATGAATATTTATTTATTATGAATAGACTACTAGGTATAAGAAATTAAGACATTTTCATGTTTCCTATCCCTTGTGAATTAATAGTTGAAGATATGTAAATTTATTCAAGATAGAGTTATTAAATGTTCACTGTGTGCCCAAACTTTAGCTATAAAGGATTAAATGGTGACAAAGATGGACAAAGAATGGTTGAGGATATTTATTACAATTTTTTGTATTTAATACAAACATTTATTATAATAATTAGGCCAGGTCTTCTCAACAGGAGGATTTTTGCTTCTCTCTTTACCAGGAAATACTTGGCGATATCTGGGGATCTCTCTCTCTCTCTCTCTCTCTCTCTCTCTCTCTCTCTCTCTCTCCCTCTCCCTCCCTTCCTTTCTTTCCTTTTCTTTTTTAAACTGTCAAAACACTGGGAGAATGTTGTTGCTGACATCTAGTGGGTGACTACTGAAGAACATTTTGCAATGCCTATGAGAGTCTAACTTTCTCCAGATTAGAATCATGTGATCTCTCAAATGTCTATAGCACTCTGGTTGTGAAATCCTGAATTATTACAAAACAAAAAGAGAGTTCTGTGAAGACATAGACAATCAGGGTTATGGAAGAGTTCTTTCTCTAAGAAAGGGAAATGTAAATTTAAATTTAGTGGATGAGTTCACACTAGCTAGTAAAAGGTAGGAGCAGTGAGTTGTGGGTTCCAGGCACAGGAAACAGTAGGTAATAATGAATTTGTGTATGTGTGTTGCATATATTTAATGTTTCCCATTTACATTTGTGTTTACTAATGTTCAGCATCTACTAAATAATAATAGTTATTGACTGAGCACTTACTATGTGTCAGGCATTGTATTTTACATGATTTATCTCCTTTAAACCTACTGTTATCTGAAAGCAGGTAATATCATTACCCTTTGGTAATACAGACAAGCTGAGTGTTTTCACTAAGATCATGATGGTGGGATGAATCATATTGGACTGTTAACTCATGAACCCAACCCTCCCAAAGCCAATGCTTAACTAATGCACTATACTATAGGGAGTGGGTGAACTACATGGTTTCAGGAACAAAAGGATTATCTGAAGGTATCTGGATGGGCATGAAATTCTACTTGAAGAAAGCCTTAGTGGAGAGGCTTGGAAGGGTAGAGAATGAGGACTCAAGCTTGCTGATTTCAATAATCATGGGAAGGCAATTTGATCTTTTCTTTCCCCATAGTGGAGACATCACTGTTAACCATAGGCTAACTACAACATAGGCACAGTTTGCTTATACTATGAGGGGTTATTTTGAGTTTGTTATAAGACTTTAACTTGTTTACAAGGGATATTTGTATAATAGAGTATTTTACAGATTTTTCAGATGCCACCTTCTGAAAGTTTTTGTATACATATTACAAAATTGTAGAATTAAAAATGTCAACTTATCTTTGATATAAGCACCATCATTATTTTAACTTCGTATTCTAGGATTCCAGTGAATTATGCCTTTTCGGTTTGGGACCCAGCCAAGGAGGTTTCCAGTGGAAGGAGGAGATTCTTCAATTGGGCTAGAACCAGGCCTGAGTGCCAGTGCTGCCTGTAATGGGAAAGAGACATCACCCAATAGGTGAAGTCTACTCACTGTGCCAACGGAGGTTATGGGAATTGGCCGTCATCAATGGGAGCTCTAACTGACATTTAGTATTAGCAAGAGAAAAATTAAACCAGGGAATTCAAACACTGCTGTTATTAAATTAGTACTAACAGAGCCCAGATTTAACAGTCTATATTTTGTAACTTTGTAAGTATAGACCAATCTTTCCCCTGCTTCCATAATTTTATATCTAGATTGTGTCTATATTCTCAAGATCAACATCAAACCAGTAGTATAATTATGTGGTAGGGAATTATTCTAGGTACGAGACTAGAACTATAAAGAAAAAGATAGAGACCTCAGATTTAGTGTCACCTGGACTCGATAGACCATTGGCTGAGACGGCAGAAGTGAGATTCCTATGGGAGAAATCACTTGGACGAAATTAAAGCAAGCTTATTGTAAGCAGGATTTGTCTCACTCTTGTGCTGTTTACCATAGCGAAACTGCAAAGAATACACTGCTAATTCTCTCAGTGGATTAGAGTCTTGGAGGTCACAGAGTTAAACTTATTCAAATCAATACGTTAAGAGCTAGAGTTACTTATGGATGAAATTGGCTAAAATATCCAAGGTTGGTTATTTGGTGGGAGTATCAGAAAAGGAACTCAGTCACTGGATACATTTTAGACTAGTGTCATTTAAGGGTTCTTTTGACTCTGAAATTCTACCAACATTTGAGCATTAAATCTGCTAACTTTCACCCCACAAATGTTCTAGTTTTGAAATTACTCAGCCAAAGTGATTGAAGGTTCACGTCTGAATTAATTTCCATACTATAGTCACATATGCATTTTTGCCATTTAGTAATTACTGCACACCCTTGAAGATGAACATCTCAAGTGTTAATTTCATTTTTATGAATTTCCTGTAATTAAATATATGATAATAGGCATGTTTTCTTTGATATGTAAGTGTAGAATCTCATCAGAACCTCCGTGTTATAGCTTTTTGTGACATTTGAAGGCCTCAGGGAGATTTTTAAACAGTTGAATGCCGGGAGCCATCCCGGTGGGGGATGGGTCCTGCAGAGGATGTAAAGAGTTGGCTGGGGAAGGAAGTGATCCAGGTCATGGTGGTCAGGAGAATCTTGCAGCCTGACTGACTAGCAGCCAGAGTGTTTCTTTATTTATACAGAATTTAGTAAGCAGGGATACATTCATGATGTTCCAAAACCTAGATCATATCATTTTTGTTTTTGGACATGTGTTTCACTTCCTTTTGCTCATCTTTTAGTCATCATTAATAAACTATGACAGAACAGAGTTTTGACATCATTAATAAACAGATTTATCATTCTTACTCATTAACCCCATAACCCAATTTTTGAGAATCTAGAGGCATATGTATGACAGCATGTTCTCAGGCTGGTAGCTTTGGTTACTTCAAGGACACTAGACCAAAACAAAATCTTCAACCACCCTGGGCATTTTGCCATGTCCGAAGCAGTGTATTATTAACTCTTGCTGGTCAGAGTGCCCAAGAAAAATTTTCAGGCCAAAGCTTCTGCAGTTATTAGTCAAATTCTGGCATAAAACAATCAATGTTCACATTTATATCTCTGTAGAATTTGTCTGTATGTCTAATCCTGGTACTCTGTTGTTCCTTGGTCATATGACATTATAGTGGCTCTGCATGAGCTAACTTCTAAGAGAGGGAGGTCCTGACACCCCATACTTTTATCACCTTTCCTCTCCATACTTTGCTCATCAGTATGTCTCTATGTAGGGCAGAGTTGTATGCCACGTAATTGTCTGAGTGTACAGTGGAAAGAGCTTTGTAATCTGAACTGTGGTCAACTCCTCTAGCCCACCGGATCTTGTTGACCTTTTAAAGTTTACTTTGTTTTGAATATCTTGTTCCTCTGTAAGTACAGGGACAGGTGTTTCAAGAATATCTCATAGCCTCATGAAGAGACCGCTGGCTTCTTTATGTGTCACAACCTCCAAGGTGTAAGGAAGACCTTCAAGTAAATAAGGACATCTCCCTCAACGTGTGTGTGGGGGGATGGTATGTTCAGGACTTTCCTGGGAGAAGGCATAAATGATTCATAAGGAATTTTTCATCAACCCAATATCCTCAAATTGTACAAATATTAAAATTCCTCCAAGTATGTAACAGGTGGAGATGAAAACCAAAGGTGTCATGGCGGCCATTATGTGGCTCAGCTCTGCTGGATCTTTGTCAAGCAGCTGTGCTGGCTTTATGACTTCCGCCATTCTATTCAGATATGCCAGTTGAAAAGATATTAAAATGTTTTGCTTTGAAAATAATTTCCTATTTAGTATCTTAACTACATATAATTTGCCCTCTTATTCAGGCAACTCCGAAGATGCCCTGGAAGTCATTGCCTGACAATAACTGATGTTCCCATCACCGTCTATGCAACAATGAGGAAGCCATCTGCACCGAGCAGCAAGGAAATGCATCCCAAATAGCATCATTAAGTCTTGTGTCGAGGGTTGACTAGGTCAAGGGTGATGGACCAGCATCATCTTACGGTCTGTCTGGTAATCAAATAAAGGGGGAGGCGCTGCGCAGGTGATGCCAACAGCTGAATATCTGATTTTAATTAAAACGAACAACGTATTCAGTAGGGCACACATGATGATAAGCCATTGGTTACATCTGACAAGACAGAACACTTCACACTTACAAAGTACCTTAGAGATCATCTTGCTCACAGATTACTAGTTCTGAAAATTCAAGATAAAACCTGATCCATGGTGGTCATAATGCCAGATTCTCAGAGCTTATACAGAGCTGAGAGGCATTTGAATTTTTATTAGTTAAAGAGAAGAGGTCATCCATAAATGTGGGCTCTGAGTCCTGACTCTGTAGGTCCAAACTACCTGTATGAAGAGAGACAGTATAACTGTACCAAAGCTTGAAAATAGATGAGGCGCAAGGTGATCCCTAAGAACAGTTGTCTATCAAAAGAAAGAAAACTAAATCTAGCCTGGAAGTTGCCTAACAGTAGGAAAAGAATACAGGAAAGGTGTCATGAGGGTCCCTGAGAGCTCATCCAAGGGTGGGAATGATAGGTGCTTGCTTCAACTATAGCTAAAAGTCCTCAGCCGGGCGGTGGTGGCGCATACCTTTAATCCCAGCACTCGGGAGGCAGAGCCAGGCGGATCTCTGTAAGTTCCAGGAAAGGCGCAAAGCTATACAGAGAAACCCTGTCTCGAAAAACCAAAAAAAAAAAAAAAAAAAAAAAAAGTCCTCTCCTCCCTGCCTCCTTCCTGTCTATCCTTCCCTCCCTCTCTTCCCTCCCTCCCCTTCCTCTCCCTCCTTCACTTTCTCTCTTCTTCCTTCTCTTCTCTCCTTCCTTTCTTCCCCTAGAGATCCTACTCCGGGTCTTCCACATGCTGGGAAAGTACCCTACCACCGAGTTACACTGTAAGCTAAAAAGATCCTTTAACACAGGGACCTTGAGCGCTTAGTCCTTGCCATCGGGGGTGGGGGGGTGGGGGTGGGAGTGGGGGGGGGGTGGGAGTGGGTGGGTGGGGGTGGGGGGGAGGGCGGTGCTAGACTGTGAATGGTGAAGACTGCTCCGGCTGATTGCAGGGACATTTATTGTGACCAAGTGTTAAGAGAAGAAATCAAGAAACAATGATGTCATAAGAAATGTGCCTTACAACTCAGCAGTAAATAACACAGGCTTTCAGAGGAACAAAATTAACAACAGCTCACACTTTTTCTTAAAAAAAAAAAAATGTAAGAAAATAGTAAAGCATCCTTCCCTCCACCCCTCCCTACAAGACAGGGTATGTAACCCTGGTTGGGCTGGACCAGGCTGGCCTCAGAGGTCTGCTGTCTCTGCTTCCTAAATGCTGAGACTAAAGATGTGTAGCTGAAGTTTTCCTGTGTCCCAGACTGTCAGCAGCTGGGACACATCTCTCCCACCAGTGTCCCCCAAGTAAACACACAGAGACTTATATTACTTATAAACTGTATGGCCGTGGCAGGATTCTTGCTGTTTTTATATCTTAAATTAACCCTTTTCTATAAATCTATACCTTGCCACGTGGCTCATGGCTTACCTGTATCTTACATCATGCTTCTCCTCATGGCGGCTGGCAGCGTCTCCTGACTCAGCCTTCTTCCTCCCAGAATTTTCCTTTCTGCTTGTCCCACCTATACTATACTCCCTCCCTGGCTACTGGCCAATCAGCATTTTATTTTTCAATCAATCAGAGCAACACATTCACAGCATCCCCAGCAAAAATGTGTGCCACCATGCCTGACTTACAGCCTTATCTCTAAAGCACCTTTCAAAAGTGTAAATTAAGTAGAGATGTGTTGACTAGGCATGCTGTAAGAATTCATCCCCAGAAAATCTGCACTATGTAAGATGTGCAAGGAAATTTAAGCAAAAAGAAAATGGTACCAAATGGAGATTTGAATGTGTAGAAAGAAACAGCACAAAAAAAATAGAAAATATGTGGATAAATTTAAATAAGCCAATTCCTAATTTGTAAACATTTATCATGTAAGCTGTTAAAAGCAACACACACACACACACACAACACACAAAAAAACGGTAACATGAAAAAGAACAACATATGAAGATAAGAACCAAAAAGGCAGAGGAGGGGCAGACAGGATGCTCAGGGAGCAAAGTGTTGTCCAAGCCAGACCTGAGTTTGGTCCCTGGTGCCCATGGAAAGGTGGAAGGAGGGAACCGATTCCATGAAGTTGTCTCTGACCTCCACATATGCACCATGGCATGCATATGCCTCTAGCCAGGGTGTACACACACAACAATTTTTTTAAAGGCAAGGGGAGGAAAAAAAAGGAAGTTTGAGTTTGTAAATATCTTAAAAACTATGTGAAGTAGCATGATTGTGATAAATGTGTAAATTGTTAAGTTTAGAATTGTCTTTAAATAGCCAATAGAACAAATATACAAACAGCAGGACTGAACTATCACTCACTCTAAATGAAAGTAGGAAAAAAGGTAAAAAGAAGTGCATACAATAGATTTAAATCTTAGGTTATATCACTTACAAAAGGTCTAAATTTCATTTTCTGGGCAAACACTATCATATTGGCCAGAAAAAAATATAAACATAAACTGTTTACATGAACTCACTTTAAATTTAAAACTTATAAAAGGTTTGGGGCTGGAAGATGGCTTAGCAGTTAAGAGCACTGGCTGCTCTTCCAGAGGACCTGGGTCAATTACCAGCAACCACATGGTGGCTCACGACCACCTCTATTTCCAGTCTTATGGGATCTGATGTCCTCTTCTGGCATCTGTGGGCCCTGTGCAGACATATACATGCAGACAAAATACCCCCATACATTAAATATTTTTTTATAAAGTTAAAAGGTTGTAAATAGAATACCATGCAAACATTAATCACAAGGTTAGAGTAACTATGTTAATTCAGTTCAAAGTGCACTGAACTGTAGAAACTGATGCAACCAGAAGGGATAATTCTACATTTATAATATAGATTTCAAGTGGTATAATAAGAAAAAAAATCAGTGAAGACAGAGAAAACATGATTCAGTTGGTACAGAATGCCTTTTCACAAAGCCAGAATAGTGTATATTCTTTTCAAGTTTTCCTGGCTGACTACATTGTGGGGCATCAAATCTTAGAAAATTGAAAAGCATTAGGAGTACGCAGAGAATTCAGAGATATTCAACAAAAGAATTAAATTAAAAATAATAAAAACACCCAGAGAATTTCCAAATACCAGAATAGAAAATGACACAATTCTAAATAACCCCCGAATAAAGAGGGAACAAGAGAAATCACTTTGAGTCAAATAAAAGCACATATCAAAATACACCAGTTTTAGCTACAGTAGAGCTTAGAAATGAAGCATTAAATTATTTCATTAGAAAGGGGTAAGCTGGGTGTGGTGGCAACATGCCTATAACTCCAGCAGGGCCACGCAGAACATCACTACAACTTCTAGGCCATCCTGGCTGCAGAGTAAGACTGTCTCAGAACAACAAAATAACAACAGCAACAAATTCCCCAAAACAAAATGAGAAGCAGAGGGAAATAATAAAGATAAGAGGAACTGGAGAGATGGCTCAGCAGGTAAAGATGCTTGCTACCACGTCTGCTAACTTAAGTTTGATCTCCAGGAGCCATGTGGAAGGAGAGAACTGACTTCCGTAAGTCATCCTCTGGCCTCTAGCACATGCATCAAAGCATACATATCCATATATATGTGTACCTAAACAAATGTAACAAAAAATAAGAAGCAGAGAAATAATAGAGGAAAACAGGGGAACCCAAGTCTTTTCTTCACAGGATTAGTAAAATTGACAAAGGTGTGGGCAGAATTATCAGGAGGAAGAAAAGACACAAATTATTGATAATCAGGGTTGACAGTGGAGCATCACTGCTGATCTTACCAGGATAAACTCCTTTTCAGCACTACGGATGGATGCTTTAGTATCGAATGTCGCCCCACATTCCCTCACATTACTGGGAATAAGCTCTCTAGAGTAGATCATATTTTCTTAACTTGCCTCCAGATTGACATTAGCTCATGATTACTTGTAGTTTAGGTCACTGTGAATGCAGTATGATCTGGCTAGGCTGACCAGAATCAATTCTGAACTTCCTCTTACTACACTTTGAGAGCTCTGGGGAGATGCAAGGGCTGCAGCTGACTGGCAGTGTTATCCTACACGTTCATGCTTGAGCCTTTCTGTCCCGTGGTTACACAGACCATTGGGATGGCATCCTTCAGTCTCATTCCCCCACTGACTGTCCCATCTGCTCTCTCATGGGCTCTTCAGGGAATGATGTCCTCTGCTGTGAGGTTTAGCCAAATTTGTTTCCTGATTCTGAGAACTTCCTGACAGCTGTCCATCTTTCTTCCTGTCTCCTCACAAGCTCAGACAAGTCTCTTGGGCTCAGTGGCATCAAAAGTAGAAGCAACAGGTTTTGCTTTTCTCAGACTCCCAGGAACTTTATGGTTGTTTTGGAAGGCGAGGTGAGGGGAATAACCTTTATGGAAACTCCGCTTGCCTGGGGTTCACTTAATACTTATTGAGTATATTCCTATACATGCCAGACACAGTTCTGAATTTTTTAAACAACCAGAAATCCATGTTGTTTATATTAGAAAAACATTTTATTCTATATGTATGAGTGTCTCATCTTCTTGTATGTACCTGCAGTGCCTTAGGAGGACAGCAGAGGGTGGCAGAGCCCCTGGAACTGGAGTTACAGGTGGCTGTGAGCTCCCAAGTAGGTGGTAGGAGATGAATAAGGGTCCTTTGCAAGTGTATCATTTGCTCTTAATCACTGAGGCATCTTTCCAGCTTTTAGCTTCCATTTCTGAAGTTGTATGAGGAGACATGAACAGATGTTTACTAACAGATGGGGCACCAATGACAGAATTGATTCCACCCAAGTGAAGCATGGGGATCTGATGAGTTTAATTGGAGTTATAGGAGTATGGGTGAGGGGTTACTTATAGAGGCATGAGCAACTTATGGGTGGCTATACCACTGAAGAAAAATTGTTTCTTACATTTTCAGGGAAAGGCAGGAACTGTTGAATACCCCTCATTAATGGGCCTAATTCCTAGCTGAGGACTGTGGTAATCATAACTGGACAAAGGGTAGGATGTGTCAACCTGTATCTACAGAATGGTAATGCCAAGATTTGCATGCCTGTGAATGTGTGCCCAGAACTTCTAAAATCACATTTCAGTTGAAATCTCTTTGGCTTCAACTTCTACTAAGTGCCTGATTTTCTTGCTTCATAATCCAAACTCACAAGAGAAAATATTCAATTTTTTGCACTCATCTTTTCTGACCAGGCAGTGTCTTGTACAGTTTGTTGTGGCCATGAGAGAGGAAGTGGGACACAGGTACACAGAGGGCCTCCAACAAATGGGGGCCTCTTCATTTTGTAGGGGCTCTGAACTGGCAGGGGCCATGAGTGATTAAACCCACGTAACTCCTCTAGAACCTAGGCTTTGGGACACAACCAGTCCCTGGGAATCCCCACCCATAGCTGCCCCAGTTAGTGGCCAGCGGAGAAGACTCTTGCTGGCAGGCTCCCCCACCAAAACCCTACATTGGACCCTGCAATCTACAAAACCCATGCCCTACCCCAAACCTACCCACCCCCCTAGGGCCCCAGCAGCTTCCTAAGACACAGAATCTGCCAGCTCTCATTGGGCCAAGAGCTTTCATTGGACCAAGAGTGGCTTCCTGAGACACAGAATCAGCCAGCTCCAATTAGACCTAGAGAAGCTCCCTGAGACACAGAATCTAGCAGCTCCAATTAGACCAAGAGCTAAGATTGAACCCAGAGTAGGCCCCTGAGACACAGACACTGCAAGCACAGATTGGACCAAGAGCAGCCCACTCAGACACAGGCACTTTTGCATCTATTGGAGGAAGAGATGGGTAGACACCAGTGCAGAAATGCATAAAACAACAAAAAGAGCAATATGGCATCACTAGAACCTAGCAGTTCTACAACAGCAAGACCTGAACATCACAACGTAGAAGAAGCAGAAGAAATCGACCTTAAAAGTAACTTATGAAGATGATAGAGACCTTTAAAGAGGAAATGAAAAATTCCCTTAAAGAAATTGAGGAAAAGACAAACAAAAATTGGAAATCAATAAATTCCTTAAAGAAAGCCAAGAAATCAATTAAACATGTGAAGGAAATAGTTCAAGACCTGAAAACTGAAATAGAAACAACGAAGAAGACACAAACCAAGGGAAGGCTGGAAATAGAAAACCTGAATGAACAGGAAACAGATGCAAGTATAACCAACAGAATACACGAGATGGAAGAAAGAACCTCTGGTGTAGAGGAATACAATAGAGGAAATAGATTCATCAATCAAATAAAACACCAAAGCAAAAAAGTCATAACACAAAACATCCAGGAAAACTGGTACACCGTGAAAAGGCCAAACATAAGAGTAATAGGGATAGAAGAAAGAGAAGAATACCAACTCAAAGGCACAGAAAATATATTCAACAAAATCATGTAAGGAAACTTTCCCAACTTAAAGAAGGAAATACCTATGAAGATACAAGAAGCTTCTAGAACACCAAATAGACTAGAATCCCCCAAAAAGCCCCCCTTGCCACATAATTAAACCACTAAACATACAGAATAAAGAAAGACTATTAAGAGCAGCAAAGGAAAAAGGCCAAGTGACTTATAAAAAAGCAGACCCATCAGAATAACACCTGAGTTCTCAAAGGAGACTCTGAAAGCCAGAAGGTCCTGGACAGGTGTAATGCAGACACTAAGAGACCATGGATGCCAGCCCAGATTAATATACCCAGCAAAACTTTCAATTACCATAGACGGAACCAAATTTAAATAATACCTATCCACAAATCCAGCCCTACAGAAAGCATTAGAGGAAAAATCCAACCCAAGGAAGTCAGATGAATCCACAAAAACACAGGCAATAGATAACCCCATACCAACAAATACCAAAGAAGGGAAATATACATACACTAGCACCAAAAGAACAGGAATTAGCAACCACTGGTCATTAATGTCCCTTAATGTCAATGGCCTCCATTTTATAAAAACACACAGGCTAACAGAATGGATATGAAATCAGGATCCATCCTTCTGCTGCATACAAGAAACCTCAACTTCAAAGACAGATACTACCTCAGAGTAAAAGGCTAGGAAAAGGCTTTCCAATCAGATGGACTTAAGAAGCAAGCTGGTGTAGCTATCCTAATATCTAACAAAATAGACTTCAAACTAAAATCAGTCAAAGAGATCAGGAAGGACATTATATATTCATCACAGGAAAATCCACCAAGATGAAGTCTCAATTCTGAATACCTATGCCCCAAATACAAGCACACCCACATATGTAAAAGAAACATTACTAAAACTTAAATCACACATCAAACCCTACACATTAGTAGTGGGAGATTTCAACACCCTACTCTCACCAATGGACAGGTCTGCCAGACAGAAACTTAACAGAAAATAATGAATCTAACAGATGTTATGACTCAAATGGACTTAATAGATATCTACAGAATATTCCAACCTAACAAAAAAAGAATATACCTTCTCAGCATTCCATGGAACCTTCTCTAAAATCGACCACATACTTGGTCACAAAGCAAATCTCAACAGATTTAAAAAAAAATGGAAATAACCTCCTGTATTTTATCGAACCACCATGGCTTAAAGTTAGATTTCAACAACATCAAAATTACAGAAGGCCTACAATCTCATGGAAACTGAGTAATGGCCAAATGAATCACTACTGGGTCAAGGAAGAAATAAAGAAATTAAAGACTTCCTAGAATTCAATGAAAATGAATATACTACATATCCAAACTTATGAGGCACCATGAAAGCAGTGCTAAGAGGAAAATTCATAGCACTAAATGCCTACATAAAGAATTTGGAGAAAACTCACACTAGCGACTTAACAGCACACCTGAAAGCTCTAGAACAAAAAGAAGCAAACTTACCCAGGAGGAATAGATGTCAGGAAATAAATTGAGGGCTGAAATCAATAAAATAGAAACAAAGAGAATAATACAAAGAATCAATGAAACAAAGAGTTGGTTCTTGGAGAAAATCAACAAGATAGACAAGCCCTTATCCAAATTAACCAAAAGTCAGAACATCCAAATTAACAAAATCAGAAATTGAAAGGGAGACATAACAATAGACAATGTGGAAATACAGAGAATCATCAGGTCATACTTCAAAAACCTCTACTCCACAAAAAATGGAAAATCTAAAAGAAATGGACAATTTTCTGGATAGGTACCACATACCAAAATTGAATCAAAGCAAGATAAACAATTTAAATAGATCTATAACACCTAAGGAAATAGAAACAGTCATTAAAAGTCTCCCAACCAGAAAAAGCCCAGGACTGGATGGTTTCAGTGCAGAATTCTATCAGAATTTCAAAGAAGAGCTAATACCAATACTCTTCAAATTGTTACACACAATAGAAACAGAAGGAACATTACCAAACTTTTATGAGGCTACAGTTACCTTAATACCCAAACCACACAAAGATGCAACAAAGAAAGAGAATTACACACCAATTTCCCTCATGAACATTGATGCAAAAATACTCAATAAAATACTGGCAAACTGAATTCAAGAACATATCAATGAAATGATCCACCATGATGAAGTAGGTTTCATCCCAGAAAGGCAAGAATGGTTCGACATATGAAAATCTGTAAGTGTAATACATCATATAAACAAACTGAAAGAAAAAAAAAACACATGGTCATCTCATTAGATGCTGAAAAAGCCTTTGACAAAATCCAACACCCCTTCATGATAAAGGTCTTGGAGAGATCAGGAATACAAGAAACATATCTAAACATAATAAAAGCAATTTACAGCAAGCCCACAGCCAACATCAAATTAAATGGAGAGAAACTGAAATTCCACTAAAATCAGGAACAAGACAAGGCTGTCCACTCGCCCCATACTTATTCAATATAGTACTAGAAGTTCTAGCTAGAGCAATAAGACAACAAAAAGATCAAAGGGACACAAATTGGAAAGGAAGAAGTCAAACTTTCACTATTTGCAGATGATATGCTAGTATACATAAGTGACCCCAAAAATTCTACCAGGGAACTCCTACAGCTGATAAAAACCTTCAGTAATGTGGCAGGATACAAGATTAACTAAAAAACAAATCAGTAGCTCTCCTATATACAAATGATAAAAGGGTTGAGAAAGAAATCAGAGAAACATCACCCTTTACAATAGCCACAAATAATATAAAATACCTTGGGGTAACTCTAAGCAAGTGAAAGACCTGTATGATAAGAGCTTTAAGTCTCTGAAGAAAGAAATTGAAGATATCAGAAAATGGCAAGATCTCCCTTACTCATGGATAGGTAGGATTAACATAGTAAAAATGGCAATCTTACCAAAAGCAAGCTACAGATTCAATGCAATCTCCATCACAAAATCCCAACACAATTCTTCACAGATTTGGAAAGAACAATACTCAACTTCATATGGAAAAACAAAAAACCTAGGATAGCTAAAACAATCCTGTACAAAAAGCCACCTCTGGAGATATCACCATCCCTGACTTCCAGATCTACTACAGAGCTATAGTAATAAAAACAGCTTGGTATTGCCATTAAAACCAACATGTGGACCAATGAAATATAAATGAAGACTCTGTCATGAATCGACATACCAATGAACACCTGATTTTTGACAAAGAAGCCAAAACCGTACAATGGAAAAACAAAAGCATCTTCAACAAATGGTGCTGGCATAACTGGATGTCAACATGTAGAAGGCTGCAAATAGATCCATATCTATCTCCATGCATAGTCCTCAAGTCCAAGTGGATCAAAAACTTCAACATAAATCCAGTTACACTGAACCTGATAGAAGAGAAAGAAGGAAGTAGCCTTGAACGCATTGGCACAGGAGACCACTTCCTAAATATAACACCAGTAGCACAGACACTGAGAGCAACAATTAATAAATGGGACCCTTGAAACTGAGAATCTTCTGTAAGGCAAAGGACACAGTAAATAAGACGAAATGACAGCCTACAGAATGGGAAAAGATCTTTCCCAACCCCACATCTGACAGAGGGTTGATTTCCAAAATATATAAAGAATTCAAGAAACTAGACATCAAAATACCAAACAGTCCAATTAAAAAATGGGCTACAGAGCTTAACAGAGAATTCTCAACAGAATAATTTCAAATGACCAAAAGACATTTAAGGAACTGTTGAACATCCTTAGCCATCAGGTCAATGCAAATCAAAACGACTCTGAGATACCATCTTATACCTGTCAGAATGACTAAGATCAAAAGCACTGAAGACAGCTTATGTTGGAGAGGATGTGGAGAAAGGGGAACACTTCTCCACTGTTGGTGGGAACGCAAACTTGTACAGTCACTTTGGAAATCAGTATGGCAGTTTCTCAGAAAATTGGGAATCAATCTACCTTGAGACCCAACTATACCACTCTTGGGCATATACCCAAGGAATGCTCAATCATACCACAAGGACACAAGCTCAACTATGTTCATAGCAGCATTATTTGTAATAGCCAGAACCTGAAAACAACCTAGATGCCTCTCAGCTGACGAATGGATTAAGAAAATGTGGTACATATACACAATGGAGTACTACTCAGCAGTAAAAAACAATGACATCATGAAATTTGCAGGCAAATGGATGGAACTAGAAAATATTATCCTGAGTGAGGTAACCCAAACTCAGAAGGGCAAACATGGTATGTACTAACATAAGTAGATACTAGATGTAAAGCAAAGGATAATCAGACTACAACCCACAGCTCCAGAGAAGCTAGCTAACAAGGAGGACCCAAAGAGGGATGCATGGATCGCTCTGGGAAGGGGAAATAGATGAGATCTCCATGAATAAACTGGGGATGGGGGGGCAATGGAGGGTAGGGGGTGGGGGATGAGAACATAAGGGAAAGGATGGTCAAGCTGGAACAGGGATGGAGTGGGAGAGCAATGAACGAGATACCATGATAAAAGGAGACACCATGGGGATAGGGAGAAACAGGGTGCTAGGGAAGTTGCCAGGAATTCCCAAGGATGATCCCAGCTTAGATTACTAGCAATAGTGGAAAGGGTGCCTGAACTGGCTTACCCCAGTAATCAAATAAGTGATTACCCTAACTGTCATCATAGAGCCTTTCTCCAGTAACTGATGGAAGCAGATGCAGAGACTCACAGCCAACCACCAGGCCGAGCTCCAGGAGTCCAGTTGAAGAGAAAGAAGAGGGATTCTATGAGCAAGGGGCATCAAGATCATCATGGGGAAACCTACAGAGACAACTGAATCAAACTAGTGGGAACTCATGAAATTTAGACCAATACCTGTGGAGCCTACATGGGACTGCACTAGGCCCTCTGCATAAGCGAGACAGTTGTGTAGCTTGATCTGCTTAAGGGGCCCCCGGCAGTAGGATCAGGATCCATCCCTGGTGCATGAGCTGGCTTTTTGGAGCCCACTACCTATGGTGGGACACCTCACATAGCCTTGAGGCAGGGGGAGGGGCTTGGTACTGCCTCTAAACACATAACTCATTTTTTCCCTTGCATCAAGTACTGATAATGCTATGTTTAGCTAAAAGAAGAAAAAAAAACTTTTCATTTTGAATCTGGAAGAGTGAAGTCTTATCTAAGAACTGATTCAAGTTCATGTACATGGTGAGGCTTCGGTTTCAGAAGATCACTGTGTGGTTTTAAGTGGGACATGCTCTTTAACTAACTCTGTAGTAACTCTGTAAAAAGGTGGCCTCCTTTCAAGCCAGAAAATATTTAATTATACTATTTCCTTTTCTTTAAAAAATTTGTGTATGTATGTGTGCATATACACATGTACCTTGTGAGTGTTGATGCTCATGCATATACATGCCCCATGAGTGCTCACATATACAGTACCCTATAAATGCTGATGTACTTATGGCATTTGTTGGGAAGTCATAGGTTAACTCTCCCGAAACCTTGTGGGGGCTTAGGATCTAACTCACAGGTGCTTGTCCTCAAGCACCTCTGTGCTCAGAGTTATCTTCCCAGCCCCATAAAAGCATACTTTCTTACAACTGTTACTAAACCAGGTACTCCGGATGAACATCGAAAACACTCTTGTAAAGGTGAAAGTGGATAACCTAATTTTAGGTGTAAACAAGTCAGGAGATCCAAGGTAAGAGAAAGTAGTTAAGGACAAACATTGGGAATAAGCTGACCAATTTCCCCTGAAAAACTGTTGACTCTGAGAATGTAGGGACAGTTGGCTTGTATACCAGGGCTGGTTTGGAAGCCCTTCTATTTTATTAGAGACAGGAGCAGTAACGTTGCCAGCTGAAGTACATGGGCTCACAATATAAGGCAATCTGCTGCCTTTTCAATTGCTGTCCACCGCAGACAAAAATTTTGGATCCATTGTATGAATTCAAATAAGAAATAGGAAGTGGCTGGTCTCTGATTTATTGAAATCCCCTTCAACCAGGTGAGAGCCTCTGTGGGGAGGGAGTTCTGCCCCTCTCCCCCAATGGCTCTGTGTTTATTTCAGTGCTAAGAAGATCTCTTGTTGGCAGCCGAGTCCTGCTATGTCAGGCTGTGGGGCAGGAGTTGATGCTCACAGCACCGCTGACCAGGGCGGCTTTACTGAAGCTCACTGGGCGCCCGTCAATCACAAAGTGGCGGATGCAGCCTGTGAAGGGTTTGCTGGGAGCCAAATGCGGTGTCAGAAGAGACTCTGAAAAGAGAAAGAAAAAAGAGCAGAAATTTCAGTGGGGGAATTCTGGGCTCCCACATTACCTCCTGGTAAAAACTGGAAAATTGCTCAGACTGTCAAAATGATTTCCCCATCAGCCACGGCACAGGGTTCTCTAGCAGGCTCCCAGGACCAGCACTCCCCTTTGAAGGATGAGAACACAGAGAGGTTTTAATGTTTGCGTGTTTTCTATGATCACATTTCTGTGCATAGCTGCACGTGAAGCCTCAGCAGTGAGTTTTCATGCTCTAACTGTGCTGTTCAGAGTTAATTTCCCTGAGGCCTCATTTGCTTACTGTGCTTTGCTGAGAAGGGGAAAGGAATGTGAGCTTCCATGTTATTTTTGGACAGAGTTAATGTTTTTGTTTAATTCCTATCTTCATTACGCTTCACCCTTAAGTCTTTACATTTTTGCCAAGCTTATGGAAGTAATGAGAAAATAATGAATTCAAATGAGTTAAAATTTAATTTTTCTGAGCTCAGGGTTTAAGAACTATAAATAGGGAAGTGTAGGCAGCATGGATTTTGTATGGACACAGGTGTCTTGTATGTCAGGAAACCTCTCATTGTAATTAGGTATCTAGAAGCCTGCTGTTTATTAATTATACATATACAATTAGGTGTGTTGGGATGAAAGAAGCAATATAACAAAGCAACTTAGAGAGCTTATAAATATTATAAAATTAAAATCTCTTTAGTCAAAGCTCATTATTATAAACACACAGCTATGTGAGCGGTGGCAGGCAAAAGATTCTGCAATCTAACTTGGGAAGGAACATGAACTAGGACCCCCAAGCAAACCGCAGAAAGCAGCTGTGCATCTTGTAACCAATGTAGACTAAGTACGCACTGAGGCTGCGTGCTGAAAACAGTGGAAATCACATTCTGCCTTCTAACGGTAATCATTAAACTTTAGATTTGGAAGGACCCCAGAGAGCAGTTCCTTCTCTTTGGATCTAATTTACAATGGCTACATGTTTGCAAAGCCTGCTCCGAGTATTCACCCTCAGAATAAACACCGAGTGAAAGCTTGAGAGGAACTTCCTACAGCTTCAGCTACAGAAGAACACAACTTCCACTCTGCCTGAGCTGCCTACCCCTGGTTCATGCAGAAAATCATCTGGATGAAATAATTAGTATAGCAATTATGGTCTGCATGATTTACCATAAAATTAATTATATGTAGTGACAGAAGAGTACCCCAGGGCCTTAAGTTAACTAAATTAACATGGTTGTTTGTGTGTGTGTGTGTGTGTGTGTGTGTGTGTGTGTGTGTTGTATGTGCATTTGTGTGTAGTGCATGCACTTATGTGTGCAGAATTCAGAGGAGTGTGTTAAATGTCTTTCACAATCTCTCTTTGTCTCATTTCTTGGAGGCAGGGTCTCCACTCAACCCCCGAGGGCACTATTTTGTTTCCAGCTATGATACTGAACTATTGAGGCTCAGTTATTGAACTATGGATCCTCCTGTCTTTGTCTCATTGTTGGGGTTATATGCATGCTATAGACAGTATCAGGCTTTCACGTGGGTCCTGGGATCTGAGCTCTAGTTCCCATGCTTAAGCACCAAGCACTTTTACCTTTGAGCTATTTTTCCATCCCCCAACACCTTTTTTTTTTTTTTTTTTCTTTCCGAGACAGGGTTTCTCTGCAGTTTTGGAGGCTGTCCTGGAACTTGCTTTGTAGACCAGACTGGCCTCGAACTCACAGAGATCCACCTGCCTCTGCCTCCTGAGTGCTGGGATTATAGGTGTGTGCCACCACCGCCTGGCTAACACCTAATTTTAAGAGAGAATATTTCCAAGATGGAATGAAGACTTGACTATATCTTATAGAAAATAATGTAGAGTTTTCAATAGTGATTGGTTAGACTTGGGAATGGGCTACGCTAATCTCAAAGATTCTTTTAAATTACCATATGGGCAAGTTGATTGTGTGTGTGTGTGTGTGTGTGTGTGTGTAATAGTTAAATGAAATTTATATCTTTTTGTTGTTTTTGGAGACAGGGTTTCTCTGTGTAGCCCTGGCTGTACTGGAACTTGCTCTGTAAACCAGGCTGGCCTTAAACTTAGAGATCCACCTGCCTCTGCCTCCCAAGTGCTGGGATTAAAGGCACATACCACCACTGCCAGGCTATTTATTAACTTTCTAGTGAGATGTCATAGCTAGTTTTTTGTCGATGTGACATAAGCTAGAGTCATCCAAAGACACACCTAAATCTCATCAATTGCAGAATTGCCTCCATGAGATTTAGGTGTGTCTTGGTGGTTATTTTCTTGATTAATGATTGATGTGTAAGGGCCCACCCCATGATGGGCAGTACTACTCTTGGGCTGATGGTCCTGGGCTGTATATAAACCAGGAGGAGCAAGGCAGTAAACTCCACTCCTCCAGGGCCTCTGCCTGACCTCCTGTCTTGACTTCCCTCCATTTCTCCCCAAGTTGGTTTGGTTACAGTGTTTATCACAGTCACAGGAAGTAAATTGGAACATGAGAAAATGTGTTATCAAAGTCTTGAGTTGTACAAGAGTGACTGCCACTTCAAGAGAATTCAGGGCATATAGGATTTCTATCTATGCTTAATTTCTTTAGTTCTCATTCTTAATGCCCTGGTTTCTGATGTGATTTTAGTGGAATCAATCTCAAGCCATTCAGGATGATAGAATTAATCACAGCCTGCTTAAATTATAATTGCTTTTGCTGAAGGCTTGATGGCATGTTTTCTAGGTGGAATTAAAAGTTGCAGTGGTGTAGTGGGCTGGTGGTTCCGACCATGGTAAGCTAGTCCCTGCAGGGTGGCTCACTAGTGAAATTTTGCTGTCCATCATGTGGGTTGGACACCCTGGTTGTGGCTGTCGGTGTATCTTGTTCACTCAGTCTGTTGAGTGTCCCGTCAGACTCAGAAGGCAGACAGAAGTCAAAGATGAAGTTCTGTTGAATCACAGGGTGAACCCTTCGGGTACAGGGAGGAACAAGTGCTTTCACTCTCACACTGGAGAGACACACTTGCTTGGCCACCACGAGCTGAGGCAGGGGCTTAGCAGTGAGTGCTGGATGGGGTGAGGCCCTGTTCCCTCTCAGTAGGCAGTGTGCCACTTAGCTTCAGGGTGTTCTGTGGTAACCTGTGATAGTGTGAATGAGAAATGTCTTCCACATCTCAGGTATTTGAGGATGCCATTCCCAGCTGGAGGTGCTATTTGGGGGGTTTAGGAGGTGTGGCTTTGTTAGAGGAGGTACGTCACTGGAGGCAGGCATTGGGAGTTTAAAGACACACTGTTTTGAATTGGCTGTGTCTCTGTGCTTGTGTGTTTACAAAGCGATCAGCTTCCTGAAACCGCCTCCCTGTCTTCACTGTGCCATCATAGACTGTAACCCTCTAGAGCTCTAAGCCCAAATACACTCCTACTATTACAAATGGCCTTGGTCATTGGGTTTTATCATGGTAATAGGCAAGTAATTAATACATTTTCACAACAATGGTATTGTGTGTACCCTAGAGAGGAAGAATGGAAGGAAAAGGCAAGTCCGGAGGATCAATAGAGAACTAGGTTGGAGGGGTGGGAGAAGTTGTTCCTTGGAAAGGTACTAGAAGAAAAACGAAGAGCAACATTTACTAGAAATTCATTCCCTGAGCACCCGTGGGAAGGCCTGGAGCAGAGACAGACAGCATCCCTGAACATTGAGGAATTTCAATCTCAGATGGTACCGGGAGACCAGAGTGGACACAAAGGGAGCAGGTGCATGC